>NW_024884944.1:5678832-5826779 GCF_019232065.1 Centrocercus urophasianus
TCCTTTTCCTTTTCCTTTTCCTTTTCCTTTTCCTTTTCCTTTTCCTTCAGCGCATCAGTGAAAGGCTCGGTGGTGATGTCAGTAAGGTCAGAGGTCACATGTGGTCCTGCATTCCCACCCCACAGCTGTCCCCTGACGCAGCCCCATATCACCACTCACCCGCTGCGCTGCGCAGTTACGCCGCGTGGATGCGCGGAGCAGCAGCGCTGTGGATGCACGCGCAGCTCTCACGAAGGAATCACAGCTTGGCATCCATTCTCTCTGCATGCACTGCACGCATGCAAGGAAGCAAGCACAAAAATTGCACTTCAATCCTTCCCAGCTTTGCTGAAGTGTGAGGCACCTGCCTGGGAGAAATACTCAGCGCTTCCCTTAATGGCACTTCACGGTGGTGTCAGTGTATTCCTCCCCGTATGCTCTTGGGGTTGCACACTCAGGCTGTTGCTGGCCTTAGCAAAATCTCCGGGCACTGGTCAACGGACAGCACAAACTTGCTGTTAAATACAACTGGAAGAGAACAGCAGCATTTTGTAATCAGGTTGAAAGTGCTGAGCAATGGCACTGACAGCGAGGATCCAGTGACACCACTGAGCAGAAAGGCCTAGCACATAATGTATCACAGAACCACAGAATCGCCAAGGTTGGAAAAGACCTACAAGACCATCCAGTCCAGCCATAAATTATTGGTATGATTCCCTGTGCATCCTTCTTCTAAAATTCCACCTTAACATTAAAACACACAAAAAAACACTCCTGCCCCCCCACCCCACCCTGTGCTCGCCTAAACTTTGGAATTCAAATTTGCCTTTTAAGAGCTCATAGTGCTGATATTTTGATGCGTCTTGAAAGGACACAGCAAAACCTTTCGGGAGGAGTAATTACCCTGGGTACTCCTGTGTTCGTTGCTGGATTGAAAAAATAGTTATGAGAGAATTTTGCATTCTGGATGGATCACTTCAGTCCTGTGGGGCAGCTGAATCCACTCTATGTAACAACCAAACTGCCCCGTGGCTGTAATAACCCCGAGGGCTGATACGAACTGCCTTACCTGTGGGCATACAGTGTGCTGTATGGAATTACCTACCTGTGAAAGTGCAGGGAGTATTTGGATAGGAAAAGAAATCAAGCTTCACCCAGAAGAAAGTAGGGTTTCATATTACTTGGAAACATTTGGACATTGCTACTTCCACTGTGCGCAGAAGTGGTGGAATGAAGGTCCAGGTCCTACGGTGTTTTTACAAAGCATTTACTTGCTTGACTTTAACCCCCTTTGGCCAGGCTTGCCCTTTTTCTCACACACTTCTTTATGTAAGTCACCATGTTTTAGACAAACACCACGTATGAATTCTGTAATACAAGCAACTTTGAAAAGAATACTTATCCTCAAGTGCACAAGTGTCTGCAGCTCTTCAGATATGAATAAGAAGGATTTGGCCCGTGAACCTCACAATCATCTCATAGCAACTCTTTTGCAATTTCACCCAGTGTGCAGAAATTTCCTCTGAACTATCAGGGAATCTGGAAAGGAGCTTTCTGACACGGACAGCCGATGTTTCAAGGCTGAGAGATGTAGGATGGGAAGCACGTCCACACAACCATGTAATTTAGCTGTAAAGCTTCTTGGCACAGGATATCTGGGTGCTAAATGTTCCTAAACACTGCTAACCTAGATGTAAGGGGAGACCACTGCTAATCTGGGTTAGGCAGTCTCAAGTACAAGAGAAACAAATTCTCCCAGGGGCAATAAATGTACAGGAAGGAAACTTAGTGAATGCCTGAGATACAAACTCCTGTTTGATGAGCGGCAGCTTGCAGAAATATCACACACACTGCCCCATTCTCATGCTCCTGCCCAGGCAATAAGCTGGAGGAGCAGCAATGGACTAAAGGAAAACTGTCCAACTCCTCAAGGTTATTCTTATCAGGGTACAGGAAAAAATACAGTGGGCAACATCTTAAACCATAATAAGGTTTGGAACTCAGGGGTAAAAGGTTTGCCAAGATTTGTTTGGGATCAAACATTGTGGCATTTTACAGAGAAAAACGTGCAGTAGATGGATTTGCCTTGGCTAAATGTTCAGGAGCATGCAACTGAGACCGATTAATTTGCGGCAGAGTGTTGCTAACTAGATTCTTTGGGAAGGGGGAGGCAATTGTTTAAGTCCTGTCAGATGCATCATTCCTTGTGCTGTTACAAAACCAACCTATATTCAATCTAAAACGGTTGCTAATAAGTATTAACTCCCCTTCCAATTGTTCCGCTTCAATCATGTTTTCTCTTGCTGTCCTTCATCTGGATATTTTTAGCATCATAATTTTTTAAAAGATGTGACTCTGTGTTCAACTGCTTCTTTGCTGTACATCCCTCCCAATTATCTTGGTGGGTATTTTTCTCTCAGCCCCCTGGAACGGGTTTATTTCTGGTTTACTCTTCCCTGTTGGTTTCCATGTGGTTATGTGGGAGGCTGCACAATCTTTATCAAAGCAGAGAGCCATGATTAGTCCATTCAGAAAATGTAAATGCAGCCTTATGTGTTCTGTAGCACTGGAGAAAGAGGGATAGACTGGAAGGAGCAATAAAAGCAGTCAATAATAGAACGCAGTGGCGAGCCCTGTCAGAAGGCCTGGATGCTCAGAGTGACGTCCACACTTCACATTTCTAATGGAGCTGAATAAACACACCAAACTTGTGTATGCTGTCTGGGAAAGGCTAATCAGAGTGCAATCCAGCCCTGATGAACTAAGGGAAATCCACGGTGGCTGTGCAGCCTTGCTCTTACCATTCAGTGTGATTTTTTCTTCCTTTGCGTGCATGTTCCATTATTTATCCCAAATTTCAGAATCTGTAGCCTCAGCTGTTTCTGTCTGAGAGCTGAAAACACACTTATTAGTTGATAAATGCATGTATCTGATTTTACTCACTTTTCAGGTTGCCAACCACTAGCGCTGTGGATGCATCAGCAAAATCAACACTATTGAGAACGCGCTGCGCAATCTGCAGCTCTGTAGAGAAATGAACCCTTCACCAGCATCTCAGGTTTCTGAATCACGTTCTCCTGAACACTAGAATTGAGGAAAGACATCAGAACAGTTAAATGCATTACCCAGTACATTACACCTTGCAAATTACTTGTCTGATCTGAGCGCTGGCCCCAAGCACTATTTAGATTTCTCATGCGGTTTGGAGTTTTAACAAATTAAGATTCTGCTTGGCACAAGCACTCTCCTGACCTCCTGTAACCTCTTTATCTGCATATTTCAAGCTTTCATGTATTTCTGAACACAGTCTGGAGAAGTGTGATTATCTGCGGGACTGCAGGATCCTGAGGTTGGAGTTCTAACCTTGTTCTGTTTTCTCTGGTGACCAGTCCAGACAAGCCAGTCCAAGCAGAGCCTTGTCTGCATGCTTGGAAATCCTGCGTCTCTCAACAGCAGAGAACAGGGTGCCCCAACCAGCTCACTGTCCTCTAGCACCTACACAGAGATGGAGGAGTCCCAGTTTAGTTATCCATGCTTGATAAGCCACAGTTATAAAGGTCTTATTAATTAAAAAATCATTAATAACATACATATTTTTAAAAAGCCATCAATATGACTGAACAGTAAGAATGGCCCAGTGCGTGAACGTTTATAATCTCTGTGAGGTTATGGATGCTGTAAAAATGTCATTGTGGTTGTACAGGAATACGTCAGCAACTGTGATTGAGTGAATGCGTGAGCTCCTCATTTTCACTTTCTTAGTGGCAATCTGATGCTAATAATCAGAGATTTTAATTATCTGACTAACGGGAGAATCAAAAACTCAACATCCAAATCTGTGTGCTAGCCAGGATTTCTGCATGTCTTTACTGTTAGTCTTTGTACAACATCTGTGTCACATCGACTTGATCTGTAAGTCAGGGTTCCAGACCTCCTCCAGTGTAAATAAGCTGTAAAAAGGATGGGGATAGAGTCTTTAGAGGGATCTGTTGTGATAGAACAAGTGGAAATGGTTTCAAACTAAAAAGTGGGATTTAGATCGGAGCTGAGGAAGAAGGTTTGGCAGTGAGGGCGGTGAGGCGCTGGCACAGGTTGCCCAGAGAGGCGGTGGTGCCCCGTCCCTGCAGACAGCCAAGGTCAGGCTGGACGGGGCTGTGAGCACTGCTGAGCTGTGGGTGTCCCTGTGCGCTGCAGGGAGCGGCACCAGGCGGCCTTCAGCTCCCTTCCAACCCAAACCATTCTGTGATTCTACAAAAACATTGCCGTTATTATTTTACAGCTGCACATGAAGGTACAGCCAACCTTTGGGCTTCTGTTGGTGGTTCCACTCTAGAAAACAGAAAAGATGAGCAGAGCAGTCTGCTCTTCTCAGTCAAACAGCAGTAAAGAAGGCTTTGGGATTTCCCAGGACAGCTCTGGGGTAACTGCTGCCCCCAGTCACGACGTTGGTTCTGCAGAGCATTAAGAGCTTGGACTTGCCAAAAACTTAATGGCCGAAGCTATTTCCATGGGCAGTTGAACTGAATCAGTGCTCTGCAGAAAGCAGCTGCTTTTCCCACAGATTTTTGCTCTGGCTTTTTTCCTCATGACAAACTCAATAATCTCTTTTTGCTATCAGAGCTTCTTCAGCTGCAAAGTTCTGGGTTCAGTGCTTCTGGCAGAGGTGAGTGCTTCTGGAAGAGGAATTTTGCCATTCCTGTTCCACATCACCAGTAAAGCCAAAATATTCTCTAAATATCCCTTCTAGAATAGAAGCATATGTATTTCTTCTGAAAGGTGCTTCACTAATAAACAGAGAGCTCCATGCGATAACAATGTGCAATTATTTGTTCTGTAGGAGGATGTTTGCCTACATATGATGTCTATTGCTTTGCAATTTCCTTTCCAACTGTTATTTTTATTTATCTGGAGGTTTGTTTTTTTTTTTCCCCCCTAGTGTGGAAGAAGAATCAATTAGGAAATTGCAGCAGTGACAGAAAACGATGAAAAGAAGTAATGATAATAAAGTTAAGATCCCTCGGGTCCTCGCATTGCAGTTTGGTTAACTGCTGAATTTCTGATTCAGAAGGGCTCAGATCACAGAGCCTCCATATGAGACGGTTTATAGGAGAAAGGAATAAGAAAACGAAAAGGGCACTCAGAGGAAACAGTGAAGTAAAGCAGTGACTGAATAGGAGACAGCTCAGCTTCGGGTTGTTTCTCTCAGCACTCTGCCCTAATAGCATCACACTGAAGACATTCCCAGTGCGTCCGGTGTGAGAGCACATTGATCACTAAGAACACATCTCATTTCTGAGTGATGAAGTCAAATCATAAGGACTTTCCCGTCCAACCCACCCCATGTCTTAGTTGGGAACAAAACTGCAGGTCTGGTGCTTGCACTTTGCAAAACACCTCGAGGAGGGCACAGATGGCACCAGCACTGAGAGGCAGTGGAGGTGGGCCAGCATATATAGGCCAGGGATATCACACTCACACATACCTGAGTCTTTCCTCTCTTCTTGTTTCTGTTTGCTGGAACAGTATTTAATGCTGAGAGGGATCTCAGTGTTATTTCAGTACTGTTACACATCAGTTTGCAGAGAAAAATAAGACACAGATATGGTGGAAAACAGCAAATAAAACCTCTTTTGAATCTCATTGCAAGTTATTTCTTCAGAACGGGGTGAGAAGACTGAGCTCTGATGGGAGGGTGAAGGAAACTTTGCAGGATGAGTGTGTTAGAGAGCACGCTCCTTTTTGCAGTGTTACAGTGCATTTGTTTTAGGAAGGTGAGCGCCTGGCAGAGGCTTTCCTTGCACTCCTCTGCTTGTTTCACCTCCAGCAGATAGGGAACATCTGTTCAGGCCATGCATGCTTTGCTTTTGGTCACCTCTGCCCCCTTATTTATATTGCTGTTGAATAAAACTGTCACTGGAGGTAGGCTTTGGCCCGACTTTAACTTCCATAATTACTTGTACCAAGCACTCCATAATTAAAAACATTAGTGACTCCCTGCAGCGTTTCATTGGAAAGAGTACCTGCTCCTCCCGAATAGGATGGAAATATTCATGACTGTCCGGAGCCCCATTAATGACTTTCTGGGTTAAATGGATATGCAAACGATATGGAATTTGTAACTAAACAGGTCCAGATCACCAGGCTCGTGCACCGGCAGAACATCTGTGCTGGAAAACAAGCGTGCCCTGCACCATGGGGGCAAAGCCGCTGCTTTCCCAAGCCTCATGCCATCCACCTGGGCTCTGAGAGGGTTTCTCTTTTTCCCATCCATTGGCAGGACTGAGGCAGTGTCCCCTCACCACCTCTGCAGTGCTCGGCAGTGGGGCTGAGAGCACGGGGACAGCAGTGAGGGGCTGGGTGAGTCAGGTGGGGCAGCGCGGCTGCCTCATGGTGCTGTCTGATCGCGAGTGACACCCCTTGTCACACTGCATCTCCCATCAGCTGAGACACAAAGGAGAGATGCCTAGCTCCTTCTGCACTGCTTCCCTGCTGTGTGAGCAGGGGGAGTTGTCCTCAGGTGCCCCGGGGGGGAGAGGGGTGATGGCTGCAAATTCTCTCTGCAGTGTGAAGGGCAGCAGGGGGAGGTCCGGCCAGGGGTTGCAGTGCTGGTGGCTCTCTGCAGGCTGATCTACTGTAAAGGTTTTGGTTTGGTTGGTGGGTTGGTTTTGTTTGTTTGTTCAGAAAAATCATCTTGCTGGCACTCTCAAACAGGTTTGGTCTTCATGTTGCACATCTTTGGTCTCCATGTTGCACATCTTTCTTATGCATCTCTTTGAGACCCAAATGCACATGGTATTTCTGCTACAGAATCACAGAATGGCCAGGGTTGGAAGGGACCTCAAGGATCATGAATCTCCAACCTGCTACCCCAGCCAAGGGCCAAATCCATCTGTAATAAAGTCAGAATCTCCAGTGGGAAGAAGGCCATGCCTAGCAGCAGTAGAACTTCTAGGAACTCACACCTCTGTGTCACAAGTAACAGCTAAAAGGATCTGCTGTGTAGTGAATCTGTGCCCATGGGCCAAATTACTGAGTTAGAAGGGGGACACAAGAATGCAGCAGCAGTACAACTGGATGTATATTGCTGGTATAAGAGGTACAGAAGTGCTGTGCTTATCTGGAAAGCTGGGTGGGGACATTCAGACAAACACTTGCCACGATGCAGAGCAGGAACGACACGGTCTCCCTGAGTCCTTTCCAGCACTGTGGCCATGACTGCTTTGCAGAGCTCAGTTCCTTGATGCTGAGGGCCCACACCATGGCAGGAGATGGAAAGGATACGTCCCGGACCACATATGTGTCCTTGCACTTCCAGTTGACAAAGCTGACAAAGGTTGGTGCTGGAAGTCAGGATTTAGGCAGAACAGTGGAGCCGATTTGGGTCAGGGATTAAATGATTAAAGATCATTAGGATTTGAAATTTGAGCAACGCTGGCTGATCTGTACAGGGGAATACATGGAGCCTCCCCACTTCCATGGGCTGCAGCCGCCTCTGGTCCCCACCCACCATGAAGCACAGAGCATCCACTAAAAGGGACTTTGTGGAAAACATAAGTCATGCACAGCTCAGGGCAAACCCCACCAAACCTGGGACATAGAGAGGGAAGTGAGAAAGGGAAGAGGAAAAAGGGCTGCTTTGCTTTCCTTTGGAATTTGCTTCTTTTGGCAAACATTTTTGCAAACAAACTTAGCGATAGGAGTGGCAGTGAAAAGAGCAGCTGCTAAATGAATGTTAGATGGCATAAGTGGAAGACAAATATTTGATATCCTCAATGTGAATTATTATTATTTACTTTTAATAAAGTATGGCTGAGGGCCTC
This sequence comes from Centrocercus urophasianus, assembly GCF_019232065.1. Classification (NCBI taxonomy): domain Eukaryota; kingdom Metazoa; phylum Chordata; class Aves; order Galliformes; family Phasianidae; genus Centrocercus; species Centrocercus urophasianus. Next base: position 5,686,632 of record NW_024884944.1, read on the forward strand.
GGTGCTGAGTTGTCCTTGTGCTAGGTGCTGCATCCATGCTGAGAGCCTGACTGGAGGGAAACATTGTATATTCAACTGAGGAATTAGCACAATCTATTTCTGCAATCAAATTAAGTTATACTCTTCAAATACCAAGCATCAAATTGTAGGGGGAACATTCGTCAGACCAAACCAAAGCACATTTTAAATCTTTCTGCAGTTGCCACCTTTTAACCAGTGCTAAGAAGTAAATCTCATGGAATGGCTCAGGTTGGAGGGGAGCTCAAAGCCCACCCAGTGCCACCCCCGGCCGTGGCAGGGCTGCCCCCCACCAGCTCAGGCTGCCCAGGGCCCCATCCCACCTGGCCTGGAGTGCCTGCAGGGATGGGGCACCCACAGCTCTCTGGGCAGCCTGTATAAATATTTTGCTCAAATTTCCACCACTTCTGTAGATAACTGCTGGGGATGGGAGGGAAGGGATTCAACTTCTTCATTTCCTGAGAAATAATACAATTAGCTCTACCAGTGATTAAAAGGTTATTTGCAGACATTGGTGGATGATCTTACATACAGAACAAAATCTGAAAGATGGATTAGCAGCATCATAAGGCTGGGGAGCTATTAGATTAGTCAGAGGCTCTACTCAGAGAGATCTAGCATTAGTTTACATATTAACGAATTAGGGAAAATGGTCTTTTGTACAAAACAGGATGTTAGGTCTACTGCAATGCAATAGTTAATTAGAAAGAATGTTTTTCTAGTCAGAAGATCTGCCTCTGACAGCAGCCATCGTCATGTGAGAACACAGAAATGAAGTCACATATGATGCTCACCCTACCAATGCAGCATTCACCGTGGCCATTACAGATTACACTAGAACCTGAAGTGCAAAACATGGCTATTTCCACAATTGGCTTTAATGTGTGCCCAACAGAAGGGTTGTTGATTTTAAGAAAGAAATTCTTCATCTTTAAACACTGAAAATAAGAAAGAAAGGGACAGACACTTTAGTGGGGTCTGTGTGGTAGGAGAAGGGGAGATGGCTTCAGACTACAAGAGGGGAGATTGAGGTGGAGCTGAGGAAGAAGGTTTGGCAGTGAGGGCGGTGAGGCGCTGGCACAGGTTGCCCAGAGAGGCGGTGGTGCCCCGTCCCTGCAGACAGCCAAGGTCAGGCTGGACGGGGCTGTGAGCACTGCTGAGCTGTGGGTGTCCCTGTGCGCTGCAGGGAGCGGCACCAGGCGGCCTTCAGCTCCCTTCCACCCAAACCATTCTACGATTCCATGTTCTGGCTGGGAGTCCAAGACTGAGAGCGCACACAGTCAAAAATAATGTGAAAAACAGTCCTTATCTGCCCATCCTTTCCACCAGGCTGAGCACTGCTCAAGTGGGCTGTGTTTGGAGCAGCTCCAGCTTGCAAAATTCTTAATCTGCCAAATGCTGAACACGGTACAGCCTGCCCCGTACCCACGTCTTCTCCAGGAGTGATAGGAACCAATGGCTCTGCACCAGCAGCCTGCCAGGCAGGAGCCAGAGCACCCTTTTCATTACATGGGTAAAGGCAATGAGGATGGTTTCTAGAAGGAGATTATTGCTGGAGGAAGCTATTCATACATCGTACCATTTGGAAGGAAAACCACTGATCTACAGCATAAAGAGCCCTCCTGTCTTTCCTGCTGGGCACCTGCTAAGCCTCCTGAGCAGGACTGGCAGCTCCAAGGGACGCTGGTTTGGCTGGAACCAATGCTGTGAGCTTGGAAACCTGACTGGGGTGGGAATAGTGCTGGGGGTTCCTCATCACTGAGGGAGAGGAGCTGGGGCTGCTGTGATTCTTCTCCCTGAGCTGCTGTTGGGTCAGTGGCTCAGACATGGGGTAGTGCAGAGCTCTGAGTGGTGCTGAAAAGCAAAACACTGTGCATAGAAAATGTCATGTTTTGAATAACACAGTACTTGAACACCCCTAAAAACCCCCACTGTAAAGGGTTCCCCTAGAGAAAGAGCGTGGAGGAAGCTTTTCCTCAGGCTTTTACAAGGAGTTGATGGGGAGAACTGTTACATCGGATAGACATGAAGGTTGTGCAGTGTTGAAGTTAAAATTCAGTTCCAAAAAACCCAAATCTTTATCTCTCATCTCTACATCTGGAGGTGCACAAGTAGCTAAACCTGCTGCCTGCATAATCTTATTGCTGGAGAGAGAGAACCACTAAGAAAAGCAATGAGAGGATATCCAGAGAAGGGCAACAAAGCTGCTGAGGGGTCTGGAGCACAGTGGGGTGCGATGGGGAGCGGCTGAGGGAGCTGGGATTGTTCAGTGTGGAGAAGAGGAGCTCAGGGGGAAACCTCACTGCTCTCTGCAGCTCCCTGACTGGGGGCTGTGGTGAGTTAGGAGTTGGCCTCTGCTTCCAGTGAACAGCAATAGAATGAGAGGGAATGGTCTCAAATTGTACCAGGGGAGACTCAGATTGGATATTAGGAAAAATTTCGTCTCCACAAGAGTGGTCAGGCAGTGGCACAGCTGCCCAGGGAGGTGGTGGAGTCACCATCCCTGCAGGTGTTTAAGAACCGTGGAGACGTGGCACTGAGGGACATGGTCAGTGGGCAACATTGGTGGTAGGTGGATGGTTGGACTGGGTGATCTTACAGATCTTTTCCAACTCAGTAATTCTAAGATGAGTAATTCAAGGGATTTTTCGTCAGCATGAGCAGCAGCAGCAGCAGCAGCAGGTTCTATGGTTCTCAGCCAGGTCCAAATTCACAATGTTTTCCTAATTCCTGACCTTGCCTCCTCCTCGGTGCCTGTGGACGCCATGCCCTGCAGATCCCTGTTCCCTGCCTGCTGCTCCTCACTCTCTGGGCCAGCAATTCACCACACACAGCAGCTCAGGGCTAATATGCAAGGAACAACACAATTGCTCCAGGAGCTGCTTCCCCTCACACAGAGCTCCTGGACAGGGAAACAAAGCACCTCCTCCTCCTCTTCCTCCACCTCCCTCCTCCAGCGCAACACCATCGCCCTTAATTGCGGTGCCTGCAGTGCATTCTCAGTGGAGCCCAGAAAACAGCATCAGGAGACATCTGCAGGACAGAGGCTGTCAGTTTGACAGCTTTCCTGTGGCCCATCGATTCCACATCTTCTGAAGAAAATGACAATATTCAGGAAGGCACTGTAGTGTACAAACATCACTTAGACATTGATTTCTGGGAAATAGAAATGCCTTTGGAGCAAATCTGTCTCTGAACACCTTTCCCACGCAGCCTCGGGCCAGATTGGAGCTGCAAAGTGTGGGGAGGAACCAGGGCTGGCATCGGGCACAGGGCTGTGACCTTGCTGCTCCATCCTGCCCTTGACCGCTCGGTAAATCCGCAGCTGGATTAGCTGAGGCACGCTAACAATCCGTGTGGGCTCCCAGCTGGAATTAAGGTGGCTTTGCCGCAGTTAATTCAGGATGGAATTTGTTCTGTTTCAGGGCTCTGCCCACACCTGCGTCCCACGGCCCTGCATGAGCAGCCCTGATTCTGCGCTGCCCTGGCAGCGGTGTGTGGAGCTCCGACCCCATTCCCACAAGGCTGCAGGTGCCAGTCCTCCCTCTCCCTTACATTTATGATCCCATCCCCCAGCCTCCACCCATGGAGCTATTTGGATAAAAGCACTGAACACCCCTCCTTTCAGGGCGGTTTTCTGAGTGTTGCTCTGTCCTCTGCTGAGAAACCGTCGGCAGTGAAGGGCCATGAAGCACCGTCCTGGTCTGGGCAGCACCAAGAGGCATTTCCCAGTTGGTCAGGGACACTGATCCTCCCTTCCTGCTTGTGAACTAACACCGGACCTTCCTGACTTTCTCCTAAAATGAAAATACAGGAGAGGGATGGCGGTGCAGTTGGGTTTGCAACCAAAAGCCAGTTTTATGCTTTCCCCCTTTTTTCCACCAGACTAAAAGCTGAAACAGACCAAAGCCATTACACTGAGTTACAAGAAGCACAAGGTCAGCTTATTACTCTGCTCTGGAAAATAACCTTGGTGTTCATCAATACGATGTGACTGTGCCTTGCACAAAATGCTCTTGGAAACAGCTGTGCAAGGTGTGCTGAACACAACAGCACTGCAGCTCTAATGTGGGACATCGCTGTGCCTCTCAGACAGGAACGTGATCGGGTGTGGGAAGGGCAGTGGGAGAAGGGAACTGGGCTGACCTCGAGCTGTTCTGTTTCCCAAACCAGAGCCCAGCCTTTACCAAATCTCCTGGTGACCAAACACCCTTTCATGCCCATTCTTTTTCTTGATCCTGGGATGAATCTGAGCCATGGCTTTGTAATTTTGTGCAGTTATCGAGTTGGAAATGAACCACAGTCAGAGCTCGGGAGCTGGAACAGCCAAGGAGCTGCACGTATCAAATCATTCAACTCCTTTTATACTTTCCAGATACTTTTCTATGTTCCTGCTTTATTTTTTTTTCCCTATCCTGCATTATATGCATGTTTCTGCCTTCTGAAGATAGCTTTGCATTATCAAAGGGCAACAGGAGAAAAGAAGAAATTGTCGCTGCATTTAGCATTGATTTTTCCCCCTTCACTCTGAGTCACATAAGCTAACATTTAATTAATTTCTGACACTTTGACAGTTTTTAAGAAGACATTTGTAGAGCTATCAAGTGCTGCTGATAGCACTGTCAGACAGACACTTTTTGAATTATCAGCCATTAAGGACCCATATGCAACAAATTTCCAGGGTTTATTATACAAATTGTTCTCTGAATGAAAAAAGCGCACAAAAGCTCAGTGAAACATAAAGAAACCATTGTTCCCAAGTGAATTTGATATTTGCAAATGTTTTGCTATTTTGATCACTTACATGGTTTTATAAATCTGATTTGCTTTTTCTTTTAGTGAGAAAATTAAATGGCCTTTTTTAGGGTCTGTCGAGAACGTGGCTGGATTTTCAAATCACAGTGGTTTTTATGGAGGTGAAGCTTGGCAAATATGAAATGGGTGATCTCAGGAAGTGCTGAGAAGTGAAACAAGGTCTGTTTCAAACCAGAAATCCCAAACAAGCAGCCAAAAACTTCAGCTGCTTTTAAACTTTTTGGCCGCAACCTCTGACATGTCCCCTTTATGTAATAACTGCAACTGATAGCCCAGACTGCAGAAATCTGGGGAAATTAACCCAAAATGGAAATGAACTTCCCAAATCCCTGCCCAGGTACCTGACCTTCAGCTCAAGCTGTGCTCTGGATGTCCATAGCACTCCCATTCAGCAGCTATCTGCACATGGGAATTCAGAAGCAAGGCCGCGTCCGCATGGTCATTTTGGTTCTATTTTACACGACAACATTTGACTGTTTTTCCAACACCTTCTCTGTGCAGGGTGGAGCTGGGACCTGGCAAGTTCACCTTCATGGATCCCCTAAACCTCTCCTGGTACAACACCGGGGACAGGAATTGGAGCAAGCCGCTCAACGAGTCCAGCGCAGACCAGAAGCCTCAGTATAACTACTATGCCGTGCTGCTCACCCTCCTCATCTTCGTCATTGTGTTTGGCAACGTGCTGGTCTGCATGGCTGTGTCCAGGGAGAAAGCCCTGCAGACCACCACCAATTACCTGATCGTCAGCCTGGCGGTGGCGGATCTCCTGGTGGCCACTCTGGTCATGCCCTGGGTGGTCTATCTGGAGGTAGGTGGCCCAGCTTTGCCTCTCAGCACTGAACGGTTCTGGTATAGGAGTACCAAGGGGAAAGGTTTGGCAGTTTGGACATCAGCTATTTCCAGACATTCTGAACTTCTCCGGAAGTGTTATGAGGGAGAATTTCTTCTCACAAAGAGTGGTCAGACATTGGAGCAGGCTGCCCAGGGAAATGGTGGAGTCACCATCACTGGAAGTGTTTGAGGAAAGGGTAGATGTACTATGGAGGGACATGGTCAGTGGGCAGTATTGGTGGAAGGTTGGACCAGATGATACTAGAGGTCTTTTCCAACCTTAATAATTCTATGATTCTATGTTTTAAATTTCCTAATAGTTGAGTTATTCAATAGACAGACATGATAGCGTATGACAGGTTTACTTGAAAATATGCTACTGTTCAGAAGGCTGAATTACTACCCAACTGCTTTGAAAATCTGGCCTATAGATCCAGGGATCAAGAATGAAAGATCTCAAGTTTGTTTTCAGGACTGCACCAACAAACTGTTCCCAAGCACAAGAATGAGCCCAAAACACCATCATGGGTGTCACACTAAAACTGCACCGAGCAGTAATCAGAAACCTATTCCTGAAGGACTAGAGTAGTAAGAAGAGCAAGCAGTTGTAGAAGTAGGTTGTAAATCCAGAGCTTTTATGTCACAATATATAAGAGAAGCAGACTCACAAGTGAGCTACTTGTCACATTACTGCCGTTAGCGTGTCGCTTCAGTACAAAAGAGCTCTATGCTTCTGCAGCACAGAGCCATACTTGAGTGGCACATTGTTTTAAGAGAGCCAGATACTCCCAAAATACCATTTACCCAGCAGCACAGGACTATTGCAACAGTAAACAGCACAAAAGAATGAAAAGCATCTCTGGAGAAAAGAGTGGAAAAGAGAAGCTTCCCCCTGTCCTTGGCTGGGATGGCTGCATTCCTCAAGCAGCCAAGAGCTGGGATGCTGGCGACCGACAGAGAAAGCATAAGACTGGAACTACACTGAATTTGCAATTCATTTTCAGGCATTTCATTAGGAGAGCAAATGATAAAACAGAGGCAAGCAGTGGAAGAAGCCATAATCAATCAGCTCGTTAAGTATTAATGCAAAGCAAAACAAATCTGCTGATGTGACACAGGCTGTCGAGAAGCCACAATACTAATTATCACTCCAGTTAATTATTGTTTGTGTGGCACTTTAAAAATGTAAAGCATTGTGCGTTTGCTGAAGCATATTAACATGACCACAGGCTGGATGTGACTGTAGCTAATGCCCCTGGGATGAGTTACACTCATGTATTGTATTTCTGTCTGACAACAGTGCTCGTGCTGCGAGGAGCCCTGGCTCTCTTTGGGCCAGCCATGGCGATAGCAGCGTTTTCCATACACTCAAACCCATGGGTTCAGGAACGTGACTTTGCAAAGCCTTATATCTGGCTGGGAACCTTTGCCTTCGGGCGAACTCTAGTCGAAGTTACTGATGTGACTTTGTCTCTTAAGAGATTTTTTAATCACTGAGTATTCATCTGTCACTCAAGCTTCAATGCAGTCATTCTTTCTTTTTCATGCTCCCTATGGTTATGTATATCAGAGCAGAAATAACTGAAGAATAGTTATCTTATTCATTCTATTTTCAAATGCAGTAGGACTCTATTTTTATTAGAGGGAAATATACATTTTCCATCACATGCTAAATACAGCAGTCCTAATAATTGCTATTAAACTTAATTTTCAAAGTTCAGTTTCAACAGCATAATACAGGAGAAAACGTCTACTGGTAGCTAGAAGCGTTATCTCTCAGTCTTTGTCTTTATCACAACAAGTAACGTGTCAAAGGATTTTCACTCTGAATTAAATTCATTTTGTTCACAAAAATTAATGCACATTAAATTTCTTCCCCGGCTTGATAAACAAAGACACAAAAGGAAGGATCCTTCTTCCCTGTTACTGATCTTTGCCAGGTGTAATTAAATTTAAAGCATAAGAGCTTTAAGGAAGAGCTGTGAGTACAACTAGTGTTGCTTGGGATATGCAGTCTCTGCCTGTCCTGTCAGACCCCTCCATAGCACTCCTAGCAGGGGATCTCCTGCACTGACTGCATTCTCTCTGCAGGTGGTTGGGGAGTGGAGGTTCAGTCGGATCCACTGTGATATCTTTGTCACACTCGATGTCATGATGTGCACCGCCAGCATCCTCAACCTCTGTGCCATCAGCATTGACAGGTGAGGGCTCTGCGGCGACAAACCCAGGGCAGCTCTTGCAGGGTAATGCAGGTCTGTGCCTCCCACTGCAGGTACACGGCCGTAGCGATGCCAATGCTGTACAACACCCGCTACAGCTCCAAGCGCCGGGTCACCGTCATGATCGCCGTGGTCTGGGTGCTCTCATTTGCCATCTCCAGCCCAATCCTGTTTGGCCTCAACAAGGCAGGTGAGTTGTGCCACCTGCAGCTGGCTTTTGGCATCTACCTGGCTCTGCGGGGTAGAGTGCTCCTTCCACTCTGGATGCTCTCAGATAGAGGAGGGGGATGTTGGTGCAGGTCCAACAGCAGGGACAGCGAGCCCGAAATCTTCTGTCTTCCAGATGAGAAGGAGTGCATCATCGCCAATCCTGCCTTCGTCGTGTATTCCTCCGTTGTCTCCTTCTACGTCCCCTTCATCGTCACCCTGCTGGTGTACGTGCAGATCTACATGGTGCTCCGCAGGCGCAGGAAGCGCGTCACCACCAAGCGCAGCAGCCACGGCCTGGACTCGGACACGCATGCGCCGCTGAAGGTAAAGTCTGTGGCTTCCTTCCTTCACTAAAACCATGAGGGACTCTTGGCTCCATTGCTGCCTCTCCAGAGTAGTCTCCATCCTAGCACTCTAGTCACATTGATTAATATCTGCTTCATGCCCTGTGCTTGTGTTTCCACGTGCCTCCCCCACCAGCAACCCTTCCTAATTACTATCTGCTTGTGTAACCTATGAGCCGGTGCTTGCCCCTTAGGACAAATGCACTCATCCAGAAGACGTGAAGCTCTGCACAGTTATTGTGAAGTCCAATGGGAGTTTCCAAGTTAATAAGCGCAAAGTGGTGAGTGTTAAAGAGAAGTGGTAGTTTTTCAGAGCATTCAGCTTTCCCCTTTTCTCCCTTCTCAGGGCTCAAAATGAATTTATGCAGTGTGGGAGAAAAATAAGCTAAGAACAAAGGTTACCATTCAATCTCAAAATTTAAATATTCTTCCTGTTCCTTAGAGTGAAGCAGGGGGTTTAACACCACAGAGCTCAAAAAGCCAGACTAAGCTCACCTAAAGATCAGCTATAAAAGCCATGACATTTTAACAATTTTTGTCTCTTTGATTTTCTTCTCCTCTCTATTATTTACTTTGAGTCTTGGACTGCCTTGGCTGTGTTGGGTTTTCTTGTAGATTTTGTTTTTATTTACACCGTTAAAACTGAAATCAAATATATGGGGAGGGGAGACAGTGTCTCTCCCATCTCTTAACCTCCTTGTGCAATGAAGGAGCAAGAGTCATTTCCTGCAGTTCTGTCAAACTCAAATGTATTCTCACATGTAAACAACTTTTAGACCTTTCTCCAAGTCTCTCCCAAAAAGCAGGGAGGGAGAAGAGGTGTTGGTTGTTCTTCAGTGTCATCCAGCTTCACTCTGTAAGAAACATTCATTGCTCCTCCCTGTATATTTACCTGCCTTATGGTGTGGGCATTTGCTTCTCATCCAGGAGGCAGAAAGTCACATAGAGATGGAAATGGAGATGGTGTCCAGTACCAGTCCCCCTGAGAGAACCATTGCCAAGCCAGCAGCACCAAGCAACCACCAGTTGGTTGTGCCCATCGCCTCAAGCCGGTGCACCTTGGACAGCCCTGGGAAAGTAGAGAAGAACGGACATGCCAAAGAAAATCTACACACAGCCAAGGTCTTTGAGATCCAGTCCATGCCTAATGGCAAGACGAGGAGCACTCTTCTCAAGGCTATGAACAGGAGGAAACTCTCACAGCAGAAGGAGAAGAAAGCCACCCAGATGCTAGCCATTGTACTTGGTGAGAGCGCACATTGGCTTCACCCTGTGTTCCTCAAGACAGGCAACAGCTAGTCAGGGTTAAGGCACCCAGACTGAGCGCTCGACACAGAATGTTTTCCCAGGTCCCTAAAGGAACAGTTCCACTCAGTACAGCAGAAATGTGTTTGTGTAAACAGGCAGGAGGCTTCAAGTAGGAAGGCTGCATCCCTCCAGCCAGGAATGTGGCACGAGGCTGTACAGAAGGCTCAGGAAGCTGTCCAGCTGTTCAGTGTTTGCAGTGCCAAAAGACAGGGGCAAGAAAGATCACGTGCTTTCTAATACAGCTTATAGCACAGGAGGCAGCATAGTTCAGTAAGAAACCGGTGCCTCTGAAGGCCAGAGGTTTTGATGCAGCCTATTTACAGCAGCAAAGAATTTCTTTACCACTTGGTTACTCAGGATATAGTCAGAGACATAGCAACAAACAGAAGGTTTACTGTTCTCCTTCTCAGAAATTTTCCAGTTTTCAGCAATCAAGATCTGTCTCTTTCCTTTCCCCCCAGGTGTTTTCATCATCTGCTGGCTCCCATTCTTCATCACTCACATCTTGAACATGCACTGCGATTGCAACATCCCCCCAGCAATGTACAGCGCCTTTACGTGGCTTGGATATGTCAACAGTGCTGTCAATCCAATTATTTACACCACCTTCAATATTGAATTTCGCAAGGCTTTCATGAAGATCCTCCACTGTTAAAAGTAAAAACATTAACCACAATTTTAAGAATGAGAAAAAGAAACCAATGCCATTCACGCGCACAAACAGGCAGCCATGGAGAGGTCTCGAGCTCTTGCGCTGGGCATGAGGAGCGCAGTGCCGTGGAGCGCCGTGCCCACACGCCTCTTGGCAGGGACATCATGGGGACCTTCATGCTGAGGCTCTCCCCCTCCTCGGGGCGACCTTTGGGCTCCGGGACATCCATCCCAGAGGCACGTCTAAGAGTTACCCTCACACTGTGTTTGAAGTGGAAGCAAAAATCGAGACACACTCGCTTGATTCTTGCCTGTGGCCATCTAACCTTGAGTGCATTAAACACAGACACTCGCAGAGCCGCGTGCAGGCAGTGATGAGTCACTGCTGCTGGCTCGTGCATGGAGTCACCGATACGATTCTCACCAAAGACAAGAGCATCTTTTCCGCTTTGCAATAGGAGCCAACAGAGCTTGCAGAAACTCCGTACAATATCTTTGCCTTCACCTCCAGCTGACTTATCCAGCATCAAACTGCTGCAGCCCTGAGGGAAAACACACACACAAATTTAAGAGGTCCCCAGGTGGGTTAAGAAGGCTCTGCCACCTACAGATCCAACCCCTGCAACAAGCAATGGGCAGAAGGAGAAGGGGGAGCATAAGTCTCATGCAGGACCGCTACATCAATGTAAATACGAATAAATAGGATGAACTGAACAGAAGCCCAAGCCAAAAAATAAAAGGAGAGAGAAGTTAAAGAAGTGACACTTTGTACTGCACAGTATGCACTCGCGTCAAACAAGACACCAACCATCACTGATTGTCAGCCAGCCCAGCAGCAATTTCTACCCACCAGCATTTCATCTCCAGACTTTCTCAAGAAGTAAAAGCCAGGTGAGGAGCGATAGCATGATGAATGTAGAGACATGATGACTGTGCCAGGAGAGGCTGTGCATCTGGGGCCACATCTGTTTCAGATGTGAACTTGGACAGGACAAGTTAGGTCCAGATCTTCCCACCTAACTTTAAGGCACCATAAAGCCAAGGATCACCTCAGATACGGTTTACCTATGTTTCTCAACAGGGAGTGTGTAACGCCGTGCCTACTTCAAATTAATAGCAAATGAGATCGAGACTGTGATTTTGGAAAAAAAGCCAGAATAAAAGCCCAAGAATGTCCCTAGCTAAACCTGCTCTGTGTCCAGGTGGGACTCTGGATGGGTCCGGATGTTTCCAGCATCCCTTACCCTCTGCTATGTTTCATAGTTTAAAACAATTGGAAATCCATAACAGTGTAATGTCACCACGATGACTCTGGCATTGCCAAATCCACTCTGTGCTTATCGTACTCAGTTCACAATATATTTTGTAATATCTCTGTAAATAAAATACAGTAAGATGAATAAAATGACATGGAAATAGGTCTGGCTAGAAACTGATGTAGGCTCTGGAGAGCTTCATGATGACAATAGCCATATGCAGAGGCAGGCTCCCTCGTTCCAATCACCCGCTCTTTCCTGAAGATGTTAAAGCAATCCAGAGAGCAATATAATCCCCTTTTTCTCTATGCAGTTTGTGGAATATCCACTCATTTTCTGCTTTAGATCAGACAAAGACCGCTACCAAGCAGCACTTTTTTCATTATCTGTTTTTCCTGTATAGTTAACAAAGGGTTTTCCCATGGGATGGGCTGCACGGGCTGTATGTGTTCCAGCTGTACGTCAAGGAGAGACTGTGTCAGGTGGCTGTAACACTTGCTCTCAGTCGTTTTCTGAAACCAAGGCAGGAGTCCCACCTTGATCTGAAGCTTTCCCATCTAATCCTCTGTTCCTGGAAGAAGCTGATAACCAGTGTTATTAGTATTTTGCCCATGAGCTTTTATAACATTTGAACATGGCTCTTCGAGGTCTGGTCACAGCTATAAATTTAAATTACAGATGCCTGAATGTGTAACTCAAGAGGTCTCAGGCAAGAAGCCAGAGAAGTTTCCACCAGGTATGTGCACGCATTGATGGGAGTCAATTCAGACTGGTCTTAATTAAAAGATTCAAAGAATCACTGGATGAGGAAAAAAACATTGATAACCCAATGCTTATTTTTCTATCACATTTACAAAAGCAGAAATGTGCCATTTGGCTCTGTGAATTCCCAGGTGAGGAGCTGAATCAAAACGGAAAATAATATGCATGTACACAAAAAAAAAACCACAACCAAAACAATTAAAGCATTTGGAAGTTGCCATAGGTGATATTTGCTCTTTACTAACGCCTGGTGTGGGCCCTGAAAATTACCCAGATGTGGATAAAATGTCAACCTTGTGCCATAACTTTACCTTCTGCTCAGTCTTAACTCAGGATGGGACAAAACCACCATCTGTGCTTGCTTTCTGAATCCAGCTCAACACATCCAATTTTGCGTTCATCTGGTGATGAACAGCTCTTCCAAAACACCATGGGGAGAAAGAAGCTCTCAGAAGGAGTCTGTGTTCTTCATGAATTTGCTAGTTAGGGTAAAGAAGGATGGGTATATTTTCATAGAGATTACGTATCTTTTGAAAAGAATTACCCACAACCCATCATCACGGGGAGACCTCATTGCAGCCTTCCAGTACTCGAAGGGAGTTTACAAGCAGGAGGAGAATGACTTTTTACATGGGACTATAAAAGAGGGGAGATTTAGATTGGATTAGGAAGCAATCCTTTGGTCAGGGCGGTGAGGCACTGGCGCTGCTGCCCAGAGAGCTGTGGGTGCCCCATTCCTGCAGGCACTCCAGGCCAGGTGGGATGGGGCCCTGGGCAGCCTGAGCTGGTGGGGGGCAGCCCTGCCCACGGCCGGGGGTGGCACTGGGTGGGCTTTGAGCTCCCCTCCAACCTGAGTGTTCTGAGATGACCATTAATTGCAATGAGGCTTTTAGCCACCTGCTCCTAACACTCTGGACTCAGAGGTGGGAATATCTGTATCTCTGCTGTCCTTGGGAAGGCAGCATTGCCATGTCTGCTCATCTCCTCTGCAGCAGGTTTGCCTTTCCCAAAAGCACCCACTCTTAGAGAACAAGCTATAGCACTTCCCGTCTATGAACCAAGCCTCCACAGCTCTGTGAAAAGATGAGAGCTCCTGTGGCTTTACACAGAACGAACAATTGCCAAGAGCAAGGGCAGCCTGCAGTGGCACAGCACCTGGCATGGTGACATCCAGCCCTGAGCTGGGCAGCTCCTCACAGCAATAAGGCAGCTGGAATGCACGAGGCAATGAGGTCTCCTGCCGCAGACCTGGGCACAATATTGAACACAATTTGAGAAAGGTTTCTTTCTCTGCTGCGAGGTGAAATCTGCTCAGAAACACCTGTTACAACCCTTTGCTGCAGTCCTTATTTTGTGATTCAGTATTTGTGTTCGAAACTTGAGTTTAGCTTATGGAGTCTTCCCATTCCTGCATTTCCTCCATGGCTCACAGCCCCATGCTGCGGTGTAGCAAAGCAGCTGGGGGACCTCCTGCCTGCACCGATGCTTCCCTGCTTGCTCCCGCTGCGGCTGTGGGTCTGTTGGTCCTCCTGACCAGCTTGTTGAATCTTGCTGAAAGGAAAAAGAGAGCAGAAAAACAAAACAGAACAAAAAGCCACTACCTCTGTGGTGAACATCTCCAGTGAAAACACGGCTCCTGGAGAGTCAGGAATGTACATTATCCATCATCAGTACATGTGACGGCAACAAATGTCCTCATCCAGCACTGTAATTAAAGAGAGACTTGCAGAAGCTACTCTGATGTCATCTGCTTGTTTCATTCTTTTACCAGAAGCTGTGACAAAGCTGCTTTGCTGTAATGGGTCAGTCATACATCATACAGACACAACAGGAAAGGATGGGCTGTAGGTGAGACCTTGTATTTTTTCTGACTTGCTTTGCAGATCAGTCGCGTTTCTTCTTTCTCCCTTATCTCAGTTTTTGTCCAGGAATCCCAACTTTTGTCTAGACAAAGCCTCAGATGTGGGAAAGAAAGGGTGCAGAGAGCCAGGCAGAAAAGGCTCTTAAATCTCCCCATGTCTCTTCTGGTCTAGACAGAGGCAGACTGGGGAGGGAGGGATGACAAACAGCCGGGCGCAGTCGCACTGGTACTGCTGGCACAGCAGCTGCCTGCAGTGACTTCTTGGCTCTGCCCGGCCCGCAGCAGCACAGGCTGAAGGCGGTGATTGAAAGGCACTGCTCCCACCAGGCCACCATTCATCTGCTTGGCCTGCAAGAGTCATGAAAACAGACAAAATGAGCCAAACTCATCCACCAACCTGCCACCAGTTTGGTGCGCAGCAATAAACAGTCCTGCGGAATGAACAAATTCTCAGTCTCCTCGTGAAGAAAACACACACAGAGCACTATGGCACTGCAGGCAATCTGTGTAGGTACAATATTTTTAGCACTATAGCTATGTAGGAATGCATATGCCCAAAAAACCTAATTCTGGACTTCACTGCTCTGAGCCCACCCGAGGAGAGAATCCCCACCACCAGCAGCACTACTGAGGACGAAGGAAGGGCTCACAGGGAGCTTTTCTCCTCCTGCCTTTCTCTTGTCTTATGCTAGAGACTGCTAGAATGTGTGAGAGATGTTCATTTTGGAACATTCACACTTCTGCTGTGCTTATGCCACACTGTTTCCTCGTGCCAGCTGCTGAGATATTAGACACTGATGCAGGAATCAATCCAATAGATGCACACAAACCTCAGCCAGGCTCAGCGCAACAGCAAGACCTCAGCCTCAGCCTTGGCTGCAACACCACTGGGGTTCTCTCCAGGATTAGTTTTCATTATATGACAAAGCAACCACAAAACCCAGCAGCTGTTCCTGCTGCCAGGGCAGAGCTACCAACATAGAATTCCGCTTGATGGCGTTTTGCTCCTCGGCATGAACCAAAGGCCCCAGTCTACTCAGTCTTGAGCCAAAACAGGGCAAAACGATAATTTCTTTTTGAAATTGAAGTTTTACAAAGAAAAAGCATTTCCAAAGCTATCAAGTTCAACTCAGACAATGTCCCCATTCTAACCCGACGGAGTAAAAGAGGTTCCAGGAAGAAGCAGCAGGACATACACACAGCAGAAAAATGAATACCAGTTGTACCTGTTAAATTAACTCATTCTCTGTAATCAAGGCTTTAATAATTAAAACAGGTCCCTCAACTCACATCTTTCTGAGGATACCAGACTGTCTGTTTCATAAATAGCTTTTGACTCATAAATAACAACTTTATTCACCAAAGGAAGAGCAGTGATGATGGACTAAATATAATTAAGGTATAATGAATAATTAACAGACCTAGAAATTACTTTAAAGAGAGTTAAAAAGCAGAAGTAAACAAACCTCAGTTGGGAGAAAATGGGGTCATAGCTTCAGGCTTTCTAACTGCACCAAGTATTTGCTACTAGCTGTTCATTTAGCAATGCAGCCAAGAGGCTGGTTTTGCAGACCACAAGGAACCACAAAATTAATGTTTGCAAAAAATCTAATCTTGTCTGCAAATACTAACAGTGACAAAGGAGCTGACAACCGAGAATCTCTGCAGATCTCATAAGCTCTGTCAAACCATAAGCTGCAAAATGTACAGAGCTTCAGAGAGAAACATGGGATGTGATAAGAACAAGATGGGTTATGACACCGAAACAGAACTGGTGAATTTGCACATAGGCTGCAGAATGCAAGTCTAACAACTTGGCTGGCTGAAGGCAGGGACACAGAGAAATGCATTCATTCATCAGTAGCACAGCACATGTTCCCTCTTGTCCCTTATCAGACAAGAGATGGTGGCCTCAAGTTGTGCCAGGGGAGGCTCAGATTGAACAACTGGAAAAAAATTTTCTCCAAAAGAGTGGCCATTGGCACAGGCTGCCCAGGGAAATACTGGAATCATCATCTCTGGAAGCGTGCAGAACCACAGAGATGTGGCACTGAGGGATGTGGTCAGTGGGCCGTATTGGTGGCTGGTGGATGTTTGGACTGGGTGATCTCAGAGGTCTTTTCCAACCTGAACAACTCTTATTCTATGCACTGTTTTGCTATAAATGGTGTTACAAGTCCAGAACAACAGGGATCCAGCTCCTGCAGTACATATGAAGGCTGGAGTCTAGATGAGAAAGTCACACCAAATTAACCTGGGGATGGAGATTTATGACTGAATTATTGCGGCTTGGCAATTTACTGTGCAATGGTAATTGAGTTTGGGCATGTTCTCAGCTGGTGGCAGATATGCAGTAAACTGCTCTGGGCTACACTTTCATTATGCTTGCAGTAACTCCCTTAGCTTTCACTTGCTATGAGTGAGGACTGTGTGGCACCGTATCACTGCTGCTGTTACCTGCTTGGCCCTTGAGCCCACTTAACCCAACCCTTCAGCAGTGTGAGTTGCTCTGACATCCTGAACATCTTGTTAACATGAAAACACTACTTTTGCAAGAGTCTCAGCAGGTTTTGGACAAGTCCCACCTTTTCTCTCTTTTTTGTTGTTGCTGTTTGTTTCATGATGGCTGTTTTGTTGCTTCCCCCTCCTGTTACTTTTGTCCTCTGACATCTCCCTGCACTCACTGGTGTCTCTGGGGATGAGCCTTCAGAAGAGCACAACTGTGTGCAGTCGCAGGAACAAGCCAGCCAACAAATGGCCCTACTCATCTCTCTGGGGAGGCAACAAATATTCCAGCAAAGTGAGGCAGGTCAGGCTCAGCAAAGCCCTGTAGCAAACTGTCATTCCCAAAGAGACCAATTCCCCAAATCTTTTCTAAAGAGTTACTTTTTTCCTGCTTGAGGAAGGCAGATAAGCTTGTCCAAAGAACAAGAATAAAATCTGCCATTACCAGAGAAGCTCTCCTCTGCCTCTCTGAGAAACAAGCTCTGGTGGAGAGCAGCAGCACAAGTGCCACGGAATGAGTCCAGCTGTGCCCCAGACTTAAATCCGGCCATAGCCAAAAGCTGTCAGCATCCACAATGATTTTCCATTTCTGAAGAAGTTCACCTCTGGGTTAACAGCAGCAGAGAAAGGCTCATTTTATAGAACATAGAATAATTTCAGTTGGAAAGCACTTCTAAAGGCCATCTGGTCCCACTCCCCTGCAATGAACAGGGACACCCACTGCTCCATCAGGTGCTCAGAGCCCAACCTTCCTTTATTACATCTGATTACTGCATCTTTTTTGGTCCATCCCAGCCAGATCTTCCTCTGCATAATTGCTCCAAAGGGAGATGGAATCTTTAACACAATATTTTTTGATGAGTTGCACTCATGCAACTCAGTATATCATGAGTATTTGTATTCTGGAGCTATTGCAGACAAGAAACCAAGGAAAGCTCTGGGATATTCATTCCAGAACTCCCCCTCGTCAAGTGGCATTGGATGGAGAGATTTGTTATAAAACCAGATGTAAGCTGTTCATGCTGATCCCATGTGGAAATTTGTTGCCTTAGGCTGAACATAAGTGCAGATGGATGCACAAAATGGGTGCACATTTGCAGATGTGGACCTAAAGACCCCACCTGGCAATCTATGCCTGGAATTTCCAACTCCAGCAAGTTGGACACTCACCCAAAGAAAAGCTTTGGTCTCACCTTCTTGAAGAGGGGAGCAACTGATTAAATGCAGCAATGCTTATGAGTGACTCATAAAGGCATCAGCAGCATTACCTGTGAACCAGAGCACAGCTTTTCAGCATGGGTACAATGAGCAACTGCCTCTTTGAAGCATGATGTGATTCATTCTGTTCTTATAGGGTTTTATTCTATTTGTAAGTCACATATGCAGGAGAACTAGGCCCATGTTGTAGTGATTGGTAACAAAAAAAATAAATGTTTTGTATACCTCTAATTTGGGACTTGCTTATTGTCAGGTGCAGCTATTTGCAACCTGATTTAGCTACAGTGCAGCATTGGAACAAAGTCCTGTGGGAAGTGATCTCTGTAACAGATGGCTCTTAAGGACAAGTTAGAGAAATATGTTGCATAAAACCATTCCTGAAGACGACAGGATACCATCCCAGAGTTCCTCCCAGCCCTATTCAAAACACTCTTGGAAACACCCATCGTTGCCAGAAAGAGAGGTGCAGTTCAGTAAAGGCAGTGTCACATGCAGACAGCCTTTGAAGATCCATTTGTGTGATAAAACGTGGCAAGAGACTTGTCACAGCCTTGATCTCATTCCCTGCTGCCTCCAAGTCTGGATCACTGCAAGACATAATGGCTTAGAGCAGGGTGGGAATGGGTTGGACAGTGGGGAGCCTAAGATCTAACAAGTCATCTTCAGAGCAAGAACAGAACAATGAGAGATAGGGAAGAACAGCAGCATGCATTCACAGACAAATGGCATCACAGGCAGGACGTGCAGGGATTTGAATGGCACCGTGCTATCATCTACTGAGCAGATTAACACTGATAGAGAACACAGTGAGATAGAACTCAGAACACAGGTAATGCCAGGAATGGATTTCTGCTAGAAAAGACCAGAGTGTTTTGTCTCCTTTCCAGATTTCTGTCCGGAAATTTTGCAGATGTAATTCCAATTTACCTTTATCAACCTTTACTTTGATTCCAATAATATCAACACAAAAACATTTGATGTTAATGCAAAACACAAATGCAAACTGAAATACTTCATTTCAAGGAGCCGCCAGTCCCTTGGACTGCACCAACAGGGAGAGGGAGGGGGTTGTGCCCCTCTGCTCTGCCCCTGCAAGGCCCCACCTGCAGTGCTGTGCCCAGGCCTGGGGCTCCCAGGACAGGAGGGATGCGGAGCTGCTGGAGCGGGTCCAAAGGAGGGCACGAGGATGCTCAGAGGGCTGGAGCATCTCTGCTGTGAAGGCAGGCTGAGGGAGCTGGGCTTGTTCAGCTTGGAGGAGAGAAGGCTGCAGGGAGACCTCATTGTGGCCTGCCAGTACTTGGAGGGAGCTTACAAACAGGAGGGGAGTGACTGTGTACAGAGCCTGATGGGGACAAGGGGAATGGTTTTAAAGTGAAAGAGTGGAGACGTGGGTGAGCTGTGAGGAAGCAATCCTTTGGTCAGGGTGGTGAGGCGCTGGCGCTGCTGCCCAGAGAGCTGTGGGTGCCCCATCCCTGCAGGCACTCAGGGCCAGGTGGGATGGGGCCCTGGACAGCCTGAGCTGGTGGGGGGCAGCCCTGCCCACGGCCGGGGGTGGCACTGGGTGGGCTTTGAGCTCCCCTCCAACCTGAGCGTTCTGTGTCTCTCTGATTTTCAGATATTCTCCTTTAACGAGTTTAGCATGGAAAACTGAAATCTTTCACTGAAATTCCCACAAATTACTTTCACCAAGGCAAAAGCACTTCTTCTGGAAAGAAATTTTTCAGCAGAAAATCCATCATTCCATGATAGGCATGACAAACCCCACTTGCTCACTTCCCCTCAGTTAGGTTGTAAATTTCTCATGTGAAAAATTATTTCTAGACAGATGCGACACTAAGAAACCACTTAAGAAATCAATAACAGTCACAGCTTTCACTTCTCTGGTATGAACGTGAGATGTGGCAGGACCATTCCTTGCATCCACAGATATATTTACTCTCCACTGGATTTGTTTATGCAGCATTGGTTGAGAACCGTACGTGTTAAGAGTCGGAAGGGAAGCAAGAAGCAGAATGCTGATAGCATCCATCATACTCCAAAATGCTCCATGAATGTCTGAGGACTTGGAGATCCTATGAATAGAGCTGTTTTCCTTTACATAAACAACCTGAAAAGATCTAGAAGGTTTCAAAGATGCTATAGAGATACGGTAATGGGGGTAGCAACCATTGGTCACTTGAACTCCCACCAACATAATGCAGACGCTGTCAGTGCATGGATAGTGCTAGCAAATAACTCTTTCCCAGGTTATGCAATTTTAACCCTTAGCACCCTAGCCTTTTCCCTATGGGTCTCTTTGATGGGAGCAACAGGAATCAAATGCAGACTGCTGGTCCAACATCCCCAAATTGTACCCCCGTGGCTCAACGGAGCAAAGGGTTGTAAAGCTGCTCGAAGAATTGAAGCCAGTGATACCTTTGGTTCACTGCAAGGGAAAAAACAACAGCAGTCTGAATAAGTAAGAGAACAGAACAATTGCTTGTTTTCCTAAAAAACGAATAGGAGCTGCTCGCATTCAATCTCCCAGCCATATCTGTGTAGAGATATTTTATGTCACCCCTGCTTCAGTATGTTTCAACAGCAAGCATTTAATTAACTAAACACATCTGAAATTGCAAAAGAACCCAGTGGCCTGTAGAACCGATCCTCCAGCATCTTCCACAATGCATAGAGCTAAATAAATGCAAAAGACTGCAAAATCAGACCAAGAGTGAATTACACTCATTGCACATACACGTCTATAACTCTGCAAGGTGCCAGATGACAGAGGTTCAGCCTGTCTGGCTTTAACTTGTTTTCCACTTTCACAAGCACAAATCACAGAGAACCCAAGTTTCAGATGCTTAAAGTCCTTTCTGTCCCACGCACAGAAGTGATGTCATCTGAACATTGCCCCTTGGCACTGTAAAGCATGTCATTTTGAGAGGGATTTGAACAACAAGAGAAGGCTGTCAGGAGCAATGACCTGGGGCTGCTCGAGCAGTGCACGTCGGCTGGGGCTGCTGCAGGTGTAGATGCAAGGTAGCACTCCCAAGCCAGGTAAGCTTGGCCTATGTAGGCTGATGTGAGATCATAGAATCATCAAATCATGAGGCTTGGAAAAGACCTCTAGATCACCCAGTCCAACCATCCACCTACCACCAGTGTTGTCCACTGATTGTGTCCCTCAGTGCCATGTCTCCGTGTTTCCTGAACCCTGTCACTCTGTCCTTGCTTTCCATCCACAGACCTCAGAGCCTTTACAGATACTGTCTACTAATGACCTTCCCAATCTTGTTGCAGAAATTAGGCAGTGGAAGAAAATCAGAAATGCAACATGCATTTCTGCATTTCAGTGAGAGAAGCAAATCTGTGTGCTGGAGGAACGCAGCGTCCTGAGCAAGGCTGTGAGGAGCGCTGCTCTGCTTTCACCCAGGCAACTGAAAATAGCATAAAGACAGGATTTTCATGAGACTTAAGGCTGGCCTTTTAAAGAATCTCAGTGGTGCACTTGAGCTGGTGGAAGATTTAGGTCTTGTTCCTGCTCCTTACAGCAGGCACAGCTGACACGCACTGTCAGCGCTGGCAGCTCTTGCTTAAGAGATATATGGATGGTTATATCATGTTATCAGCAGGGACAAAAGACTGAAGCACATCTGAAGAAAGGAAAGGGCGGGGGGAGGGGGGCTTGAGGTGAAGACCCACGATTAATTATAGAAATAACAAGCAGCAAGTTGCACAGTCACAAAGAAAGTGGGGGCTGGAATGCAGCTTTCCAGAGTTTGTAAAGACTCATTTAACTTCTATAGAAACTGAGTAGCAAACAGGTAATTTTCTCTGAAAATTGCTTCTATCACCTCCGTAATGTTCTGCAAGAGGAATAAATTTCCCTTGTGCCTTCTTAATCCCCTGTTATTTTCATTATAAATTTAATTAAGCTCTTCTGGAGAGCGCTCCATGACATCTGAGCTGAGTTTTGTTTTTCTGTCAGAGCGATGATAGAAATGAGCTATTGAATTATGTGGCAATTGGATTTCTTTATTTTGTGTAAATATTTCAAGTGACAGAGATGCTCATGTTCCCCCAGTGGTGCTGAAGAGAACCCAGCAAGGCTTTGCTCCAGCTCAGCACTGTGCCTGTGCTCCTGGGGATGCACGCACGAATGGGAAGCCAGGAGCTGAGCAGTGGTGCTTCCAACTCCCATGTCAGAGATTATAGAACAGCTCAGGTTGGAGTTCAGCTCAAAGCCCACCCAGTGCCACCCCCGGCCGTGGGCAGGGCTGCCCCCCACCAGCTCAGGCTGCCCAGGGCCCCATCCCACCTGGCCTGGAGTGCCTGCAGGGATGGGGCACCCACAGCTCTCTGGGCAGCAGCGCCAGCGCCTCACCGCCCTGACCAAAGGATTGCTTCCTCACAGCTCACCCACATCTCTTCTTTTTCACTTTAAAGCCATTGTCTCTCATCCCATCACTATCAAACCACGTGATGTCCCACAGCTCAGTGTGAGCAATGACTGCAATCAGCCCGGACAGGCTGGGAAACAGGCAGAAGACGGTCCCTCACGCCTCACTGTTTTCTCCTCCTATTTGGAGGTTAAAGCATGTGAAATGAGCACCAGAAGTTTCTGTCACAAATCCAAGCCCCTGGGAGCACTCATCAACAAAAGCTCTCGCTGGACTGACTTGGGTTACTGCTGTGGGTTTGGGCTGTTCTTGGGGTTGATGGATTTCTTCATTTGTAAGTTCAGGCAGACAGACATTCCTGCTGCCAGTCACATCCATCATCTTGCAGAATTTCAAGCATCGCTGCTAAGAAAACATCTTCAAAGTGGTATTGGAGTAAAAATGTCACACCAAGGGAGAGCTGTCTGTCTGTGCCTCATATTTAATGCAATGCCTCTGACAGCTTAACAACAGCTAAACAGCTTAGGTCTCAGCAAGAGATCTCCAAGCTGTATGAGAACGAGAAACAAGACATTTTAATTAGAGGCAAAGCTTCCAACTCGCTAGCAGCACTGCTCTGCTCAAGGCTGTGAGCAGCTCTGCAGCTGCATGGATCCAGTCCTGGCACTGCTGTGGGCAGCACCACAATGTCTGTCCCCAGATACCTATGTGGTGACACTGGGCACATCCTGAGGACATCCAGGTTTGCAGTGCTGAAGGACACTCCACAGGGAGGCAATGCTTGGTGTTGGCCAAGCACCCATTCTTAACTCTACTGTTGTTGATGACAATGTAATGAGTTTTCCTTCAGCATGCCAGTGGAGGAATAAGAATGTAATACAGGTGTTGTCTATTTCATTCTCCTGTAACACAAATCCAGGCTACAAAGTTCTTTCATCTCACTTGCAGCAGCCTCTAATCCCACCCTGTAAGTCTTCTTCCTCCTCCCTTTGAAAACTGGCACCAAATAGTTATTATAAGAATCAAAGTGAAATTAGCAGATGTTAAGGATTTTTGTTTGCCTTTGCTTTACATCTTATCAAAACTGGATAGTCTGACGCTACAAGGAAGCAGCCAATGAATCAGAGAATCACAGAATTGCTGAGGTTGGAAAAGAGCTCTAGGATCATCCAGTCCAACCACCCACTTATACTGCCCACTGTCCGTGTCCCTCAGTGCCACATCTCCACATTTCCTGATCACCTCCAGAGATGGTGACCTCACCATTCCCCTGGGCAGCTGTGCCAGTGCCCAAACACTCTCGTGGAGGTTTTCCTAACATTCACTTTGAACCTCCCACGGCACAACCTGAAGCCATTCCCTCTCATTCTGTCACTGTTACTCAGGATAAGAGGCTGACCGCCTCAGCGCACCACACCAGCGATGAACAAGATGCATGCCACACTTGTTGAAGGCCTTGCTGAAGTCACCCACGTGTGCTGCAGGAGGGGACAGGTGTGAGCAGAGAGGAGCTGCACCTGTCATTGAATCACAGCCTGACGCAGTTTGGAAAAGATGTTCAAGATCATCCAGTTCAACTGTCCTCCTACCGCC
Organism: Centrocercus urophasianus; assembly: GCF_019232065.1. Lineage (NCBI taxonomy): Eukaryota > Metazoa > Chordata > Aves > Galliformes > Phasianidae > Centrocercus > Centrocercus urophasianus. The sequence goes on from NW_024884944.1 coordinate 5,710,605, forward strand.
ACTAAGCCGTGTCCCTCAGTACAACATCTGAACGTTTCTTGCATACCTTCAGGAATGGTGACCCACCACCTCCCCAGGCAGCCTCTACCAATGGCCACTTTTTTGGAGAAGCTTCTCCTAATATCCAGCCTGAAGCTCCGCTGGAGTGACTTGAGGCCATTCCTCTCCTTCTATCGCTGTTACCCAGGAGAAGAGGCCGACCCCCAGCCCTCCGCAATCCCCAGTCAGCGAGCTGCAGAGAGCAGTGAGGTTTCCACTGAGCTCCTCTTCTCCACACTGAACAATCCCAGCTCCCTCAGCCGCTCTCCTGCCCAGGTCCCTCCGAAGGGCTGCCTGCCCTCAGGCAGATCCACGCTTCCCCAGCATGGTGTTGTCTGCCAACTTGCTGGGATGCACTCAGTGCCCTCATCCAGATCATCAATAAAGTTATTAAGTAAGAAGGGCCCCAACACCAACCCCTGGGGAGCCCCACAGCTGGATGTAACTCCATTCACCACCATCTCTGGGCCCGGCCCTCCAGCCAGTTCTTTCCCCAGGAATGAGTGCACCTGTCCAAGCCAATTCCATTTCTTCCAAAGTAACATTGTTCATTTCCCCACAGAATGCGGCTCAGTTGCAAACAGTGCCCACACACCAGCAGCACACAGAGCTCTGCTCCTGTGGCTGGAGGAGGTTTCCCAGTTTCTCCCTGCCTGGAAGCAGCCCACCTCCTGCCCTGGGTTTGGCAACGCTCCGCTATGAGTTCAGCTTGTCAAATTTCAAAAGGAAAATAAATGTGCAAGAAGGGACAAAGGGACGTTTTATAGCAGTCACAGACACTGCAGCCACCCCACCTGCTCTTTTATTTAGCACAGTCCAGACAGCTTCAGTGGGTTGGAGCTCAGGCAAGGGGAAATGTACGCTGCATTAAGCAGTGAAATACAGTTATGACTCACATATGGCAATATATCTTCAGTCTCATGGAGCACTTAAAGATGCTTCTGTTCTGTCTTTCTTCTCTGCTCTGATCAAGCAGCTGCCAGCTTTCCTGGGACAATGAGCTCTTCTTAAGCCTGGAGTGAGCTACTAGCAGATCCTCCCTATACAGGGCAGCTCCTGTTGTTGGCTGGGGTGGAAAAGGAGTTCCCTGCCCTGTGGCATTCGCCCTGAATAGAGTAAACAGAGCTGTGGGTTGTTTACTGGTATTGCCACATCTTTCTAGCTAAAATGAAAGAGAGAGACATCATTGCGTATGAGTCTGAAATGGCTTAGCAGATCACAATGGGAGCATCAGAAGTGGCACAAAAATGCTGCTCACTGCAACAAAATCCTTAAAGGCTACATGTTTTCCACAAAGGTCATCAAGCTCTAGAAAATCTTCCCAATAGACATAAAAGACAACTTCCCACTGGTGACATCACTTGAACCTTCAGCTGAAAATAGCAGGTTCTGTTCTGTACCAGCCTGATCTGGCACCCACAGCAGGGGTTGGAATTAGATGAAATGCAAGGTCTCTTCCAACCTAACCCACTCTATGACTCTGTGATAACTTCATTTGGCCCCAAAGTCTCCCCAGCTGCCACACTGCATCACCTGCACTGCTGCCTAACTTGCTTCAGGACAATCCCACTGATTTCTTGCCTGTAAAAACAACCCTTAAAGTAGGACCAGATGCATAAATAGGATGCATTTGTCATCACGCCTTTTCTACGCATCCACAGAAACATCCACAAAAACATACTATCAGCAAAAAAAATTTGAATCTAAACAATTTCATTCAATACCATGAGCAACACTTTCCAGACAAGCCTGTCTGGTCAAAGAGAAGAGGAGCCTGAGAGCAGCCTTGCAAACTAATAGCCCTCAGCTAAGGCAGGAAGGAACCCCACCTGACTGCATACACCAACTGCACCCATTTCTTGGTTTATCCTTCAAGCCGTCTTCGGAATGACAGCCTGAGTGGTTAAGGGATGGAGTGGAATTACTTTGCAGTGCATTGCATCCATTTAAATACTTCTCACCAGAGATTTTTCTTACTCGGTTTATTTTTAATAAAGGCTCTTGTTACAAAAATGAGATGTCAGAAAATCTGACACATCACTGCACCATTTGCTTGGTGTCTATTTCCAGCAGCAGGTGAGAAGACTCAATTCCCACCTGCGCCAAGCTGTTTTACACCAATCTGCTCTGTCAGAAAACAAAGAATAAAAGCAAGAAAACATATGGAAGACACCTGTATGTGCACTGCTATGCATGATTCCAGCAGTGTCCGCTGTAAAATGGAGTACACATATCCTTTTCCATCCCCACGCAGTGAGTATCAGAACAGAGAAGCACAGCCTAATGCCAGCATCACCAAGCCAAAAGGGGCTATAAATTTGATCACTCTCAAAAATAACGTGCCATCTTCCCTCTGTAGCTCTCTTTTATTCTTTTAGTATTTATACTCAAGAATTGCCGTTGAAAAAAAATCCCCTGTAATCACCAGGTGACTGGATATAGTGACTTAAGGCTCTGATACTGGAAAATTTGAGTGATAAATGCCAGATGCTACGAATCTACAAATCTGTCCTTCTTGGAACAGTTCTGGGTCTTGAAATCTGAACATCATTCACCAGGGTCCTATTCTGCAATGTATTCATCTGCGAGTCCTTGCCTTGGAGCAACGTAATGATGTTTTCTTTCTGGTGCCTAATTGCCAACTGGAGGGCCGTGCAGCCAGTAATATCTTCCACATCGAGCAGAGCACCAGCCTTAATCAAGGTCTTTATAATGGCCATGTTGCCCTTGAGGACGGCGAGGTGCAGCGGCGTCCAGCCCACTTTGTTCTTCACGTTGACGTCTGCCCTGCACTCCAGGAGATTGATGACAGTCAGAAAAGAGCCCCTCTGCACTGCAAAATGCAGGGGGGCCCACTCAGACTTCTCAGCGATGTTGGGGTCTGCCCCACACCTCAGCAGCTCGCTGACCACTGGCTCTTCACTGTAGCGCGTGGCCAAATGCAGCGGTGTCCAGCCCATGCTTCCCCTGACGTTCAGCTTGGCACAGCTGTCTTTCAGCAGGTGGATGATCTCGATGTGTCCTTTGAATGAAGCCAGGTGCAGGGGGGTCCAGCCTTTGTCCGTCCGCAGCTCGACGTTGGCTCCGTACTTGATGAGTTTCTCGCAGATGAGATATTTCCCCCTCACCACGGCCAGGTGCAGGGCGCTGTAATGGTTTTGGTCCAGGCTGTTGACACAGGCCCCGTTCTTCAGCAAATAGTGGACTACCCTGAACTTCCCTCTCTCCACAGCCACGTGGAGTGGAGTCCTGTGGTTCTTCTGCTTCTTCTCCAGGTCTGCTCCCTGACTGGCGAGGAGCTTCACCAGGCCGACGTGCCCAAAGCAGGCTGCCACATGGAGGGCGGTTTTCCCATCCACCTCTTGGGTGTTGGAGTCAGCTTGGCGAGAGAGCAGCACTCGGGCCACATTCTCAAAGTTGTTCTGGGATGCCAAGTGCAGAGGGGTCCACCCGTCGTGCTCCTGAGCGTTGACATGAGCCTGGTGGTCCAGCAAGAGGCGAACAATTCGGTCATCCCCATTCTGAGCAGCAAAGTGAAGAGGTGTCCAGCCATCCTCATCGGGCATGTTGGTGTCCGCACCGTGCTCTATCAGCACCGAGCAGATCTCTGGTGATCTCTTCTGAACAGCCACGATGAGCGGGGTGTAGCCACAGACCGCCTGGCTGTTCACATTGGCTTTGCAGCTCAGGAGAAACTTCACCTTTTCCACGTTTCCTTGGATCACCACGAAGTGAAGCAGTGTGAGGCCGTTCTCATGAACTCTCCAGATCTCCTGATACAGGATGTCCTCTGGGCTTTCCATCTCACTGTGAGAAGGTGGGCCGTGAACCTCCTGGTGGCCGGTTCCTAAAGGCAGGGGAAACAGAACACCAGGGGGGAGAAAGGCAGAGTGGAACAGCTCGGTATGCACAAAACAGGAGGGACAGCATGCGGCTCCTCATGTTGTGTGATGAAATAAAAGCGTCCTAGAGATAGGGAATGTGAAATGTTTCTTTCGAAGCCATGAGATGTTCGGTCTCTGCATCATGGGAACTTATTTCCCATATAGTTCATTTTGTTTAATTTCAAACGAAAAGTCACACACAGAGAAAACCTCCTTGAGACATATACTTATCTCTGGAGAGCAATGAAATATCCTATTCTTCTGGTTTCCCTCTTCCTTATCTTTAAATGATGAAGAAGAGTTCCCTACTTACCACTGGCTCTGGCGTCTTGAGAGAAGATAAGCTCTTCTTTGTCACTCTCATTTTCGGGAAGGGGGAAAGAAAAAAATGTAAGAGAAAGTTGCTTATTTGCATTATATATCTTTTGCACAGATTTATTCTTTGCTCCAGAGTTTTGTGTTGTCATTCGTGTGTTTTTTATTCAATCCTGAGAGCAGGGCAAGTCATGACACTAACGGGCATGCAGGAGCCTGAAGATATCTCAGGACATCATGAGACTTTGCTCCTTAGCTCCAACTTTTTAGATATGACAAAGCCACCGCAATAGAGCTGTAAGAAAGGACCTTTCTGTTGGACCATCTATCGTTTAGCACAGTGGGCAGCTTCCTAGATTGATTTGGACTTTTCCCATCCCCATAAATGAATGACAGATGTGCACCCTATGCAAGCACACACAGGGTGTTGAGGTGCTCTGATGATAAACAGTGATGGGAGAGGAAATACTCCCTCAGGAGCTAGTAAGAAGAGGGAGGGACTCAGAGCACTTCCCCAGGCACTAAGCAGCCTTGCTCACCTGCTGGTTCCCAGCAATGGCAGGTTTGTGGGACATCTTTCTGACAAGGCGCTCGTTCTCCGGATCCACAACAAGGCTTTGTATCAGTGACAGCAGCATGTCTGTTTCTACAGGGATATCTGCAGGAGCAGGGAGACTGTTAGCTGTGCAGATTACCAAGTCAGCACCCGGGGCTGTGGGAGTCCTCTGTTATCCTCTGCATGGGGAGGAAGGCAAGAGGGACAAAAAGGATGTGTTGACAGCAGATGGGTACCAAGCATTGCCAAAGCGACAGGTACTTTATGTGGCAGCCAGTTACATGCAAGCTTATCCCCCAGTTGTTAATTCCTGCAGCTGACCTTTGCCTAATCCATTCGCTGTTCAAATACTGCACCTGTAAAGCTCGGTCTTTGCTTAGGGTCTTGATCCCAGCACCTCTTCATCAAGTCCACCATCTGCTGGCATTCCCCTGGCCAGTCGTCACTGATGGGTTCCAGGCAGGGCCTCTTGCCTGCTGCTACCTTGACGATGATGGCCATCATGTTGGCTCCTGAAAGAGTCACAGCAGCATACATTGGGTTTTTTCTCTGTGGAGGTGGCTGTAATAAACTTTTAATGAGTGCAGAGCATGTAAGAAGTGGATTCACTCTCACACTTACCTGCATAAGGCTTCTTCTGCATAAGCACCTCCCAAATGACAATTCCAAAGCTGCAATGAGAGATTGTGAGCAATCATTTCCATAGAGTTCTCATCGGACACAAACATAAAATCCACTAATTACTTCTGTCTTCCCAAGAAAAGGTGTCCTTCACGATGGAAGAACTGGGATTGCACCCACCACACCCCCAGAGGACAATATTCTATGAATCATCACATACATCTCTGATGTCTGCCACAACGCTTGAGCAGAGGATGAGTGACTTATAGCATTTCTCATGACAGCCTACATCCCTATACAGCCCATTTTATTCCTATTGCGTTATCGAGTGCCTGACTGGTGCAAGAGCATGTGACCACATGAATCCCCCTTTGCTATTTCTCTCGGATCACTGTGCAGTGCAGTAGTGAAGGAGCTGACAGACATCCAGAACACAGCTTTTATAAGTGGGCTGCAAAGCAATTTGGCCAGAAGGATATTTGAATGCTGTCTCACCCATGTGCGGAAAGGCAGCCCTTACCTGTACACGTCGTATTTGATTCCTGGAGGTTTGGTGTTCTGCAGAAACATTTCTGGGGGGATGTAGCTCAAAGTGCCCCTCAAAGCAGAGCTTTCAATATATTGCATTCGGCTTGACTGCTCCATCCATTTGGAGAGCCCAAAGTCTGAGATCTGCAAGCAGAGAACATGACATTCTCTCTAACATTCACCATCTCACTTCTCCTCATTTTAGCTGGGAGATATCTCTGTCCTTCATGATCAGGAATATGAGGAGGCGTCTGATAGAACTGAGAAAACCCAGCTAAAACCAAAATCAGTGCTTTTCACCGAGTCCAGCAGCATCTGGATCAGCATTTTCCTCTGTATTCCCAGTTCTGGCACAATTGGGGCAGTGAGGTGCTGGCACTGCTGCCCAGAGAGCTGTGGGTGCCCCATCCCTGCAGGCACTCCAGGCCAGGTGGGATGGGGCCCTGGGCAGCCTGAGCTGGTGGGGGGCAGCCCTGCCCACGGCCGGGGGTGGCACTGGGTGGGCTTTGAGCTCCCCTCCAACCTGAGCGTTCTGTGATTCTATGAATCTCCTACATAATCTGGAATATGTCATGCAATTTGTTTACCAGCGGCTTCTTGCAAGCTGCAGATGTCGATCTTAATGATGAGTGTTCCTGAAGATCCTTGTTAGGCTTCTGGACTCAAAACAGCCTATGTACTACCAAGAGAAATGACCTGTCCCTGCAAACAATAAGGCCATACCTTGACATGCATATTCCCATCAAGGAGGATGTTCCCTGGCTTTAGGTCTAAGTGAAGCAAAGGAGGTGTCATGCTGTGCAGGAAATTCATAGCCAAGCCCATCTCATGGATAACCCGGAATTTGAGCTGCCATGACATTTTGTGAGTGGGCAGGATTTTCTCCAAGGACCCTCTGGCCATGTATTCCATCACTATGCCCAGAGGGCTGTTGCAGACCCCGTAGATAGTTACAATGTGCTGGAATTTTATTTTCTCCATCTTGGTTGCTTCTTCCATTAGACAGTTCACACTAGTTCTGGGTCAAAAAAAAAAAGAACCAAGAGATGGTGTCAGTGCTGATCCATAGGTGGAGTTCCTGTACAGCAGTTTAGGGCTATCCAAGCAGCCCTGTACACCCCTAAAAGATTCAAATTTCCCTTGAATTGGTCCCGAGGCAGTCTAGACAAGTCTGCACATTGCTGCCAGCTCTGCCAGACATGCTTTACTAAATCTTTGCAGTTCCCAACCTGCTGAACAAGTCGGGGTGCCCAGAGTGTGCTGACAGACATCAAGCAGTACAAGTGTAAAGACTTCTAGAAGTTAGAAAGCATACCCTGGGAATGAATCTGAGCTCACAATGACATCCTGCTGGGCCACCCTCATATCTAAACACAGTTCAGCCGATCAAAACCCTCTGCCAGACTTTCTCCAGTGGAACGGACCCCACACTGGGTTACCCCAGGCGTGTTATTTCCAGTAGGAAGGCTCACTGCAGGAAGGCACAGCCTGCAGCATGGAGTGCTGCACAAGGAGGGACCCGTGTGGTTTCTGGCTCCCTTCTGGGGTAGAGCTGCAAGGCATGGCCCCCACCTGCTCCCTTCCAGCACAGGATGGTGGGTGCTGGCACAGCACTGCTTAGCCCCTGCCCTCTTGCTTTGGGGGTATCCATAAGATTAAACTTTCTTGAACTGATACATACAGAAGTAAAACTGATCAGCTTGATTCTCTTATTCCCCAGAATAGAAAGACTAAATGCAATATGCAGAGCACAAACACTGCAAACCAAAGGCATGGTCACTGCCAAATTAAGCCATCTCCACGGGAGTCAGTAACATCACAGGAAAAGAAATATCAGCATGTGGCTACAAACCAGACGGGATTCATTCAGCTTGAATGCAATAAAAATTTAGAATAAATACCTTCATCAACTCATCTAGCCCAGCAACAGCTACTGGAAACTCCTCTGCTAATAAGGTTTAAGACACACATACATGCCAGATTGCAGTGCTGGAGGAGAGCAGGCATTACCTCTCTGCGCCGGGGTCGTGCAGCAGGTACGGGGAGCATTTCACCGCATAGACCGTCCTCCACTTCTTGTGCTTGACCTGGTACACGCACCCAAAGCCCCCGCTGGCCACTTTCACCCAGTCCTCCTCGAAGTCCTCCTTGCTGAAGACAGTGAGGCTGCCACATTGCTGCTCTGTCCCCGAAGCCATGGCATCAGAGGCAGCCCGGCACTGCCAGTTGCTTCAGTGTGTGTAGGAATAACTGTGGAGCTCCTCCACACCCAGTGGGGATGGGGAGGTGCGTGGTGAGCCAAGGGGTGGGTCTCCAGACCTTGTATGTAAGGAACATGAGCACGTAAAACTGAGAAACTGCTTGAAAAGAAATGTAAGCAGCATGGAGAGGCAGGGAGCAGGGATGAAGGAGCTGCTGACTGCCTGGAGGGGCATTTCAGGTCAGGAAAGCACAGCAAGGAGCTGGTTGAGGCAGTTCAGCCAGCTCTGGCTGCTGGCTGCTTTGGTGGTGGTTGGTGAACCCACTCACAATGCTCCATGCTCCATAGTGCATGCAGCAACTGTTGTGGGACATTGATAGGATGGCTCAGTGAGCAACAGGCCTTCCTGCAGCTCCAGAGGGCTCCTGCACTTATTACCAACAGATCTTTATTCAGAATCGTAGATTATAGAATGGCTCAGGTTGAAGGGGAGCTCAAAGCCCACCCAGTGCCACCCCTGGCCGTGGGCAGGGCTGCCCCCCACCAGCTCAGGCTGCCCAGGGCCCCATCCCACCTGGCCTGGAGTGCCTGCAGGGATGGGGCACCCACAGCTCTCTGGGCAGCAGCGCCAGCGCCTCACCGCCCTCACTGCCAAACCTTCCTCAGCTCCACCTCAATCTCCCCTCCTGTAGTCTGAAGCCATCTCCCATTCTCCCATCACACAGACCCACTGCAGAGTCCGTCCCCTCCCTTCTCACAGCCCCTTCAGATGCTGACGGGCCGCTCTCAGCTCTCCTTCTCTTGCCTTCTCTTCTCCGTGCTGCTCAGCCCCAGCTCTCGGCCTGTCCTCGCAGGGAGGGCTTCCATCCCTGCCGCCATTTCTGTGTCCCTCCTCTGGCCGCGCTCCAGCAGCTCCCCGTCTCTCCTGCCCTGAGGACTCCACCTGTGGACGCAGTGCTCCAGGTGAGCTGTCACAGCACAGCAGAGGGGCAGGAGCACCTCCCTGCCCTGCTGCCCGTGCTGCTCTGCCTGCAGCCCAGGGTCCGCTGGGCTTTCTGTGCCGCCAGGGCACACTGCTGCCTCATGTCCAGCTGCCCCCCACCAGTACCCCCGGTCCTTTTTGGCAGGGCTGTGCTCTATCCTTACGTCCCCCAGTTGCACTGACAGTGGGTGCTGCCATGACCCAGGTGCAGACCTTGCACTTGGCTTTGCTGAACCTCCTGAGGTTCCCCTGGGCCCAGAGCTCAGCCTGTCTGGGTCTCTCTGGATGCCTTCCCATCTGTCAGGAGTGTCAACAGCAACACACAGCTTGGGGTTATCTGCAAACTGCAGAGGATGCGCCCAATCCCACTGTTGATATCACTGATGAAGATGTTAATGAGCACCGGCCCCAGTACTGACCCTGAAGGACACCACTTGCCTCCCATCTCCATCCAGACGCTGAGCCATTCACCACCACTCCCTGGGTACGATCTCCCAACCAGTTCCTCCTCATCAAACAGCCCACCCATCAAATTCATAGATTAACAATTTGGAGAGAAGGATGTTGTGGAGGAGCGTGTTAAAGGCCTTACTGAGGTCCAGATAGGTGACATCGGTGGCTCCTTCCTTGATCACTGATGCAGTTACACCATCAAAGCCACGTGGTTGGTCAGGCAGGAGCTGCCCTTGGTGGAGCCATGCTGGTTGTCCCATATCACCTCCCTTTTCCACGTGCCATAGCACAGCTTCCAGGAGGATCTGCTCTGTGATCTTCCCCCACGCAGTGGTGAGGCAGACAGGTCAGTAATTCCTCAGGTCATCCTTTGTACCTTTTTTTTTTTTTTAATAAATGGGATTTATATTGCCTTTTTCCAGTCAACTTCATCCTTATTTATCTCTTATGACCAGCTTACCCTAGTTGTGAAAGGGACCACTTTAAGAAACAAGCTTTCATCACATAAAGCATAAAGGTGCCAGCTCTTTATTAACAGTTTTCACCTTTACAATGCATGCAGGTACTGAAGCTCACCTTTGCAAGAGGCACCACAACACTGCACAGCGCCGGCCCTACAGGATGCAACTGAGTTCTGCAGATAGCAGTGAGTGCAGGCACTGCCCCAGCACCACACAGCACTACTGCAGGGCCACACACAGCTGCAGAGTGATTTCTTCCCAAAAGCACAGCTGCACTGCTGACGAATCTCGGCAGCCCAGCACCCTGTCACAGCTCCGGAAGGTTGGGATGTGTTACCAACAACCACTGAGCAGCCCTCAAGCTGCAACTTTGCACAGAACCTGCTGTGATTGCAGATGTGTTGCAGGGAAGAGGGCAAAACTTTGGTGCTGGGGCACTGCTCCTTTGTAGCTGTGTTACCTTCGATGCACACACTCTTGGACTTGCTCTGTGCCTTAACTCTCCAGCAGTTTAATGGCACTTGTCTGGGGCATAAACAGCATTAACAGCTTAGCACAGGGACTACCTCTGTGGGTAAGGCGATGTCAAAAGGCGTGTGGTGCTAATTTCCACAGCACTACTGCAGTGCAAGGAATGATGAGTGCTTCTGCAAAACAGACCCTGAACCCTGACCTAGAGGTTTTAGCTACCTGGCAGATCTATTCTCCCCTTTGGGTGGGCTGCTTCTACAGTCCTCTACTCTGCAGTCTGTGGGCTCATGCATGCAGAAGGAAAGAAAGGAAGGAGAGAGATCTTCCTCCCTGGGCCAACAGGTCTACAAAAGCAATACAGTGTGCAACTCAAAAGCGTTTGCTTTTCTGATTACTGTAGCAGTGGAGTGGGATAGGCAGGACCAGGCAGTTATGTGTAGTTCATAGGCCACGGATTTCTCCAAGTTGTGGATAACTTAGGTTTTTGGTTTTCTGTCTGTGATGCAACAAAAGGCAGATGAAGACACTGCCCAAGACAGCAAAGCCAGTCAGGGATCCCAGCAGAATGGGCACCAGCATGGCAGAATTAGGACCTGGAAAGAGAAAAATCATCTAGCTGTGAATAGCATTAAGGGAGAGGAGAAAGGGGGTTAAAATCCCTTCTTCTTTCCAGCATGCCAAGCAGGGGTGGCTGCTTCTTTCCACAGAGCAGCCTCAGTGACAGCCATGCCTATGGCAGGAGGTTGGAAGTAGGTGATCTTTGAGGTCTCCTCCAACCTGAGCCATCCCATGGTTCTGTGGTGCTATGAATGGTAGTCCCCCCTCAGACACACTGCCTGCTTTGCCATAAGGTCTCATCAATAAATATTCTTAGCAAAAAAAAAAAAAGAAAGCAGTCAGACATACAAGAAATTAATTGACTCTCAGAGATGGTGGCAGTGAGCTCTGGAGGTCTGTCATGCACTTGATGTGCCAAACTGAATCCCTCTCCATACTAACAGCTGGGCAACATCTAATTAACAGAAACCAGCTGCTGCCTTTCAACTATGGATGAGAAGAAGAAAAAAATGCTCCATAAATTGAGCTGAGATTTCTGCAGGATAGAGCTGCAAGCAGGAGACCCACCTTCTGCAGGTTTGTACTCTAAGCTGTCCACTGCTCTCAGAACTGGGCCGAACGAGACCAGGTTGTGTGGATTCCCATGCCTGTTCCTGTCCCCTGGCAGGAGGAGTGGCTCTGCACCAACAAAGCAATCCTGAAGAGATGGGAGTAATGAGCAGAGCCCAGCACTGCCTGCCTCGTAGTGCTGTGCCTCTTCAACACATGGCAGAACCACAGTGAGAACGAGGCACTGGCACGGGTTTGGCAGGCACCCCATCCCTGAGTCTTGCCAAGCTTGGGGAAGGAAGCCTTGGATCTTTGGAAGGTGCTCAGATCAGCGAAGGAAGACCCTGCCCATGTACCTGCTCACAGCCTGTGTGGCCCTGCAAGCAGACATGGAGCTCACAGTGCAGGTAGGCCACGGAGTGATTTAGCATCTGGAACAGCTGGATGGTGAAGCTGGCAGCTCCGGATTCACTGCTTGGCAGTAGCTGGATGTGTCTGCATTCAGCTGGCAGCCTGGCAAGGGCAAACAGAAAAAAGCTTCAGCTTCCAGCACTTCCCAGGTAAGGGCAGGGAAGGGCAGACACTGCTCTGCATAGGCTGTCTGCCACCATGCCCCAGGCAAAAAAAATCCCCAAAATCTCAGTGTCCCAGCCCGGATGTTTGCCTGCTATTGTTTCTTGGATGTTTATTGTGCTAAAACCTCTAAAACAGCTGCAGTAGTGTGGTTCTCATTGCCTGACTCAGATGCAGCAGCAGCACAGGGGTGAGCTCTCACTGTAGCCAGGGTCTCCCACCTTTGGGCTGCTCTGCTCCCAGGCTGCGTGCTCCTCCAGGAGGAAGGGCAGGAGGATACTGTACAATGATAACACTGCACAAGAAAGTGGGACAGGTTATTTGTATGGGTCAAAGCGTGAAGGAAGGACAGCCATGTTTCTCATGGTGCTGATCACAGAACATGTTTCCCAGCCCAGCCCCACCTGGAGCTCCTGGTGCCATACCTGGGCAGCGAGCAGCACACGGCGCTGGGGCCCTGCAGGCTGCTGGATGGTGTCACACAGCAGGAACGGAGCCGCAACACGGGGTGGAGGCTGCTCTGCACAGCTACAAGAGCCAGGAAGGTGTCCTGGGTGGGGGGTGAGCCCTGCAGCCCCATGCTGGTGTCTGCCACAGGGCGCAGGGTCATCCGCACCGTGTAGTTCCCGGAGCCACAGAGCTCATCGCTGACAACTGCAATGCTGCAGGGGAAAGAAGAAACCAGCTGAGCCCAACTCTGCTGTGCAGCTGCTTAGTGCTAGAGTCGGTTTCCTTGGTGAAACCAAACAGATCTGCAAGGTGTTTGCAAGCAAGTTGAATGAAATGAAGAGCAAGTAGACCCTGGTGTGACCAGAACCACCTCCTGCCTCTGCACAGCCGTGTGGGGAAGGTTCACATTTAGCTGGCATGTCTCATTGTGCCAGCAGATGCTCCCACATCACAGAGATGCACGTAGAGCTGTTTAGGAGGAGAGGCAGAGAGTCAAAGGCTGCTGTGCAAAAGAAAGCTGGGTCTGGAAGGACAGCGCTAACATCAGAGATGTAGAAAGATTGCTTTTTATATATATATATATATATATATATATAATACATTTATGAAGTCACTGCAGAATGGACTGAGTGCTTTCAAACTAGCCCATGGAGCACTGTAGATGTTGATCCCTCCGCTCTCTGAGCGGCATCTCCTGCAGCAATTACCCGCTCAGCACGGTGCCCTCCGGCTGCACGGCGCTGCGGCGGCGGGGCTCTCCCGGCTGTGAGCCCAGCGGTGTGAGCTCGGTCACAGAGCCTTCGGCTGCTTCTTCTGTCACCTCGCGGGGTCCGACCTCCTCTTCTTCCTCAGTGCTCAGGAGCAGCCCCACAGCCGATCCTGTTGTAGGCGTTCCAGGGTGCTGCCCAGCGGAGCCGTGTGTCTCAGTTGCAGCTTCTGCAGACGCAGGTTGCGCTGGGGATAAAGCAGCCTCGCTGTCCTGCACTGCTGCGGGGCGCTGCTCCGGCCTCGAGTTAAACACAGCTGGCAGAGGAGTGCTGCTTCCTGCGAGTCCTGTTTTCCTTGCACTCGTGCTGACTTCAGCTGGCTTTGCATCTTCTCCCACGTTTCCCTGTGCTCGGGTGCTCCGGTCGTGTTTTGTGGCTGATGGCAGGAGAACGTGCATGGCCACAGAGGAAGGCGGGCCTGCACGGGACCCAGTGTACATTCTCGGACGGGTAACTGCAGCCAGCAGCTTCCCAGATGTTGCTGTTTTCACGTGAACCTTTGCTGAAAATGGTGACAGCACTGGTGTTGGGGTCTCCATCGCTGCAGAGGGCTTGGGCACGGTGGGTGTGAACTCCAGGTGCTTGGCAAGGTCGGGCCTTAGAGATGAGGGTGAGGTTGGTGTTGCCCTGGGATGCAGAGCCAGTCCCGGACAGGCGGTGCTGCCCGCAGCTGAACCTCTCCTTTCGCTGCCAATGGGAGGCGCTGGGGATGCTGGTACGGTGCTGGGCGCAATCCCAGCTGGTGACGGCAGCCTCCGGAGCGGCTCGGAGCTGAGGATGCTTTGCGGTGTGGACTGCAAAGGCACAGTGCTTGTGGGCAGCCTCAATGGGTAATTCGTGGTCCTGGCTGAGCGCAGACACTCAGCGCACTGCGCACGGGCAGAGGACGGTGCGGGGGCTGAGACCAGGCCAGTGCCTTGCAGTGCTGCTTCCTTGCTGGGCTGAGCCGGATCCACTGCCTCTGCGATTGCAAACGGAGGCTGGGCTGGGAGTGGGGGATCGGGCAGTCCTACGGCTGGTAGTGATAAAGAAAGCAATTTCCCAGCTGTGAGAGGTGTTTTGGGGGCAGTATGGGGGATGCGTGCGGACACCACTGGGATGTCATGGCTGTGCTCAGCAGTAATTGCATTCACACCTCGCTGGTTGCTGAACAAGAGGGTTTTGTGTTTGCCTTCACCCTCAGGAGAGGCCCCCCCCTGTAAGCCTGGTCTGTCGGTGGGAAAGAGGATAAATATGGGCTTAACCAGGATTAAGCTGGAAAAACTCATGTTTGGTAAGTCCCCTCGATCTAATAATGAAGCATTTGACACTGTGAGGATTTGCTGAGCAGAAACCAGAGTCCCAATGCTGATATTTGGGAATTGCATAGGCAAAGGGGAATCCTGTGTGGGAAGCAAGCATAGCATGCCATCGGTATTTCTAAGCAGGAAGGACAAATATGGGAATGATGGTAACACGCTAAGGTGATCTGTTCTGATAGCACTGAGGTTTTTGGTAGGTGTGTGGTGTGATGTACCCGACTGCTGCACCAGCAGCTGTGCCAGGTGTGCTGGGATCCCATCAGAAACAGCAGTTTGCACCACTTTGGGATGTGCATTTGTTCTGGGCAGGCTTTCCTGAGCAAAAGGTGGGTGCAGAGACCTGGAATGAGCTGAAGTGGGTGAAGTTGGTATGTGAAGTCCTTGCCCAGCAGAACTGGGGATGCCTGCTAACTGGGGTCCAGCAGGAGGAGCAGATACACCTGTTGGCTGAAGTGCTGCAGGAACAACATCAGGAGTGGGTATGCCCAGGGAGAGTGCAGATGTAGCTCCTTTTGTCCCTGTAGTAGTCTGGAAAATGTTTAAGGTGGACATCTGTGACTGGCTTACTGAGGATGCACCAGCAGAAACCTGTGGCTTCTCAGGGAATCCGGATTTTTCAGGTTTACTTGTCATCTGATGATCAGCATCTTTTTGCAAAACCGGGGCTGTGCTTCCTTGAGAGCTCCTGTGGGCTTCCTGGGAGGAGTGCTGTTTGGTACAGCTGAGAGTCCGGGGCAAAGGGAGAGGCTGCGGTCCGTCAGCAGCATTAGTGGGCTCTTGAGATGGAGAGTGGGGTAAATCACCACGATCCAGGGCTTCCAGAGGCATCAGTGGGGAAGAGGAGTGTGCACGGCCTTGCAGAACATCCTGCAGAGCAGGCAGCTGGGCTGTGTGTCCAGACCCGCTTACAATGGCTGCTGTTGGGTTCCTGCCCTCACTGCCTGCCATCCCTCGCTTCATAGGGGAGAAGTGACCAGCAGTTGTCTGTGTTGTTCTAGAAGGAACTGCAGCAGGGCCCCCTGAAGCTGGTTTTGGTAGGAATGCAGAAGTGGTGACCTTAGCAGCTACACCCCGAGGCTGTGCAGCTCTGCTGTGGGGCTGTGCCTGGGGGCTTGCATCTCTCGGCCTTTTGCTGGTGGGAGGTGCTGACGGTGGATTGGTCACCATCTTCTCTCTGGTGGAAAATGGAGATGCTGTTTCTTTTCTGGGAGGATGGAAATGTGCTGTTGAAGTCAGAGGAGATGTTTGAAGACTTGGTGCCTCCCTCTGCTGGATGCCTGGGGTGGACAAGGCAGGAACACTGTGCTGCATCCCTGCACTGGGAATGGGCTGAGGGGTGCCAGCACCAGAGCCGGCCGGGCTGGTAATGGTGGCAGCCTTTCCTGAGGGATGTGGGTGGGTGGCAGCCCGTGGCTCCCGTGTGGAAATGGGGCTGCTTGTGCTGCTCAAGAGCTCGTTAGGAAATGGCTGTCTGTCCTGGGGCTTTACAGCAGCTGCCGTGTGCCCTCGCTCAGACCCCTCCACATCCCTCACTGGCTCCACTGGCAGCGTGGCTGTTGCTCTTGCAGCCACCTCTGTGTGGCTGGGAATGAAATCTGCTGTCATTTCATTTGTAGGATCGGCCGCCGGAGTCTGAACATAATTGGTTGCCTCACCCAAGTCGTCTTCTGTGACTGACAGCGGACTGGTCCCAGATATTGGTTGGGGTTCTCCAGGAGAGCTCAGGTCTGGGGCTCCACCAACATGGTGCTCGGCTCTGGGGGCGCCTAACAGACAGAAATGGAGCTTTGTCTATTTCCTTGTCCATCAACTTCCAACAGTTTGCAGCAGCATTTTGCAACAGGCTGAGAGGGAAGCGGAAAGTTAGGGAACTACTTTGGGAATCATGAGCAGAGTAAAGGGAAACCAAAAAGCAGATATTGCAAAAAAATGGATTCTGATGGATGATGGAGACCGGGTTGTTAAGTCTACAAAAATTATGAATTATGATTTTGCACAAATAGGTGGAACCTGCATAGCTTAACCTCAACTCAGCAAAGCAATACAAGTATCTATAGACAGGCATGAACTCAAATTCTTTCATGAATCAAAGTCTCAGACAAGGAAAGTGACACATACACATAAGCACAGCTTTATGGGGATGAGACTTTGCAGTGAGTGGCAGCAGCCCTAGGAAGCCCTTGCTTGAGACACAGCAGCATTACAAACTCGATTTGCTTTCACACTGTCCATAGTATTTGGCCAGACAGCTGTTCCCAAAGAAGGCTGTGCTCACTCATCTCCTCACCACACACCTGAGAACCACACCCAGAACTGGAAAGAAGGCAGAAAGAAGGCAAATGCCATGGGGACAGAATGCATCACTCACCAGAGAGATCCAGCAGCTCCGATGCGATCAGAACAAAAATGGGAAGCAGGTCCTGCATTTTGCAAAGCAGCTCCTGAGTCAACCCAATAGCATGTGTTCAGAGGAGGCAACTTGCTAAGCAGCCATCGCTGCCTCTCAGCAGAGAGCATTGGCTGTGTTTGTTCTGGAGGGGCAGAGTATTGGGTTACTTTATAAGAGTTTAGGTCAGGCCACAACCAATAATCTTGGTCCCAAAAGAAAAAAAAAAAACAACAACAAAAGAAAGATTCTGAAGCCTGGACCAATGGGAATCAACTGATTTTTAACAAAAGAAGATACTGTGCTCACGTGCATGACAGAAAAACTGACTGTGAGTGTGAGAGGCAGTGTGCAGGGCAGCACTTCTATTCGGAAGAAAAGTTCAATGTGCTACCTGAGCAAAGATCCAAAGCTTTTGACAATATCTGTGAGCCACACGCAAATGGATGAGCCTGGGTTTCAGCTGGAGGATCCTCATAAAGCAAGCTGCCCAGCCCTGTGAGCCCAAATAACAGCCTTTCTCCCCAAGAGACCCCCTAGATGTGTTCAGTGGCAGGAAGGAGGCCACAGTTCTGCTTCTGTCAGTGCTCCAGGTCTGCAGAGCCACACCAGGGTTTGTGCCCCAGTTACAGAGCTGAGGCTCAGATCAATGGAAGTGGATCCCAGCACTATGCTAACTCTGTCCAGACCAGAGCAGTCTGAGCCAGCAGCTGATGTCATCTGCCTGGAGTTGTGCAAGGCCTTGGACGTGGTCCCATACCACATCCTTATCTCCAAAGTGGAGAGAGATGGATTGGAAGGCTGGGCTATTTGGAGGATAAGGAATTGGTTGGATGGTCGCAGCCAGAGGGCTGCTGTCAATGGCTCCATGTCCAGGTGGAGGCCGGTGATGAGTGGTGTCCCCCAGGGGTCCATCTTGGGACCGGAGCTCTTCAGCATCTCCATCAGCGACAGACGATAGGATGGAGTGATATATAGTGATAGAGATAGGATGGAGTGCAGCCTCAGCAGTTTGCTGATGGCACCGAGCTGAGTGGTGCAGCGGACACAACAGCAGGAAGGGACGCCATCCAGAGGGATATTCCAGGGGGAATGGCTTTAAGTTAAAAGAGTGGAGATGTGGGTGAGCTGTGAGGAAGCAATCCTTTGGTCAGGGCGGTGAGGCGCTGGCGCTGCTGCCCAGAGAGCTGTGGGTGCCCCATCCCTGCAGGCACTCCAGGCCAGGTGGGATGGGGCCCTGGGCAGCCTGAGCTGGTGGGGGGCAGCCCTGCCCACGGCCGGGGGTGGCACTGGGTGGGCTTTGAGCTGCCCTCCGACCTGAGCCATTCTATGATTATGATACAATTTAAACTCACATAATAACAGAAGAGAAGGCTATGGCCTTGTTTGGCAATCCTGTGCATCCTTATTTCCTTTAACAGTAAGCCCTCCTGTCCTTGCAAACATTCACCTGGAGCTGGAGAGCAGCATCACACAGGTGGCACCAGGCACCCACACACATACAGAAGCAAAAGCAACTCTGGGAGACAGGAAATTTGGAACAATGCAGGCTGAGGAGATAAGAGAGAACATTATTACATAGCCGTGAATGTCGTGAGCGTAGTGGAAATCGCATCTAAAAAATGAGCAACATTCAGATAAGCAGAACAACAACAGCTCAGAAGAGCACTGTAAGAGACACCAAGGAAGAGGCGATCGCTCTTGAGGGAAACCAACAATAAGGCATTATCTGTCCTGCTGCAGGCTGATGAAGCACAGCCCAGCAGATAGTCCTGATCTGTGCCCCATCGCTCACCAAGGTCACCTCCTTCCCACTGCCACGGCTGTTTGGGAAAGGCACGTATCTTGACTGGCATCTGGGGCAGCCAGTCCTGGAACACTAATGAACTAATGTTTTGGGTTTTTTTGGTAAGACATTGTTGGCATTTGCCAAGCTTGAAGTGCAGTACTGCTTATTTGGACATGATTGCTATAGAAAGGTGTCAAATATTTGTTACCTATTTGCCTTGGCTGGGTGCAATTTACTGGTAGGGATTTATAAAACACAGTGAGATTATTGATCAGATGCTTTTCACTTCCAGGGAAGAAAAGCAGGGGCAAGAGGGTTTCTTCCTTCTAAAGTGAGAAGATCCAGCTGCTGTTCTGAAAGGAAGACGATATCAAAAAAGAGATGATACACAAATTATAGGCTACTGTTCTAAAGGGATGAGATTAGGTACACAGACCATCACGAGTGTCATGGAAGCAGCTGGAAAAGCCATTTCAAAGTCAAACACAACTGACCATGCTTCGCCATAAACATAATACATCTCTTGGTTTCCATGCTCAGAACTAAGGCCAAAAAGAACTGCATTCATGGTCACGTCCTTGTTTGGGTGAAGTTCTGCAAGATTTTACTTAAGATTTGGATGTAGGTTCACCTGTTTATTTTCATAGAGAACATTTGTTAAATTTGATAGCCTTTAACCAGCAGTGCTACTGCTGCTCACCATGAAGAATCTGCTACGGATAACCTTTCAGAAGCATTGAAGACATCCACTAAAGCTGAGGGGCTTTGATTCATGGATGATTAAAGCACACTTTTGGTGCTTTGCCTTCATGCTAAAGCACTGTTTTATAGCAGGCAATGAACTTCAGCAATAAAACTGCTACACTTCAGTGCAGAAAGACAGTTCTTCAGACTAAACTCCTCTTTATATGATTTAAAATGTCTTTTTGGAAGGACACTTAAGAAGAGCAATGTGTTACTGCCTTTCTTTGCAGGTCACACTTAACTTGGCACTGCTCTTAATTCGTTATTGACCTCTCCAGAAAACACAGACAGGAAAGGATGAACCATTTGTGTTATGGTCTCCTAACAATTAGAGATGAACACAAGAGGCCACGAGAAAGTCCTTAGGATCAAGCAGGTCATCAGCTGTTCTTACTCCACTCAAATATAAAGGCCAAAGGGATTCGACCAAATTTACAAAAGTAATGCTGCTAAATGAGACCCTAATTCATTCGTTAACCTCATTACCATAAGTTATCACTAAGACCCACAGCTCAGTAAATTAGTATGCTAAAATCAATGTATTTAAGCAGGTGAGATCACACATGCAATATCAAAGCATAAAGTAGCCCCCAGGAGATGAAGGATTGTTTCTGTTTTCTTCTAAGCTCTGGGCACTGACTCACACCACAAGGCAGGTGACCCTTTGGTTGATGATGAAGCAACAAGAGACTTGGCCCCAGGAAAGGGCAGCATCATTTACTGAAGTGAATATGAGCAGAGCAGAAGTTGTTATTTTCAGTTGTTAGCCTAGATAATAAATTACCTTCTTTCTCCTGATCTTTATGTTGATATCATTTCTCTGGCTTCAATGTATGAGCAAACACTTGAAAGCGATTGAAAAGGTTATCTGCTTTGAATGAGCTTTATTAAGAAAAGAAGAAAACATGGAACAGTAAGGGATATGAACAGCATTTATCAAAGCCCTCTGGGGGACGTCAGGAGCTGTGCACATATTTCATAGAGGAGTTGAGGATGGCCATGCCATTGAGCTCCCGCAGTTGACAAATATGCCTGAAAAGACAAAGGGAGAGGTTGCTGAGAGGATGGGGAGTGACTGACTACAGGATTCTTAAGCTCCCACTGCTCTGCTACGCCCCCAACGAAACCATCAAGGTCACTGAACACCTTAACTCCAAAGTAACACGACAGAAGGTTTCTACATGGCTATTCCCCATGAAAAGGAAAGCCAGAGTTCCAAATGATACTTGACAACTGTTCATATAGGCGACACTCCTAATAAGGTTCTCACATCTCTGCAGTGTTTTGCAGAACTCAGAGCAGATCCTTTCTTGCTCATTTGGGAGCTCCAAGGAACACAAAGCACTTCTGGAACTTCACCATTACCCTCTGCATTACCCGTTGTTTTCTGCAGTGGCTCAGGAGGTACAGAAACACTGGTACTGGAACTCAGTTCTCCTAATAAGAACACAGCTCTGTGTCCACCTGGCAGCATGCAGCCAGCTGGGGCTCATCTCGCTCTTGGCAGGCAGCAGCACAGACATTCTGTGTTGACATTTATACTTTTGTTGTGCTTTCATTTCTGACCTCTACAAGCTTAACTGATCACTCTTCCTCTGTCCATTCTTCCAGCACAAGTAACGTGAAACAATGCAAAATGAGCTCCTGCAAGCAATAGGAATGAGAAACAAAAAATCCTAAAGCAGGATGGGGCAGACAGTATAGCAAATGGGAACTCCAACTAGAGGAAGAGTGGCATGTCATAGAACACTTAAACAAGCTGCTCATCTGCCCCGTACTGCTGCCTCTCTGTGTGGAATTGACCACACTGGTTTGGTGTTACTGGATTCCTCATTTTCCTCCCCCTACCATGTCCCAGTTCCCATATAGGTTCACATGTCAGTTTTCCAACAATTACCAACAAGTAAAATCTGGATGGTGCAGGAGAACAGCAGCGTTTTGTTTCCACTGGTTTTGGTGTGGTTTTGTGGTTTTTTTTTTGCAATACCTTGGTTCTGCAACACACAGCTTCCCCAGAGCAATTGCTGCATTCTCCTGCACTGAAGTTCTTGCAGCATCACCACCAGCGTGTTTCAACAGAGCCATCACAACGTTGGAATTCAGTAAGGATGTTGCTGCTCCAGGAACAACGAGGCACTGACCAAGGCAGAAAGCAGCATTTCCCACAATCATTTCATTTTCTGAGTCCAGGAGCTTCAGCAGTACGCTGAACTCTGTGAACAAGAAAGATTTCACGTATACAGTGAGCCCAGACTTGTTCAAATAGCACTGATATCATAGAATCCTTTGGCATGGAAGGTACCCTTAGAAGTCATCTAGTCCAACTGCCCTGCAATGAACAATATCTTCTGCTGCTTTTATCTAAGCAATAGTGCAGAACCCCCAACACTGTTCCATGGGGAAATATTTTCCTAGAAAACCTGGGAGAGCAAAAGCATTGCTTCTCCAGGCTCAGGGTGCCATGTGCTTTCTCCTCTTCACCTGTGAACACATCTGTCCCAGCAAAACACATCTGCACACCAAGAGGTTCTTCAGTACAGACTTTGTGTTGCTCCATTTGTTACACATTCCCCTGAATCTGAACGCGCCGCCGTTGCTGCTTGCTGACTAAGAGATCTCGCACTGTGATGGGTTTTACAGCTCAGTTCCAACAGGAATGAATCTCCTAGCAGCAGAGCTAAGTCTGTGTTAGCAAAATGATGACAGAAATAGTGACTTTTCACAAGGTGAATATCCAGAATTTTGGTGAAAACAATGAGAATTGCTCTTGCTATCTGAGGAAACGGAAGCTTCATCTGCAGATGACAGTGAAACTAATTTGGGTGTACAAAAGGAAGATGATGCTCTGAGAGGCTTTTAATGAGTGAAAATCCTTTGGGTTCAAGCAGAGCTACATGAGCTGACAATTTCTTGACAGGTTCAACTATTTAGATCACACTTAAGTATTCTCTGTGGTAATTACATAAGCACTAATTGAATCTGGGTTTTAAAGCAATCTAAGTAGTGTTATACCACACAACCGGAGCAAACATTAATAACTCAAAAATACCCCGAGACACCCACCAGTCTGATACTGGCAATCCACCTCCTCACCCATTTCCTATTAGTATATTAATAGGAGACCAAATATTATTTATTATTATTATTTGTTTTATTAATATGAGACCATCATATATTAATATAAGACCAAATGTCCACAGAATTTGAAGGAACCTGTAAGCAACCCCGACCTCTGGAATTCAGCTGTCTAAACACAGCTTCATCTTTTGGCCACCAACTTCTGAATTGTAACAGAAATTGGGTTGCATTTCCAGAATTTTCAGAGATTTCTGCCCTCCCAAAAAAGTATTTCAAACCATTTTATGAATGTAAAGGGCAGTTTCTCTAACCCAAGTTTTCTATTTGATGCACGTTTGCATCCACACAAACTAAGGCTCGTTAAGGATTTCTTAGAAAACATGACAGAAGTCTTGCAAGAGTAAAACAAGTGTAGATCTCTGTCCTAGAAGGGAGGAAAGTAGGTGAGCAATGCTGAGATTCTTGCATTCTCTCTCTAATTAGTGAAGCTGTCACTTACTCTTATCTGACTTTACCACCTCTTCCTGGGCTTGTCTGCTGCTTCTTGTGCAGATGGAAAGAGTCCTTATAGCGTAACTGGATGTGGTCTGTCCTCCAGCCTAGATTTGGATTAGAATAAAGTGTAAACTAATAAGCATACAGTCCATGCCCCAACTTAAGGTTACAAAACATTTTAGGTACCACAGATACAGTTGTTCACTATGCCTAAGATCATATCCCAAATAAAGACCTCAGAATGGACAGAGATTGAAAAATAGAATAGAAACCATTCTTCCCTGCCAGCAGCACACATACAGAATTATCTCAATCTCTGGAGCCCAGTTTCCTTCCAACAGCTCTGGTGCTTGCTAATTACAGGAGTTAGACTGTTACAGTCTTTTGTTTAGGCTGCTCCAATCTGCAGGACAGCAAGTCTGGCATCTGCACAAGGCTGCGTGGATACAAACTCCATCAGTGCACAGATACACAGCCAAGCAGTGCCTACAGACAGGGGATATATTCCTCCTGGCCTGATTCAGCACTCACTGGTCATCAGGGCAAAGGGCTCCATTGCCTTTCAGTGGTCCAGATTTTATCACCCCATCTTAAGCTTTAATCCTGCAATGGAGCCTGCAGTAGTGGATTCCTGCATTTGCAGATCTCCACAAGTAGAGCTGTAGGGGCATTTGGCACACGGAGAAACAACTCAGAAATTTGGGATACAGACTACAAGGCTGCAGTTATGCTCCAGACTTGTTGAAATTGTGCTAGAGAGCCCCAGCACTCTGATGGAATGGATGCAAACACATGCAGAGTGACTGCACAGGTCTTTCTCCTTGGGAAAGGAGGCTGAATGCAGGGGCAATTTAGGTTTTCTTTAGGGACTTCGAAAGGAAAAACAAAGTGAAATCAGTGGAATTACTTTACCTTCAAGAATTTGATCATTTTCTTCACCACTCCTCCTTTCACTGCTTCTTCTACTGCCAGTGGGGATGCTGCCAGGATGCGACTCAGCACTCCAATGGCTCTCTGAGTAAGAAAAGTGTGGAAGAAAAGAAAAAAATGCCCAACATTTATTTGTACAGACAAATTTATTTAAAGAGTTTTCAAATTATTTTGGTTTTCCAGATGGCAGAACAAACCCGAAGTCACTGAAATGACAAAAGGAGAAGTTTACAGAAATATAATGAAGAACATCTTTAGGACGCAGCTTTTTTTGTTGCTTACTGGAAAGTGAGCTCAGCACAGCTTCTAAAGATTCCAATACAGGGGGGTGATACCAAAGTATGATCAAGGACACTCTGCACACTTATTTTTTGAAACAAATAGCACCAGTGACAACTTGAGCCTCTAATTGCACATAAAACAGATCAGAACAGCTCATGTGAGTTCAGAGAGGTGAAGAGACTCCCAGCTGAGACCACATCTGCTTCCACCCATTTGCCTTGAATAATTACTATATGTGGGAGTTACACACCATTAGTAGGGGTACAATGTCCTAGGAATGATTCACAACAGGAACTATAAAAAGGAACAGCTGTTAAACACCCAAACTGTTCTTGCTCCTTTGCTTCCAGATTGATTTAATGCTTTGCACTGAAAACCATCCAAAGGATGAAACGATTTATGCAGGCTTCTACTTTGTAGGTTTCAAGAAAACACTGAACATCTCTTTCATCAACCAGAATATAAATAATCCAAGGGCCATGTTATTTTTTGTTGTTGCTTCTACTAATATTCACCATTTGTTTTCGGCTTCAAAGCCTAACAGAAAGGCTTCCGCAAAGCTTGCACAGGTCAGGATTTGGCACTGCAGTGTTCAGGTCTGACTGAGCAATGTGATCTTTTCTTACTGCAGACATGTCTACTTACTGTCACAGTTCTTCCATCCTGATCCCTGAGCAGGGACATGCATCTGCCACTTATGTCCAAAGCAAGGCACTGCAAAACAAAGCCAAGAGCTCAGGAACAGCTGACTGCCACAAAGCATTCAAGCAGAAATGCTTGAATGTAACAAATTGCTCTATGTTACAAATGGAGATGGGGGCACACATGGCCCCAATTAATAACTCTTCAGCAGTTGTTCTTTTTTAATGTTTCTTTACTTTAAAGTAGTTTTGAGATGTGCCAAGCACCTAAGAACATTCCACAATTGGAGACTGATGCAAAACAAACCATTTGCAACACGATGGCATGGAGCCATCTATGCCTTACGCTGCATTTTTGTCAAAACTGTGTGTCTGTGGGTGAATCATAGAATAGTTATGGTTGGAAAAGCCCTCCAGGATCACCTCATCCAACCATCCACCTACCACCATAACCCCCGTCCCTCAGCAGCACATTTAGATGCTTACACAGGGTGGTGTTAATGGACATTTCTTACATTCTTCTGCTTTTTAGCTTACTTGAACTGCCAAAGACCCCGACTGGTAACCTTAAACACCAACAAAAATTAACAATTAACCAAACACCAGCAAAATCTGATGTTGGAGCCTTAGGAGCATCTCAGCACGTTTGTTGTGAAAGAAGGCTCTACATCCACACAGCATAGCTGTGCTCCTCTCCTGGTACAGACTGTGAGGCTCGTGCTGTTCTGTAGCCATTCCCTCTCTCACTCTATCAAAATGTTCCCATTTAGCTACAGAACGTTCATGGGGCCCATTTACAGTAACAAGGGAGGAAGGTGCTCAAACTGCTCACAGAATTTTGTATCACCAAGAAAGTGATCACAGGAAGAAAGCTACCAAAGAACATCTCTGGTCTCATTTACCTGGATGACGGAGTTTGATTCAAGCAGTAAGTTCATCATGAGGCCCAGCACTGCAAACACACACTCCCGATATCTGGGTGTGCCAACATCAGCACATCCATCCTGTGCACAAAGGAGAGAAAAGTGTGATCAACTCAGAGGTTCAGCGCTGCTGGGGGAGGCACAAATACATCACACAGGTGCCATTTTCAGAGGCAGCAGGGCAGAAAATGCTGCTATAGGGAGCCACCAAGCCTCCTTACCACCAGCTGTAAGCAGGCTTGCCAGCACTCACTGCACTCTGCCATCTGCACTCGGATGGCTGCATCTGCACACAGGTTCCCCATGATGCCAATGCAACGTGAGAGGGCTGCCTGGTCCACCTGCTTGGCTGAGGCCTAAAAACAGAAGAGTAGAAGAACACATTAAGAGCAAATTACAACATACGGGTGCTCCTATCTCTCTGACTGAGATTTCAGGATCTTTCATAGAATCACAGAATGGTTTGGGTGGAAGGGAGCTGAAGGCCGCCTGGTGCCGCTCCCTGCAGCGCACAGGGACACCCACAGCTCAGCAGTGCTCACAGCCCCGTCCAGCCTGACCTTGGCTGTCTGCAGGGACGGGGCACCACCGCCTCTCTGGGCAACCTGTGCCAGCGCCTCACCGCCCTCACTGCCAAACCTTCTTCCTCAGCTCCACCTCAGTCTCCCCTCTTGTAGTCTGAAGCCATCTCCCCTTCTCCCATCACACAGACCCACTGCAGAGTCCGTCCCCTCCCTTCTCACAGCCCCTTTATATGCTGGAAGGAGTTGTCATGAGACATGTTATAGAAGAATATGTTGGAAACACAGAAATTAAGACCTTTCATACCAGCAGTTGGATGAACAATGGTAAAACAGATGTGGAAAACGTGAGGCGACACTGTGCTTTGAACCTGTGAGGATAAAGAAAGCCATGTTTGGACACTTAGAGCTTTAGAATAACAGACAAACAAACAGATATAAGCAACAAAACAGCAACATATAGAGAAGGTAAAATGAGTAAAGAAGGCTGGCAGCCTCTATCAGAAGGTCACTTAGTATATACTATTGTAACTTATTAAAAAAAAGGAAAAAGTGCAAGTTACTTTTCCTCTTGAATTAAATCCGACAGAATACTCATGGCACTGCCAGCCCTGGCATCAGTGCTGTTGACAAACGTCACCAATATCTGCAGCCATCTGTCATAAACAAAAAAAAGAGAAAAAAACTGCATGTCAGCTTTGGCCTAATTATTAAAGACATTTGCAGGGAAGATCACTGGTGATGACTGTGTGGTTTAGAAGGACGTGCTGAGCAAACCCAACAGTTTTTGGGCGTGAGTGGGTGTTTTAACCAAGAAGCTTTACAGGTCTTGGGATGAACATTGTATGTAACACAGTGAAGTACACATCTGTGGAGAACCTGTTCTGTTCATCCACTGGTTTAAATTTTTAGTGCAAAGTAGCACATTAAAAATTTCTGCTCTGGTTAACACAGGTTAACTGGGGAAACTTGGAAGAGGGTAGATTTAGACTAGATATTGGGAAGAAATTCTTTACTGTGATGTTGGTGAGACACTGGAACAGGTCACCCAGTGAGGCTGTGAATAGTCCCTCGCTGGAAGTGTTCAAGGCAGGCTGGATGGGGCTGTGAGCAACCCGGTCCAGGGGGAGGTGTCCCTGCCTATAGCAGGGAGTTGGAATTAGATGACCTTAAAGACCTCTTCCCACCCAAACCATTCTAAGAAGGAAATGGCAGGACGAGAGCAATGAGGTAACAGGCTTTTTATTTCTCCACTTAGTGAGCCTTGGCAACACCGACTCATCATAAATGCCAGCTGCCAGATGAGGAGAGAGCAGCTGTTTGAAAGCATGAGCTATACCAAGAGGCAACGATGGCAGCTCTTACTGGAGTGCTAGGCACACAGCCTTACTGGTTTAAAAAGCATAACTATGCTTCCAAGTTACACCTCTTCAGAAAGGAGGACCTCCTTAGCTTAGCTGCTTAGCTTCACAGACATCTCCAGTGCAAAAGTTTGCTGTCTCCCTACACCTCACTCCCACTTCTGCTCACCTTGGCCTAAGTCTCAACATCATGACACCCCTTTCAGAAGCCTGTCACCCACCTGGTGCTCTGCTTGGTGCCAGTGGAGCGAGCTTTGGACCTCTGCAAGCCCAGGGTAAAGGGAGTTCTACCAAATTATAGTTGCATTTGTTACCTGGATAGGTCCTGGTGCCTAATCAACAGTCTCCTCCCATTCTCATTATCTGAATAGAGAGCAATTAGAGCCAGCGTCTCCTTTTGGATCTCCAACACACCAGAACACAGCAATTCCAACAGCTGTGCATTCACATCAGGGTGAGTCAACAGCAGCCGCTGATTTTCTTCTGCAAAAAGAGGAATCTAAGTACAATGTCACAGGCGATGCAATCCCCGTCATCACTCCTGCTCTCACTAACTACACAATTCCTCATGCATCAGCTGGACCCAGCAACACACAAGAGAACACAAGTGCAGGCACAAGCACTCTTCTTTTCCCCACGGCAGCCTGCACCACTTCACCACTTCAATCTGCTCCCGACCTCCCTGCAAACCTCAGGGAAACAGAGGCATGAGCTACCCAACCAACGACCCCTTACTGCCGATGCCAAAGGAATTCACCCTTCTCTAACAGCACTCCTGCTTTTTACAGGTAGAACTGCTTTAAAAAGACAAAACGAACGTGATGTTATCTTAAGAGCCAGCAATAATCACAGGGAATTGACTTTCTGCCCCTTCAGCATACATAAGATGGGCACAGAAACAGACTGGAAACTCAGCCCCGTGCTGAAGCAGCGCTCAGCAGAATAGCTTCAACCCTCACAAAGCTTTGCTGACAGCAAGGCCTAGACCCAAGTGCTCTGGGAAAGCGATTGCTTGTGCCAAACAACAATTTTAGACCCAGTATGTGCAATATTAACAGAACATGAACAATGATTAATGTTGATCACATTTTTACCATTCCCAGCGCACACAGCTTGCCAAAGGGAGAGAAGAGAAACACACAGATCCACTTCAGCAGTGCTCTTTCTTCCTGCACAGAAGCCCCTAAATGAAAAACATTAGCTTGCAAAAGGAACGCGGGGCAGATGAAACAGGGTTAGCTCTTTGGCTGGGGACATCAGGAAAGCCTCACAGCGATGAGGATCTGCCATACAAACACTTAAGCTCATAAGCTCTAATACCAGCGTTTAACCAGATGTGCCTTCCAGACGACCTCCTCCAATGCCAGACTGATGTTTTGCTGATTCTAACCGCCCTGAGCACACACAGACCACCCACAATCAGTATGCAGCACTGTAATGTGTTCAGTTCTGCACTGACTGACTGTGGTGAGCCAGGGAGGGAGAGCGTGGTGCGAATCTGGAAGCACGCAGAACAGCTCTTCCCTTTTCCAACCAGGTCGCACTGTTCCAAACAAACTTAGTTGTGCAAAATTTTCAGATCACATCTTCCCTGCGGATCTTGCTTGCGTCTATGATCTACTAGGCAAGAGATCCCTTATAGGACACAGTTTAGAAAGCGATTGAACTGGATTTGTTTCTTGGTTACCAAAACATCTAATGGCTGCCCTGAACACACAGCAGCAGAGAACACAGGACCCAGAGGGAATCCCCCCCTCAGTTACAGGACTGAACAATTTTACAGGTTGAGGAGAGTTTTTGCAGAGCTGAGGTGAGACATTTATTGATGTCCAGCCAGACATACTTCAGGTAACTATGCTTTTATATCAGCTGTTCTCTTCCAGTAAGCTTTTACAGCCTTGCTCTCACCATTAGAGATAGGGGAACTGTGCAGAAATAAGAGATCAGAGACAGAAGCAGAAACTCATGAGTCCACTGCATCCAAAAGAGCCCTACTTGTTTGGGTCAGATACAAGTCAGTCTATTCAGACATCACAAGCAGTTATTTCATTATCTTGTGATCATTTCATCTGCGTTTCGTGAGGCGATTGAGTTTCTCGAAAACAACACTGTCACTTCCTCATGCTGTAACGTGCTTCTGTTCTCTTCTGGAGAGCTCTTACCGTCTTATGACCTCGTTGTCATTGATGATACTGAACCCATTGTTTGTTCTAAATAAAGTTTGCTCAGTGCCTGGAAAGAGGCAGAGAGAAACAAGTCAGCTCTGTGAGCCATCTGGCTGACGCACCATGGCGAAGGCAGACACCTGCTCTGCTGCAACACAGCGTTGAAGGAAAAGGTCACTGGATCAACAGCTCTGGGGAAAGGAGGTTTGCAATGTGAAAAGGGGAAAAACTTCAAGAGCACTTGAAGCAGAAACAGCTTTGAAGTGGAAGACCACTCTAATTGATGCCTGGTGCAGTGGAGAAAGACTGACTTCATGTTCAAGGGTTTTTATGAGGATTTAAACAGGAGACTGGTCCTGCAAATCATTATTCTCCAACAGAGGACTGCAAACTTTTCAAAAGTAATTTGAGACCTCTTAAATTATAGTGACAAGACAAGGAGGAATGGTTTTAAGCTACAAGAGGGCAGATGTGGGTGAGCTGTGAGGAAGCAATCCTTTGGTCAGGGCGGTGAGGCGCTGGCGCTGCTGCCCAGAGAGCTGTGGGTGCCCCATCCCTGCAGGCACTCCAGGCCAGGTGGGATGGGGCCCTGGGCAGCCTGAGCTGGTGGGGGGGCAGCCCTGCCCACGGCCGGGGGTGGCACTGGGTGGGCTTTGAGCTCCCCTCCAACCTGAGCCGTTCTAAGGTTCTATGACATGACTAAGTCCTTAGGAAGTATCAACAGCTCAGCTACAGAATTGGTTATTAAAAAAAAAGAAAAAGAAAAAGAAACATCCACTGTACATAAACGTTGAAATAGCAAACACCGTTTGTTATATGTTTTTTTCAACAGAGGCTTTTGGTCTTTCAAAAACTGCTGCTGTTGTATTCATCCACCCGGGTGGGTTACAACCCCTCATGGAAACAAGCTTTGCATCAAACACTCACACTCCTTCACAGCTCCTATCAGAACTTGGATCCCTCCCGTATAGTAGAAGATATTCTGGTTTGGCCTATTGAGTTTCTGCAGCAGATCTTTTATGGACAGAGCTGCATGTTTTCCGGACTGAAATGCTTTCATCGCTCTGTCTTCTTCTTGCATTCTTTTCTCCTCCAAGTTAACCTCATTCATGCAATCTTGGAAAGCAAAAGAAATCAAAGTAAGTTAACAGAACGTTCTGATCAGAAACCAAGAGACAAGAGTAGCAAAACTGACACTCCTTACCTTTAAATAAAATTTTCTTTTGGGGATCAAGTTGTAAGAGCTTCTGGTAGCACTGCCTGGACTTAATTCAGAAAAGAAACAGGCTCTTATGTTCAAAGAGGAATGAGGAGGTGCTAACACTCCTGGCTGTCAGTTCCTGGCCTACACAACTGTAAAAGTCTGAGGAATAATATTTACAGAAGGAAGCAAACCAAAGCTTTGATGTTCCATTATTTTAACAGTTTTCAGCTCCCATCAGGACTTCAGACATGAATGTGGAACTGAATCTTTTGTTTGACATTCAGCATCACAGAAAGAAAAAGAAACATTATCACTCCCATTAGCAGCTTTCACCTTAACAGTTCAGTTAACCCGAAATGCAGGGAGCTTTCCTCCTTCAGAGGTGACATACAATCACCTCTTTTTGCTATGCGGTTTAATTGCTCTGTGCAGCAGAGCAATTCAGGATAAAAAGGTAAAAATACACTTTGCTCATTTGTCGCCAAGTGGCGACAAATCCCCACCAGACAAAGCACGGCCACTGTGCACAGCGCTGCCTCTCTGCCTGCAGGCTGCCAGTGCAGTTGCCACACCTGAGCAAACCATCAGAAAGGACACAAGAAGTAGAAAGAAGACTAGATTTTAAAATTATTTGTCTTTGCAGGAGGACAGAATCTCTTTCAAGCTCCATGTACACGCCTGTCTGAGGCAAAAGACAACAGATTAGTCCCTTCACCCACAACATCACATCAAAATCACAGGCATGGTCTAGCAGACAAGAATTAGTCAACTCACCTCATCATAGTGCTTAAGCGCCAGGTGAGCTTTCCCCATTAGAAAATAGGCTTTGATGCATTTTGCATTGCACTGTTAAAAAAGGAATTTCACACAAAGTGTTTAGAAACTTCAAATATCTCCCTGCAACATATTCCCACTGCCATTAGCATGCCATCTCTGTACTGACAGCTGCACACAAACACTCGACCTGACCACAGAACTGAACGTACCTTTAACGCCCACTCACAGTCACCAATGGCTTTTCCATATTCATGCATCTTCAGGTAGGCCTGAAACACAGCCAAAGAAGTCCCTTTTCTAAGCCTCAGAGTCAAGCAACACCCATCACCTTTTGTGAAACTCCCACAGGAAGCAGAACCATCCTTTTCAGGCCTTGTGCCACTAACAGAACACAGAGAGCAGTATTCTGGTCAGCACGCCAGCAGCTCCTGCACTGACCTGTGCTCTGTTGGTGTACAGCTCCGGCACATCCTTCAGCTTCTGCAGGCCATCAGTGTACCTCTGGGCAGCTGTGCTGTAGTCCCCTTTCCTGAAGGCATCGTTTCCCTTCTCCTTCAGAGCTGCAGAACAATATGCACACACTCCAAGTAACACTTTGGCATTTGTTTTGTCCCCATGCAGTGACACATCTCAAAGCACACCAGCTGGGTACCTCCCCAAGGCATCAGCTGCTTGAGCCCCTGCTGATTACCATTTGCTAAACGTTCATTTCTCTTCCTTCGTTCAGCTCGTTCTTTTGCATCCTTCTCCAAAGCAGCCAGAAAGCCCTCTTGGAGGCAGGAGGAGAGTTGGTGGCATTTTTGTTATGAAAAATTAATTAAGAAAAATTTACTTGATTAAAAATTGAATTGCATACAAGAAAAAAAGTCATTTCCAAGGTATATCTGAGCCATTTCTCTACAAAGAATCATAGAATCCTTAGAGTTGGAAGGGACCTTTAGAGGCCATCTAGTCCAACTCCCCTGCAATGCCCAGGGACATGCACAACCCCATCAGGTTGCCCAGGGCCTGATCCAGTTGCCTGATCCAGCTTTGCCTAGAAAGTCTCCATGAATGGGGCATCCACCACATTGTAAGAAAATCTGAAGGAAACACTTTGGAAATTAAACTGGAATGGGAACGTATTACACATCTAAGCTCTTAGGATTGTACTTTCCACAAAGCAGCTCACCTCCAGACAGGCATTTCTTTCTTTCTGAATCCAGAAGAACAGCCTTTAACATGCAGCATCAAGCTACACCAATGGACATGCTCAGCCACACGGGTATGAGCCACAGATGCATTTCTAGATGTGTCCAAAGAGTTTGCCTCCACTTTAGTGGCAGTGGAACAAGGTCTTGTGTGAGCTAAGAGTAGTCCTCAGTGCACCACTGCTACTGCAGACAGAAGGGGTGCTGAGGGCTGCAGGGAGCACCGCTTTACCTGTGTGCACTGCCTTACCTGTGTGCACTGCCTCTGTGTTCACAGAATCCTAAAAAAAAAAAAGAGAAGTAAAGCACATGTAAGTTTGCATATGGATAATTCAGTAGAATCCATAGCAGCAGTGGAATAGGTGGTGAAGTACGCCTTCACCAGAAGGGAGCTTACAAGCAGCAGGGGATTGACTTCCTACATGGCGTTACAGTGACAGGACAAAGAGGAATGGCTTTAAAGTGAAGGAGTGGAGATGTGGGTGAGCTGTGAGGAAGCAATCCTTTGGTCAGGGCAGTGAGGCGCTGGCGCTGCTGCCCAGAGAGCTGTGGGTGCCCCATCCCTGCAGGCACTCCAGGCCAGGTGGGATGGGGCCCTGGGCAGCCTGAGCTGGTGGGGGGCAGCCCTGCCCACGGCCGGGGGTGGCACTGGGTGGGCTTTGAGCTCCCCTTACGCATCGTTGGAGATTTTCTGCTTGGCAGGAGTTGAAAGAGCACCACGTGCAGAAGGCAGGGCCACAGGAGCGGGGCACAAACCTGTACGGGATGGCTCGTGTTGATCACCGTCCTGTCCACCCCGGCCGCGCTCTGCTCGCTGCCCCGCCGCTCCCGGAGCCGCCGGTCCGCCTCGGCGATCGCTCCGTCCCGGACAGCGGCGTCCGCAGAGCTCAAGCCCTGCACCAGGCGGCCTGGGGAGACCCGACAGGCAAGATGTGGACGAGGAGTGTTCCATTCATTCCCCCTTCCATCTCCCGGCCGTTTCGCCCCCCCTCTGCCGCACTCACTGATGTCGTCCACGCGGCGGAGGAAGCGCTGGAATTCTTCCTCCTGCTGTGGGTCGGCCAGCGCGGCCATGGCGGGAGGCCGCAGGTTGCGCAGCGTCTGCGGTGTTGCCATGGATAACACGCTGCTGACGTAACGACAACACGGAGGGAGAGTAGGGGCGTGGCTACGCTAAGAGCGGGCGTGGCTACGCGCAGGGAGGCGGGGGGTCGCAGGCCGCCATTTCGCGTTCTGCGACTGCAGCGCTGCCTTGTGGTGCAGTGTGTGTTCGTTGTCTTGGGAAATCCAGGGAATAAAGCCACCCCGAAGATCAAAGAGAGTAAAAGCTATCGCGGTTAAGCCGCACACAGCACAAAGAGCTCGTTGCTAAGCTAGGGCTGTTTTGGAGGTGCCTCCCTCCTGGGCTCTGCAGATTTCAGCTTCGGAGCAGTGATGCTGTTTGCTCTGTGCTTTGCCATTTAAATCAACACCACAAATAATTCCCCGTGCCGGGTGAATGACAGCTTGCAGAACCCCGGGTGATGCCGTCCCACTGCCCGCCGCTGTCACCGCGTGCTCGGCGCCGTGTGTCACGGGATGGCCGCACTGACATTGCCTCGGGTGGAGCAGCTGAGGAAGGGCTGGAGAGGAGAAGGACGCCGAGTGATGCAACATCAAGTGCAGCTTGCGCAGGAGACTTTATTCAGCTGAATTCAGTTGGAAAAGAAACAATGGAGGGAAGTGTATCTGTGTTACCTCGGGCTGGTGCTCAGCCCCAAAAGGGGACATTCCCAGACCCTGAAGAAGTGGTTTTCCTATGGAAGCCACGCTGCCAATTAACATTGACTGTGACTGCTTCAGCCCACTGTTGTGTTCCGAGGAGATGGGGACAAGCTTGTGTAAAGCAGCGGCATATGTGGTTTATGTGGTTTATGTGTTTATGTGGTTTATGTGGTCTCTCCCAGCAGCTCTGCTCCAGCATTGCCCTGCTGCACAGCATGCCGAGCTGCGCTCAGAGCAGAGCACGGCGCTGCTGGGGGTGCAGAAATGGCAGAGCTCTGTGTGGGATAACAAGTGTTACAGCTCAATACACGTACCTGTGTTATTCTCTGTGTGCAATTCCAGCAACCAAGGACTGATGTACAGCAGAGCTCTCAGCTTTTCAGTCCATGTCCTGGGAAATCATAGAATCATTAAGGTGGAAAAGACCTTGAAGATCACCCGGTCCAACCGTCCACCTACCACCAATGTTGCCCACTGACTGTGTCCCTCAGTCTCCACATTTCCTGAATACTTCCAGGGACTTTACCACCTCCCTGTGCAGCTGTTCCAATGACCACTCTTTTGGAGAAGTTTCTCCTAATATCCAACCTTAATCTCCCCTGGAGCAACTCTCGTCCTCTTGCTGTTTCCCCAGGAGAAGAGGCCGACCCCCAGCCCACCACAGCCCCCAGTCAGGGAGCTGCAGAGAGCAGTGAGGTTTCCCCTGAGCTCCTCTTCTCCACACTGAACAACCCCAGCTCCCTCAGCCGCTCCCCATCGCACCCCATTGTGCTCCAGACCCCTCACAGCTCCGTTCCCTTCTCTGCACGCTCCCAGCCTCCACGCCTGCATTGCAGCGAGGGGCCCAACGCCGAGCACAGCGCCGAGCTGCGGCCTCACAGAGCTGAGTGCAGGGGACGCTCACCTCCCGCTCCTGCTGGCTGCGCTGCTGCTGACACAGCCAGGCTGCCGTCGGCCTTCTCGGCCACCTGGGCACACTGCTGGCTCACGCCCAGCCGAGCGCCGACCGACAGCCGCGGCTCCTTTCCCTCCGCACAGCTTGCAGCCGCTCTGCCCCAAGCCTGCGGCGCCGCGTGGGGTTGTTGTGGCCGAAGCGCAGGAGCCGGCACTCGGCTGCTTGAGCTCCGTCCCGTTGGCCTCAGCCCAGCCATCGGCCCGTCCAGCTCCCTCTGTAGGGCTGCCTGCCCTCGGGCAGATGCACGCTTCCCCCCACGTGGAGCTGTCTGCAAACCTGCTGGGATGCACTCAGTGCCCTCATCCAGATCATCAATAAAGGCACTGAACAGGATGGCCCCAACACCGACCCCTGGGGAACCCAGCAGTGCACCCAGTTCTTTGCCCAGCAGTGTGTACCGGTCCAGGCCACGAGCTGCTACTTGTCCAGAATACTGTAGGAGAAATCAATGCTTAAGATAGAATTAAATGCAGTTTGATTACTCCAGCATCATCCATGTGCAGGGACACGACTTGGGACACGTTACTAACACCTTTTGAAGCCAACACTCACACACACGCAC
Source organism: Centrocercus urophasianus (assembly GCF_019232065.1). Lineage (NCBI taxonomy): Eukaryota > Metazoa > Chordata > Aves > Galliformes > Phasianidae > Centrocercus > Centrocercus urophasianus. Next base: position 5,747,080 of record NW_024884944.1, read on the forward strand.
ACGCCACTCAGCCTCCCTATGGGACACCCAGCTGACTCGGGTTCACAGCAACATTCAACAGCATCGGTGTGTTTGTCATCTCAAGGCAGTAATGTAGGTGGAACAGAAGGACAGACCTGACCAATGCTCCTCTCTGTGGCACCCGGCACTCCAGAATTGCTCCGTACACAACTGCTGACATCTGAAGAAGTGCAGACTGCAGGCATGAGGTTTTTTGTTGGTATTTTTTTTTTTTTTTTTTGTAATTTTTATTTGAACACAGTATTCTGACAGAATGCAAAGTCAAAATCCTCAGTTAGTATCAGTATTTACACCAGTGAGAATGGGAATAAAGGTGGAATTGATGTTTCACTCGGTAAAAAGATTTTTTGTTTTTTTGTTTTTTTAACAAGATAGAAGGCCCCCAAAAGTAGGGAATGCTGGGTAAGGATGTCAGTGGAGGTCTGAGAACAACTATCAAAACAGCCTAGTGTGAAAACCTGGGGTTTGAAGGCTCCATAGAAAAGTGTGAAAATAAAACTCCACTCTAAAAGCTGAACAACTGGATGCACTATTACCTCATCATCATTACGTATGGTGCAGCATGAAATGTAGTCACTCCACAACTAGAAGCTGATCAGTCTGAGTTGCCATATAGATATATATATGTATGGCATGGATACATATATAAACATATACAGCGCAAACGGCATCAGGTTGGTCCCTCTTCAAAGGTTTAAATAAAAGCAATGAAGCCTAAGCTACCTTGGGAATGGGATATTTATAAATTAAAACAAATTATTCTCCGTTAAGGGCAAGTATAAAAACGCTCTCCAAAATTAATCTAAGGGTACTGGGGATGGGGAAGTCACAGGGGCACTAAGGGAGCAGGACAGAGGCTCCATCCACGAGACACAGCCCAGCAGGCTCTGGGCACTGTGACACCAGGTGCCGGATGGGGCCCTGGGCTGGTGGCCTTATGTGGCAGAAATGCCAGTCTGGGTGGCAGCCACCACAGTGCCAGCCGATGGGTGCTGAGCAGTGGCACTGGACATGCCACTCCGGGTCACTGTGCTGAGCAGCGTTTGCTCCTGTTGCTGCTCAGGGAGGCATGACACGTAAGGTCTGGGGACCACGGACCAAACTTCGCCTTACTTACACCAACACTGCTGTCACGGGGCAAGCATGGGTCGAATCTGACACAAGGCTTTCAAGTGAGGACCTGTCCTGCCCTGCTGTCCTGCCTGGGATGGTACTGCCTGAGTGTCTGCGCCTGCACATCCAGCCATCCTCCACTTCCATCCCCAGGAGCTGAGGAAAAAATGCAAAAACCCCACACTTAGCAAATGACAAAACCACTGTTTTTCACTGTTTGAAATCATGTGATGCCACTGTAAAAAACTGCACACTCAGAAGGACACACCAACGAGAGTGGCTCAGTTCACCGGAGCCAAGCGTGGTCTCCCCAACCCCATCACCCTTCTGCTCGTCCCCATGGCACGACGCAACATCGTCAGCTCGGGTTTGTCATTTAAAGGCTTGTGTTCCTTCTAAGAGTTGTTCTCTTTTTTTTTTTTCTCCTGAATATATATATTTGAAATCTGAACTATTCGCTACACCTTCCACATCCAAACTATGTTGAAGCTTTTTTTTTTTTCAATTATTTCAATACTATGACAAAAAACACGTTTCACACTAAAAGTCACGCACCCACAGTGCACAAGCTTGCAGATCTAAAGTAGAAAAAAAAAAAAGGAAATCAAAGGAAAAACAAACAAAGCAAAACCCCCAGAGAAGGAGCACCTCTATACAACGGGCTGGCCTTCCTCCGCCTTCCTTCTGCTCAACCTTCTCTTCTCCCCACTCCAAAGTCCCAGTGTTACTCCACGACTCCCAGTGATGACCACAACAATGCACGTGTGACGTCAGCCCCTTTCTCTGGCTGCTAAAGGCATGGTGCAAAGAGCAGGGACATCAACGGGAGTGTTGGCACTGATGCCCAAGCGCTCAGCCATGGCTACATGGTTTGGATGATGCAGAGCATACGTGGATGACTGAACAGACACGGTGTGCTGGCGCTGTCCTTGCAGAAGGGGTCTTACGGAGAGTCACAGAATTGTTTGGGTTGGAAGGGACCCGTAAAGGTCACCCAGTCCAACTCCCCTGCAATGAGTAGGGACACCTGCATGCTGCTGTGCTCATGAACGTCACCCGCATGAGAGCAGAACATTCTGTTTTTAGTGTTTCCACTCCTCAAAAGGAAACTTTATTTAAGTGCGGAAAGTCAATGCTTTTAAATCAGTTTCTGGGGTCAAAGGAAATGGCAGTCATCAACATTCTAAGGAGAAATGGATGCAGTCAAACAGCGGAGACAAGACCAGCCCAGCCCTAACTGTACAATCCCTCTTCTGCTTCTCAAAGCTCTGGGAGGGTTCCATGAAGGAAAGAGAAGAATGTCCTAAAAAAGCAGAGATGATATTTTTCTTATGCAGTCAGGCCCAGGTCCAGCAAGGGACTTACACTCGTAATAAATTTAAGTATATAAGGAAACTCTCACCAGCAACTCTCTTGTTCGAAGTTAAGCGTGTTTATGTGGATTGCTGGATACAGACCTCGATTGGTGACAAGTGGTTGGGATATTCCCCACGCCCCACCCCCCAAAAACAAACCAAAGACCAGCATTACTCTTTTTTTCTTACTCCAGTAAGAAATAATAATAATAATAATTATAATAATAATAATTAAAAAAGATAAAGGGGAAACTACTGTAAACATCGATATTTTAAAATGTCTCCCTTTGCAAAGCAAGCATGCTGCTAACCTAGTAGCTAGAGTCTGGATTTACTTTAAAAAAAAAAAGGCAGCTATTTTACAAATACATTTAAACACAACAAAAGTTAAAAAAAAAATTGTCAATTGTAAACACTGGAGAGAACAAAAGTTGGCAAAAATTAACATAAAATTTAAAGAAATGTAGAGTCTGAATACTGCAAATTGAAATACATCCCCCAAAGCTGCAATTTTGGCATTCTTCCTAACAAAAAGAATAACCCCCCAAATCAATGTCTAAAGTGGAGAACAGAATTCAGCCACAAAATGCTCACGACACTTTGCATACTGAACACAAGGTGAACAGAAATTATAACTTATTTATGAGGCTTTACATATTTCAAACTTGACTGAAAAGTATAAAAATAAATTGTGGACTTTGTTCACTAAGTACCACCTGTACCAAGTAGGCAAGCAGTACAGTGGTTATATCTACTATTCTAACCAAGGAAAGAACAGGGTCTTCTTTTTTCTTTTCTCTTTTTTCCTTTCATCTAAGACTGGTTGACTCTGAGCTCCTCAGCGATGCTGTAAGTGGTATTTTGCAATTCTGAACATACCAGGGGACAGCTGAGCCCCCGATCTGGTGATGGGTTAAACCCTGTTTCAAAACGTATTACTTTTTAAAAGCAAGTGCACGACAAATAGAACCTTCCTAAAAATCTTAAGAAAAAAAAAGAAAAAAAGAAAAAAAGAGAGAACCCCCCCCTCCCCATTTATGCATTTTCTGTTTTGTTTGTTTTTTTTTTTTAAAAAAAAGGCAACAGACACTAGAGGAATGAGATGTGTGTTGTGTTTCGTGTTGTAAATGCTTGGGTGAAGTCGTTCTGCCATGTTTTTTCATCTGTTGCTGATCATGCTTTGCTCTCATTTTCATTTGTTTGTGTGGCTTCGTTGGGGACCGTCTTCACTTCTGCTGGAGGTGTCTTAGTTTCCGTTGCTTGCACTTCAGGTTTGTCTTCTACTGGGGTTTTCCTGAAGAAGAATCACCAAAATGGCACAGTTTAGAAACAGAGAAATACAGACCAACTGTGGTAGATGAGCGATCAGGAAAGAAGACGTTGCTGGAAACACTCAAATGTGTCTCCTGGACAGAGCAAAATGACAGATGCAAAGATAAGGACAACCAGACTCACCTCCCCCCCCCAGCTCACTTAGCTCTACTGAAATCCTTCTGGAATTTCCTCCTGCATTGGGCTACTGTAGCAGGAGGGTTGCAGCAGAAGCACAGAGGGTGTGCAGCAGTGTGGAATGCCACAGGAAAACAGCATAACTCACACAATCACAAATGAATTTGATTTTTTCCATCACTCATTTATGCCACCTAACGTCCTGTTAGAACACACTGCAATTCAGCAGTAGATCCCTTTTCCTATAGGAAGTCATCTCCATAATTTCACAGTATGCAGCAGGAATAAAAACACAGTAAGTCAAATGCATTTTCACAAGCATATGGAAGGTCATCACCTAATGCTGATTCTTCACCTGTCCTTGGCACTTGCTGCAGAACCAGAGAAGCCTGTTGGTCCAACACTCTTCACAGCTATGGGAAGTGCCACACCAGGCACTCCTCGTAGCCTTCCTGTTCCATCCCACTAGCTGCAAAGTCAGCCTGAGACAGCTGGAACCCCACTGCACTCTGACCAGTGGGTGAGATGACCCGAGCCTACAGTTGCCAACTGGTTTCAAGAAGGGGAAGCAGATGGGCAGCACAGGCAGAAGGTGGCTGCTCTGGCAGAAAGAACACAGCCCTGTGTTCCACCACACCAGGAATTCCTTTGCGTGGTGCAGACCAAGCTGCACTCACTCAGCTGAAATGCTTCCTCACGACAGGCAAATCATCTCCTAAATTGTTCAGCTCAGCACCAGCTCACAACCCTCTGCTCTCTTTGTCTCTATAGCACCCAGCACGACGGGGCAGCAGCTTTTAGCTGCAAGGATTCATGTTCATCATGAATGAGCTCTGTGTCACCAACATGCTTTCCTTAGCAAAAGGCAAAGTCCTGCCGTGGTCTCTGCCTCCTGCTTCTGGGAGCTGCTTTCACAACAGATCTGAGCTGCCTTTTTGAGTCTTTCTAGCAATAAGGCACAGGCCTCGCTCATGCAACAAGAGGTGCTCCTAGTTGAAGCTGCCACTGTCAACAGTGTCCATATAGGAAGCCAGAAGGAATTGGGAACTGCAGTACTTGTTTCCTAAAGAGAACTTTATCTGTTTCAATCAGCATTTTCTAGGCTTCTGCTCTAATGGCTCTGCCACCAACCACTGTCCAAACAGACAGAGCAAGAAGATGTTCTTGTCCATCATCTGTGTAACAGCTGGGGATGCTTCTCCCAGTTAGCAGGTGAGAACTTCATGCTGTTTTCACTTCAGTTATGGTGTCTCTGCCAAACACAAGCTGTGGATTCATCTCACCTGAGGAAAGGCTCCCAAAGGACTTCTAGTGTTGTCCTGCCTAGGAGCATGCTGGTGCTCTCTCAGCTGGTATAAAGGAGATGAAGTACAGTGGATGGAGACTCATCCCAGATGTACCAGGACAACAAAGACACTGCAAGTTATCCTGACCCAAACGTACTGAGTGCTCACCAATGCACAGAGAGAAGCACAACACCTTACCCTTTTGCACTGACCTTTACTTTAGGTACAAATCCATATAGTGCCTTAGGTTGGAGGGGACCTTAAAGATCATCTGCTTCCAAACCCCTGCCATGTCAGATCGGGCTGTCCAGGGTCCCATCCAACCTGGCCTTGAATGCCTCCAGGGATGATGCATCCACAACCTCTCTGGGCAAATCCAGAGGTCTCACACTTTTACACTTTCACGTGGCTCTAGTTTCTGCCCTGTCTTATGCAGTCAGAAGTTCTGAGTGGGCCCACTGATCTGCTGGGAAACTGAATTTGGGTGCCTGTGCTCACTGAACTGGAGGAACTCGTTGCCTCTGAGGACAGCACTTCCTTTGCACCAAACCAAACTGTTTCTAATCTCTTTTAGGAAAGAATGATCTACAATAGGCAAAGCTGCAAAAAAATTAAAGAATCACACGTTTATGAGGAATTCCTACGTTTGTCTTTGTTGCCCTTCCACAGCCTATTCCTGCTTTCCTCCTGAACCTTTAAAGCCAAGCCCTGCTTAGTTAGTTCACTGGTGAGTTAGTTTGCTACGGAAAGAATGAGATTAGTTCAGAGAACACCCAACAAGAACACAGCACAAGCACCAGTGCACGAGAGACACAGCACACAACCAACAGAAGATTAAAGGCAGCCATACTCGGTCTTTGCAGGTGCAGCAGGTACAGAGCTGTCTGCAGTGGAAGAAGCAAGCTCACGAGCTTGCCCGCTAGCCACACTGGCAGGAGTAGTAGTGCCAAGAGCTGCAAAAACATCCTTTGCAAGATCAATGTCTGGTGTCTTGAAGGTCCCTTCGTCCATTTTAAAGTCCTCATTCTGGGAGGGGTTTGTGGTGCCGCCTGAAGCAGCCTCACTCTTCGGGTTGCTCGGGTTCTTGGCTGTCTCTGTTGGGCTCTTCACTGTACTGGGCTGCGCAGCTTCTTTCTCGGGGCTCTTGGTGCTTGAGACCTCCTGCTTGGGCTCTGATGGAGCTGGAGGGCTAGTGAGGTTTGCAGGGGTTGGGGCAGCTGACTTGTTACCAGCTGCTGCTTTGGAGGTCTCGGCCACGTTAGCAACAGTGCTGGGGCTCAGCACCGCACCTTGGTTGGACAGGACACTTGAAGACAAATTGTTAGTAGCTGGAGCAGAGCTTGGGGTATCGCTGAGATCAACAAGGGGAGCCACTTTGGGCGTAGAAGAGGGTGGTGGCGGAGAGACCGGGGCAGCTCCCGCTTTGGCTGGAGTAGCCTGGCCAGGCGACATGGCGTTTGAGTCAGGAATGGCCGTGGCTGGTGGGGCAATACTGGAGGTCAGGGTGGTGGTCTCACTGGTGGGGCTGTTCTGAGCAGTGGCAAAAGTTTCAGTGATAGTGTCAGAGTTAGTGGTGCCCGTAGTTACAGAAGGCAGCATGTCCTCAACAGTAGCTGCGGTATCGGCGGTGTGCCTGTGAAGAGGGCAGGAGTAGAAGAGAAATAGAGACAATGAAGCCCATAAACGACAGCATGGGGAAAGGGAAGCAAAGCGTAAGCATGAGAAGGCAAGTGGGTGAAACAGCAGCAGCAGCATGGTGGTGTTACAACACAAACACAGCGTGGAGGCAGAGAAGAAGAAAGCTTTCAGAGATGAAATACACAAAGGGCAGCAAGGGCTGGCAGGGTGACTGAAGGACAATTAGGAAGAGAAGGAAGAGCAGAGAGGACACAACCTTCAGGAGTGGCTTGCTCAGACAGATTATGCTTCAAGTCTTGGTCAAATGTAACCCTGTTGACTTGCAGAGTCTTCTCTTTCAGGCTAACTTCCTTCTCATCCTCTTAAGTCTAGCTTTACAAGGAAGCTTTCTACCAATTCCCAGAGGTTGCAGCCTTGTGCCATCTGTAACCATGCAACAACATCCCGGTGCAGGACTCCTGAATTCAGTCTCCTGTCTTGGCCCTATGCTTTTGCCAACAAGTCTAAGGCCTCCATCAAACCACACGTAATTTAGTTCCTGTCCTCACATACACACACATAATATATGTACATTCATGCAGCTTAGAAGCGACAGTTTCCACCCTTCTGACTAGATTAACCTCTGCCTATTGTTCTAGCAGGAATAGGGGCTGCTTTAGGACAATGCCTGACAGTGTAATTATGCTTTTGCTGCCACAATATAGCACTGATTGCTTAAGTACACGGATGAGAGGTTGGAAACAACAAGCGATTTACTCCAATAGAAGCCAGTGTGCCTGAGAACACCACCTCAGCCTTATGAACTAAGAGAAAATCTTTGTAAAGGAAGGTAACCAAGATAAAACCCCAGTAAGACAAGGCAAGAAAATCACAAGCATACAGATCTTAGCTACTCTGCTGTGCTTTGCTTCTGCATTTCAATGTGCTTGTGGTACAGCCTCCTTCCTCTTCTCACCTCAAAGCGACTTCCAGCAGAGCCATTTTACCAGTGGGCCCTCCACTGCAAACTCCATCAAAGCAGGTGGGAGTCAGGCAGGGAAGAGAGGAAGCATTTTCTCACGGCTATGTCAGAAACCGAATGTGAAGACTTTTGCTTTCTTCCTCTCTTCCTGCCCTGTGGCACGTGCATGAGTGATCAGCAATTAAAGCAAATGAGGGTTCTGTACTGACTCTGCTCTAGGACTGATGAATAGCAACATACTCTGGTTCTGTCAGTGGTGTGGTCTCGTTGGGCTCTGTGTGTTTTCCCCCATCGTGGTTGGGGGTCCGCTCCTCTTCAGTCCGCACCTCCACAATAGGCTCCTTGGACTCATCTTTCCTGTAACAAGGGAATTAATTAGAATCATGGAGATTACATAGAGATTGGTTACAGTACACAGTAACTGCAAAGACTGTCCTGCAAAGACACGCTTCAAATACTGATGGTGACTGTGAGAAATAAGCTGCCCTGGACAGCAGATTCCTTTTTGTCACCCCCAACAGAATGAGTAAAAGGAGTGATGATGGTACTCACGAGAAGGCAGCTTTGCCCTCCTCCATGTCTTTGCCCTTGGCTCCTGGTCCAGACTTGCCACATAAGTTGACAGCAATGCACATCAGCAGGCCACATTTGTTCAGGAAGTAGCAGGTGACATCCACAGCCACCAGGAGCAGCACAAAGATAACAATGAGAATGCCTACGATGGCAGCAGTCCCCAGGCCTGACGTAGGGCTAGTGCTGGCTTTAGAGACCAAAAGAGAAGAAAAGAAAGCATTGTAGTTAGAAGGTGAGCCGGGGATACCCATGGCTCAGAATTGGCTACAGGTTGCAAGCATGGGAAACTCACAAAACATGCACTTTTTCTCCAGCAGCCATGTGCAATAATCAGTACTTTGTCCTATAGACGTGCAGGACAACCCACGCAGGTTTGCTGGGACCTGACAGGGCCTTTCCAGTCTCTGTTGGCCTAAGGACAGGGAAAGCAGACCATGGAAAACTCTTCCACTGTAATGTATACCCAGCTGGAACTCTGAATGGTTCCTGTTCTCTTTCACCACCGCCCCAACGGGCACACAGTGATTCTGATGCTGCCAGCCTAGAACAAGGACAAGCATCACGGCTGGAAGTGAAGCTCTGCAGCACAACGTTCCCTGGTGGGACACTGAATGCTGGGAAACACCAGAGGGGCCTGAATGTTGATTAGCCCTTGTAGGGTGCAAATGAGCCCACTCGGAGAAGCTGACAAGCTTTGCTCTTACAGGGGTCTCACAAAGCCGCTCCCAAGCAAGCCCTTTTGAGAACAGGGAGACTCACGAGCTTTGCCATCAACTTTCAGCAGCATGAAAGAGATGAAGAGTGGCCTCTGGCAGGGACAGATCAGCGTCTCCCAGGATCTGGGGATGCGAGTGAGGCATGCAGCAAAGCCGGGACTCGCTCCAGGAAGCGAATGCAATTGCTGGAGGAACCAGACTTGCCAAGATCCTCCAACCTTCCTCCGACCAGCACAGGCTGGGAAGATCTGCTAACTTCTTCCATGGTGTATTCCCAAACACGGTGTACATGGCAGCAGGAGTTGTACTAATGAAACCTACAGTGATTTTAAGGCAGCAGCCAGGCAGTAAGCGATAAAATCCACAGGCAAGAAATGTATGTTCACATGCACTGCAGTACAGAATTTGACCCAAATTCGTGCTGCTCTCTGAAACTTACAATCTTTGTTGATTTCAAAATGTGAATACAAAGGTACTTGCACAAGTAAGATCGGCCTCCAAATTTACGACAGCCAAGGCAGTGCAGCTGGGCAGCGTGAGTGAGCCCTCGGGGCCGGACGCGAGGCACGGTCAGGGCAGGTGCTCTGCAAACCAAGCAGCACTAACACTGCCTGTTGTACACTGACATCCTCGCTGACCCGTACTAAAGAACGGACTGTTTGGGCTGAGCTGCTTAGTAATTCCTCTGCTATCACTTGAAACTCTCCATGTTGTTTGCAGGAAGGCTGACAGGGGCTGGAGTGTACTGGGCTGACAGGACTAAGTCTGTGTAATTCGAGCAAGAACTGATTCCCTGGCAAAGGAAACTCTTCTTCAAAGCTATCAGCTGTGGCTTCTCAGCCTCCTGCTGCCATGCCCTAAACAGAACCCACTTTTGGTTCCCCTTGTTTGGTTCAGAATAGCTCTTCCCAAGCTGCTGCTCTGCAGAGAGAGCATTCTGCTGAGCTCATGCAGAGTTCAGCATCCATCAAAGGTCCTGCGCCGCTCAGACCAGCAGATCTCAGCCATCCCACGCTCTGCTTCTCAGCCTGCGTGCTCAGCAAGGTCTGTGCATTTGGTAGAGCTTGGCACTCAAGTTTACTGAGACAGCTGAGAAGGATGAGCACATTTCTTGTAGTCCTTAGGAGCCCTGCATTGCTCTTTCACTTAGATGCAATTTCTATTTCCAGTGTTTTTACCATCGGATGTCACAGCCCCCAAACACTTGGAATCTCTTTGCTGGGAAGCCCTGTAAAGCAGCCCTTGGCCCCTGAGGCTGATCCATGCTGACTGTAGCATGTGAAAAGATTAATTCCAGAGCTCTGGGAATGGTCTCTGCCATTCTTTTATTACTTAAAAACAGGAGACAGAACATCCTTAGCATGAGGGAGGTAAACGTTTCATTTTGAGACAAGACTGAGGAACTTGGGACTCCAACAGGAAAGAGTTTGGGGCTTTTTCCTGCATTTTACTTTATCTGAAAGTCACTCTGAGGTGCCCAACTCTGACACTTGGAGCACAAGTCCAGTGAGTGCTTGGCAGAACAACTGTGCCACAGCCCCTGCCAGCACCTCGCATCAAGCTGTGTAATTAAATGAATTCATCAGCCTCCTGAGTATGCAGGGAGGGAGGAGGATATATATTTTCTGTCTCCTAATGTACTCAGGATTCTTGCATGGATGATGCAATAGTTAACACAGTCCTGATCACAGCAGCTCCTGGAGGAAAATGTAAGGCTGTGTTAAACTTCTCTCATCTACAGCATCTCCCTGGGAATGAGCTCCTTGGCAGCTGCTGGAGGGCCCCGTGGGAAAGCACCACACAGAGCTGCTGCTCAGAACAGTGCTGAGGAAGAAGGCTAAACAGGGAAACACCACAACCCAGTCTGAAGAATTGAAACAACAAAAAAACCTGACTTGGGAAACGCAGTCAATGTAAGGCAACCAAATAAATGTGCAGGGATGGATTAGGTCAATGCAGCCCTATAAATACCTACATGCAGCAGAACAGTACAGACAATAAAGGCACTTTATTTGAGCAAAGATACAATAAATTCCAAAAGCTGGAAACAGGAGGTGGATGACTTCAGGCCAGAAATAAGGTATGAAATTGTAACAGAAATCCCCACATGAAAGCGAAACGTCGTATCTTCCTCCACCCATCTGACTGAACATATCTGCTTTACTTTCTAAGGAGGAATGATATTGAGGTTATTTAGTGCTGCTGCAGAAAAAGCCTGTCTGAACATTCACCTTTCTCTACTTAGGATTAGTAACAGAAAGCAAGGAATGGAAGGAACAGATGGGTGGTGTTCCAAACAACACGTGCCATTCCACTTCAGATAACAGCAGCAGGTTCTCCTGTGTCTGTGTGTACCTATGGCCGATGTTTGGAAGCAGTTTTAGCTCTCTGACAGCCATTGGCAAGCACCTGCACAACTTATATTAGCATTGTCAAACACCATGCACAACTTAAGGGGAGAAATGCAGACCGCAAGTAATCAACTATTCCATGTGACAGCAGTGTCTGTTTCCACATGGAATTAGGTCCAACAGCTTATGTTTGCTTTAACCTTAACTACCATGAAGCAGAAATGCCCAGCGGTCTGTTGAAAGCACTCCTTCCACATCAAGAAGGCAAGAGATACTTTCCAGAAACACAAGTGAACTCTTCAGACTGTCACCAACACATTGGCTCCTCCAGCAGTCGGCTCCCAGAACCAAGTTCTGTATTTCCCTACGACTGCCTCCCTTTGCAAGGATGAACACGAGGGTAATGAGCATACAAAAGGAAGAACTGCAAGCACAGAGGAAGTCATATGAAGATCCTGCCTTCAGGAATAAAACAGTCTGATCTGCAGTCTGACCCCTGCCACAGCATGTGCTTCCTCTGCACTACTGCAGTGCACCCCCCCGTGCCACCTGGCTGCTCACTGCACTCCGCTAGCTGCAACAGTCAGGAAAGCTTCAAAAATTTGTTTTTATCTAAAAGAAATTAGGTGTGAACAACCGCAACTGATTTTTTTTTTATGAGAAAATCATCAAAGAATCATTAAGAGTGGAAAAGACCCCTAAGGTCATCCACTCTGACTACCCACCTACGATCAGCGTCGCCCATCACTGTCACATCTCCATGGCTCTCCAGGGATGGTGACCCTGGGCAGCTGTGCCAATGACCAATGACTTCTGGAAGAGTTGTTCCTAACATCCAACCTGAACCTCCCTTGGCACAACCTGAGGCCATTCCCTCTGATCAAACAAGGTCTCTCCCATTTGACATGCAGCCAAAGGATATCATCAGATATCTCCCCAAGAATGTAGAAACTAACTGACAAACTAAGAATAGAGCTGCTGGCATCCTGGGGGCCAGGGGAGATCCTGCACAGCTCTGCAGTTCATCGCACATGGAATCATCTCTTCTAGAGGACCCAGATTCCAGCCTTCCTGGAGTTGTGACATCCCACAGAACATGTACTTGTGAAGCTGTCTGTGTGCTGAAAATCTGAGTATTTGAGCCCCTTCAGGTTCCAGCTCTGAATCTGTCTCACCTCTGAGTACAAAAAAAGAGTGCTAGCTTTTCTGCAAGCTTTTTGAAATGTTATTGACATCAGGAATAAGGCCTGGGATCTTGTCCAGCACTGACTGTCAGAGATCAAGGATCTAATGTGTGTATCTGAAATCTAACATGTTACAAACCCAAGTAAACAGGCAGTGAAAATATCACTTATGCTCCTTATGTTTTCAAACACAGGGACAGGACTTCTTTTTGTATATATTCCATGTTGACTGGACCATTTACTACAGCTTTCACCATGTAAGTGACCCGGGCTTTGCTTAGTCTCTGCAGGCAGCAGCCCATGGGAAGGTAATGCATTCCCAGTACCATGGAGGAAGAATGGCTCCCAGAAGGGCTGCTCTCTCTTCATCCACCAGTTATGACCAGTAATAGCTTCAGCACGTTGGTTTTAATACTCCAAAGCTGGGTGCTCAACCTCACCTATGCCTCAACCTGTGCCTACAGATAAGGGGAATACAAACTGATAGTAGATCTATGCATGAGTTTAATAACTTCCCAAGCTATGGGAAGTTCACACAGCTTTTTAGGGTTACGACTACTTCCATTATACTAAAGTGTAAATGCAGGAAGCCAAACCAATTTGCTATGTTCCAGAACACTGGAGGTGAGAGCGTGGCTCTGTCTGTTCTGTTTGGTTAAAAAATATCCGCATGGTTGGAGTGCAGCGCTCGTACAAAGTTTTCATTTATAATTTAGACAGAAAAGAAGTTCACAAATGATCATGAACAAGGTCTGAATAAACACAGCAGAGTCTTATGTGCAGAGCATCAAACGCACAGATAAACAAGACTGATGATGGCAGGGCTTGTTCTTTGTCCTTGTTAGCATCTGGGTAGAAAGATGAAGCTCATTCTGCACAACAGATAGTTTTTGAGACATTCTGTACAGAGAGCTCAGTAACTGCACCAACAATTCCATTCTTTTCCACCCCAGGCCCACTTACAGAGAAAGAGAGGAGATGGACACCCATTTTTAGAAGAGCAACAGAACCAAATGGATTTCCCATCACGAAAGACAATCCATGAGGTGCACAGGATTTTGTTTTCTTTTCTTTTTGAGGAGGAAAAGAAAAGGAAATAAAAAAAAGAAAATCACCTGCAATTTGTTCAACGAAACGCAATACACAGAGCTCAGTAACAAAGCTGCATTATATTTACACCAAGGATTAATCCTGTCTGACAGTGTCACATGCACAGTTAACCACGAATATGATTAAAGATCAGTAGTAATAACCATTTAGATCGTCAGGTCATTTGATTCAAGCTAATTTTCTCTGTTAAATGGCAAGAGAAGAGATCTCTCTATGAAGTTGACAGGACAGTAGTAGAGAACCAAGCAACGTTAGACAAGCATCCATTGCAAATCTGAATGTTCTTGGGCAGGATGATGCCTCAGATCCACTATGGGCCATGGGATGGCTGACTGCACACAGGGGCCAATGAAGTCCCAAGGGATCAAGCAGTGAAAGGAAAGAGAAACGCCTTCAGTGCAATTCCCACAGATGTTGTATTCACGTCACCACACCAGCACAACCTGAGGGCCGTACATTTGAGCCCACTTGCAAAGCACACAGAGGAATACGGGCGCTCAGTAGGATTCTCTCTGGCAATTTTGCTTCCCTGCTTTTACTCTCCTGGCTGACATTTGCAGGCAGGGCTCCAGAAGCTCTGTGCTCAACACAGTGGTGATCAGCACCAGATGTATCAGCAAATCAACAAAGATCCGGTTGGGGCTTTTATGTGCATGTGTGCATGGGGGACTTTTTTAAAAGGCTCTCAATACTGTACTCTCCTACGATGAAACAAGCGAGCAAGCAAAAAATTCTTCCTTTACATTCATTAAAAAGGGCAAATTCATTACAAGTAACAAAAGTTGTTAAAGATAAAACACTCGGTTTAAACCTTTCTTCCTTGTTACAAAATATGAACTCTTTCAAATGACACAATTTTTTTCTTCCCCCCCTCCTGAACTGATGGGATCCTCTGAACCAAAGTTATCAGCTTTCAACACCTCGGCAGGACCCAGGCCTCTTCAAGCAAATATTGCTTTATTTTAAGTTTCTAACAGAGCAAAAGCAGAGTCACTGCAGAAAGAAGCAATGAAACAAAGGAGGACGACGTTGATGGACTTCCCAAGGTCGCTGCAGGTGCCAGACAATGGTTCCCAGGAGGGGAAAATATGGTTGTTTAAAAAGCAAATTTGGTGCATGTGGCAAGCGTGGATGTTTCCCGTGAGATCCAAGGTGACATGTATGACGACAGACATAGGAAAGGAATAAGGGGAAAAGGGGAGGGAAGAAAGGACGAGGAAGAAAGAAAGAAAAAAGAGAGACAGAGAAAAAATAGATAAAAAAAAATTAGGTCATAAATATAGAAAACATAAGAATCAAAGGTTTATTTAATTAAGTAAACTAAAATGGCTAAAGGTTAGAAAGAAGCACAGCACATTCACAGCGACAAAAGGGCCAGGTCCAGAAGCTCAGCAAAGTCCAAAGCTGCAGAGCAGAGTTCAAGGCAGGGGTTACGAGGTTAGCAAGCAAATGGGATTCAAAATGATGGAACAGAGGGCTCAGCGATCAGCACAAGAAGAAGCCTGTCTGATATTTGAAAGGACAACACTGCCTTTTCCAAAGAGAAAGAAAACAGCAGCAAACGATCCGCCTGCCTGCCCCGTCCTGTACCGGGGCTCACATGACAGATCTGGGTGAGTAAAACCTCTGCAGATGGGAGGCCTGGGAGCACGGCTGGTCCTTCCTTTCAGCCTTCCAGCTGCCTGAGAACTGATCTGATGCGATTAATTTTTGTTAATTCTCTCACCCTTCCAGGACACTGTGAAAACTCTACAGAGGTGACAAAGCAAAGTAATGCACGGAGCCTCTTCGCCGCTGCAATCTGGTGTAGCAGCCTTCATGTCAACAGAGCCCTATGACTGCGTGTCAGAGAATCTAGGCTGCCCTCTGGAAGTACTCTGTTGAACACTGTTAGTTTGGAGAAAGCTCAGGGAACCAAAGCATCTGGAAGAACCTCAAAAGGCCTAATAAAAGCCAAAGGTCTGAACAAAATGAAGCAAGCTAGAGAAACAAGTCACCAATGCAGCACAAGCAGCAGCAGCCACTTCCTTGCACCATGCCCTACTTGTTCCTGAACCAAGACAAGTTCTTCCCAAGAAACATCTGCATTCATTTGCTCTGTCAATCCTGCGCAAGCTTGCAGAGTGAAAACAACCATTTTTCAAAGTGCTTCCAGCATTTCCAAGTGCAACACTGGAAGGAGCAAGCTGAGATCCTGACCTCTCCCATGCTTTACATCAGATAAAGTGAGGAGTAACTCCTGAGAGGAAACTGCACCCATGAAAACAAAGCGGACATTTAAAAAAATTCTGTTCTTTTAAGGAGTCTTTTCCCACGTTTCTGTGGCATTTAAAGGGTTCAGTGGAAACTGAGATTATTGCTCTTCCCTCTGCCATGGACTACAGCATGAACTGTGTATTCCAAAGGAAACAGAGTTCCCAGAGATTGCTAACACCCTAGGCAAGACATCCCAGCTGTCCCAGGTACCCTTTGGTACTCCACAAGTGTGCAACAAAGGCTGACAGAGTACCAGCACAGAGAGGAGCTCTGCAGTGTGGAAGAAAAAAACTGCAAATCAGTCCTTGGAACTTTTTCCTGAGGAGATGCACAACAGTAAAGGAACGCTCTGTCTGCTGCTTACTCTCTGTGCTCTACTGTTCTAGCCTGTAGTTAAGGCACTCTTTGCCAAATTACCCTCCCCTTCCCCTGCCTCATTAGTCACAGTTGTCCTTCAAATATATGAGAGTAGTAAGTAGTAGTAGTGCTGCTGAAAATGAGAAAGATGGTAAGTTGCTTAATGAGTTACGGAGTGTCGTTCCAACGCAAACTGCAGCCCTGTTCAAACACACTTCCCAGTCTTTCTTTTGCCCCATTCTCTCCCCCTCCCCATCCTCATGCTTGCTGCTGTACACATCTTCAAGCCCCAGCCATCCAGGTCACTCATTTGGACGCTCAACAATGCTACCTGGCTTGACTGAGTGGAGGTTCAGCACACAAACTGCACCAGCTCTCAGTTGTTTGCTTCAGACAGGACAGGGGCATGGCAAATTAAGGATTAAATTCTCAATGCGAAGAGAGGACTGATGAAAACAGATAACTCTGAACAAAAGCACAAGACTGACCTAAGAACTTAGAGGACAGAACACAACCGAATCACTCCCTGCAGCACGGACTGTCAGCACACTGGGCACGGAGCTGCTTCAGTCGGGCTGTGCAGTGAGGACCTGACCTGCAGTGTGCCCATCTGCCTCCAGCCAGTCTGAGCTTGAATTTACAGCTGGTCCAGCAATTCCAACCCTCAGGTTTGGGGTTTGTTATTAAATGGTTCAAGACGACACCTGCATAGCAATAAACACTGTCTGTCTTTCTAATGCCTGCCAGCAAACTGTAGGATTGCTGGCACCTTATAGGGCCTGCTTGTTTCTCATAGCATTTATGCTTTTACCTCACTTTTTGAGGAGAGAAGTCTGTCTGAAACAAGTCTCCAGCAGCATTCTGATGCACTTTGGTTACCATTCTCTAACTCCCTGCCATGACATGAAAACAATGCTACTTTAAAATTACGTTTGTTTTTAATCTCCGTTTTATTTAACGAAAACTCTTTGGAGAAAGATTTCCCCTTTCTCCCTTTATGACTGCTAGCAAACTCCTTGTGTCTTTTTCCTCCAAAGGCTGAACTGGATGGACAAATGGGCAGTAAGCAAGCACAAAGCGGGTTTGGAGGGGAAATCTGAATTGTGAAAAGCATTGCACCAGAGACATAAGTGGTCCCCTTCGCTTTAGTTTAAGTTGTGAATCTTTCTGCTTTCAGAAAGCCTTTTCTGTCCACTGCTTTTCACATCTGGCAATGCTGTTACCCTGATGCTAAAGCCACCATTCCCTGCGTGCAATCAGACAGCTCTGCCGTGTTGCATTCCTACCAGTGTACTGCTAATGCTGTACATACCTTAATGTGTGCTACACTGCAGGTATGTACGTGGCAAAAATCAAGCTTTAGATGGGTAACTAATTATGATAATGGCTTTTAAGCAAGCAAGTTGTCAGGGTTACTCAGGCACATTAAAGGATGCAGCACTGTTGCATTAATTGGAAGCAGAAAACAATGGTAAAGCTTATGATTGCCATACCTGGGATGACAGTAGGCTGAGCAGATGTCCGGAAAGCATAGTGAGCAGGTTTGGACTTCCCTTGCTGGTTTTCAGCTATCACATAAACCTCATACTCTGCATTCCAATCCAGAGACTTGAGCATTACATGGTCACTGCCAGAAGGCAGTCTGATCTCTGGCTTCCATTCTGAGGAATGTTTCTGCAGGACAACGATGTGGCAGGTGGGGATGCAAAACAAACAGCACAACGTTAGTGGTCAGCTCTGAGAGCAGGGTAACAGCTAACTAACAAAGGGAAACGCAGGGAGGGTTCTACATAAAGAACATTCTTATAGCCCTTAGAGTGTGAAGTTGGATCTTCTGCAAGACAGACCCAACTCTGACCTTGCATCTGGCCTAGCTTATCAGGACTGTTCCACCTGGCACTGTTTAAGACTTTCAACAGGGCATGCAACCAGCAGCTTCATGATTCCTGCTCCAGTTTCAGGAAATGCAGATGTTCATTCTGCCTACGCTAATTTAAAAAAACTACTTCCAAGGTACCTTGAGACAAAGGCAGAGTGGGGTAGGCTAACAAGCTGTTCAATCTCTGCTTGAATTTGGTTTTGGTTTTGACATTACATTCTGTACATTCTGTACAGATCTACCTGCAAGACCACAGAACTGCTCGGGTTGGAGGGGACCTTGAAGACCACCCAGTTCCATCCCCTCTGCCATGGGCAGGGCTGCCCCCCACCAGCTCAGGCTGCCCAGGGCCCCATCCCACCTGGCCTGGAGTGCCTGCAGGGATGGGGCACCCACAAGATCTCAGCTTCAATCTGCTAAGGTAGCTGCTTGCATAGTGGTACATGAGTTCTGAAGAGGCTACAGGCAGACAAGGTTTAAGCATCGGTCATACTTACAGCTTTGTATTTGATCAGGTAATGCCTGATTGGGGAGCCACCGTCATCCTGCTTGATAACATTCACTTTGATGGAGTTTCCGTCTTCTCCCATCTGCCCTTCCAGTTTGGGTGCACTGGGTTCCCCTGAAACAATGGTGGATTTATATTTAATTGTAAAAAAGAAATTGTTAGGAAAAAAGTACTCAAAGCCAGAAAAATACTTCACTACATCGTACTGGCCTTACTCAGACACACCTGCAAGACCCAATTCTGCTTGCATTTGGTAGTTTGCTTCCACTGATGTAATTTATCATTTTTGCATATGCTGAATGGAGTCTGAAGTTAAGTGAAAAAGACACCATCATTCCATGAGAATACCCTGGAGCAAAACCCAGTTCTTCACTGTTTCTGTTCCAAAATGCCTGTCTGAGTCATCTGGAAAATGCTGAGTTAGAGAATATAGCAAGCAGGCAGGATTCTCCTCTACAACATGGATATAAGAAGCATTACTGAGAACCGACATCCTTGTCACATTGACCTTGTTTGCACTTTGCATGCTGTTTAAGTTTTATAGCCCCTGGACCACAGTGACCTCACTGCTGTGGTCACTTGAATGGGTATGAAAAAATGATACAAGGGCAACAACACTTGTTTTCACTGGTTTACCAAATGGCAACAAATACGGGCTGGAAAGAATGTGACCCATTTCATCATTCTGTAACAACCACCTTTAAAAGAAAAAGCCATCCTTTCCGAATTTGCACCCCTGACATCAGCAGGAAATTGAAGTTTCATTCTCTTCAGGGCGCGCTGATTTTCATCCACATCCTTTTCAAACCATGCCTCCAACTGCCCTTTCCTCACCAGCTCCCCCATAACCTTCACACACAGCCTGCAGGATGGTTCCCCCCTCACACTGCAACTTCTCTCTGTCACCTCTCCTAACAGAAATCAAACCCACACTTTCATTGTATGTTCACAACATCGCCTTTTCACAAATAATGCAGCTGACTATTCAACAGACAAATTTTCTCCTTCTTCTTAGCCTGGGAACTCACTGTGAAACAGACATGTCCACCTATTTATTTGCTTCTGTGGAAAAGGAAACCCAACAAACAACCACTACAACATATGCATCAAATCAGCAAAAGAACTGAGATGAGAAAGAAGTGCTGGTCTCTCTTTTAAGAAATGGCACAGACTCCAGGAGCTCAGATCCTGCTTAAGTTCAGCTCCTCGATGCCTGCTTTGCTCCATTCCATGCAAGATGAAGGCACGGGTTCCCTACATGGATCCAACTTGAGGTTGCACTTGGAGATATTATCTCAAAAGCACTGAAACATAGCAAGAACTCAAATGCAATCAAAAATCTTGCTGAAGCTTGCCAGGTTGTTTTGCAGTCCCACTGCTTCAGCCATGAGCTCTGGGCTTAAAACCTCTTCAGGAACTTCTGAGCATTTCAGCTGTTATTCTCTGAAGGCTGATCTGCTTCACGTCTTTACACGTAATTTGAGCAAAACCAACACTGCAATTGTTTGTAAATTAAAGCTTTCAAATCACCTGCAGTTGGCACTTCCAACCAACTCCTAAGATTAATTGCACTCTGTTGGTTGTTCTCATTACAGGCTCATAATGCTTACAGTATTTTATATATCAATTAAGGTGGCTGAATGTTAAAAAGCAAAAATAAAATCCCAACCCAACAAACCTCCCGCACCTCTATTTTGCCAATCAGACTTCAGGCACTTTAAAAGCATTTCTATTTGTTTATCTGAGTGTGTTTTACAGCTGGCCACAAGAAAATCAAATACAGAGAACACAAACCTCTGTAGAGGCCTGTGAATGACAAGCACACGCTTTACCATCCTAACTCAAGGCGACTGACTTATGGCTCTGGCAGAGCACCTCTGTCTTTACTTGCAGAGCCACTTGTGATTTGGACAATGTCTCTCTTAAGCACATGCTGACAGACCCTTGGAGAGCAGTGCAACACACAATTAAGGGATGGATCGACTGTAGACAGATCCCCAAGAGAACAACACCCGAACTCTGAAACCGTGACACCTGCAGCTTCAGAGCCTGACCACAACCAGGCCACCAAAATCACACTGTGATGTTAAAGCTCAGCCCATTGCTTGGGACAAGGCTTCTCAAACCCAGTTCTGCTGTTGTACTAAAAGGGAAAGGACACAGTAAGGCAGTACTTGCACTGAGATCAACACTGGCCAGTAACACCAGCTATGGCTTCTTTCAGCCCAACAAACATCCCCAGTTCTAAATCTATTCTGCCTGGATATGTATTCAGCTGCTGATGGAAAGCACGTGCAGCATTGAACTGGCCAGAAAAAGGTTAATCTTCCAATATCTTTCAAAGCTGATCCTCAGAAGTAACTTGAAGAAATCCTCTAAAGAAAGAAATCAAGTAGAGTTGGGTTTGTTTGTTTGGTTTTTTTTTGGTGAAACATCTGTAAGAAAAATGCAAAACTGAGACTGAAGCAGTAGTTTAAGATTAATTCCATCTCCTTAAAGGCTGACACATGCTCCAGCACCAGCTGTTCCAAGAAGGCATTTACAACCCATGGATGCCCAGTTCTTGGATGTTAGAGACACTCACTGGTGTTTCACAAAGCAGTTACTTTTCTTAAAGCCATAAGGATGGAATGCTCCTTTTTCATCAGTAAGCAATGACCACATCTGCCACCTACTGTACAAAGCTGGGGATCTGTCCTTCTGTGAGCTTACTGAGGCTGCATATCTGAGAATCTCTTCCCAAACCATGCTTCTCCTGGAATTATGAATGGTGAAAGCACGGAGCACATCACAGACTGGAAATCAAATGTGAACAGGTGAGGTCTGGATGAACAGAGGCACCTCACTCAGGCATGCTGAAAATACCAGATTACAGAAATACCCCCAAATCATCTTCCTTCCCCCAATCCTAAAAGAAGAGATCACTGCCAAGGTTACTGTTTTTGAATTCTGAGTTGAAGAAGCTGTTACTGGAATAACGCCCAACAGCTAAATGGAAGCAGGAACAAATGTCCTGCTTAACGTTTTCCTCATGCAAGGAACCAAATCCCAGCAGCACAGGCCATTATTCTGCCAGGCACCGAGCTGCATGTGCTGAAACATTCATGAGCAGCAGTGCTTGGCTTCTGCCTTACTTTGACAGACTCGATAAACGACTTCGCTGATAACAAGACAGTGTAAGATCAACATCTCCTTCGTGCTCTTTCCCATTTTTATCTCAGAGAGAAAATTATTAATAGGTAAACAGATGTTGAAGTGATAAGGGAATACTGTACTTAAATAATGCGACCTCTTATCTAACAGGACTAGAATTTTTTTCCAGTGATTGAGTACCAAGACTAAACTGGGAACGAACATCCTTTATAAAGATGCTCATTCCTGATACAAAGATTTTCAAACTTTGAGGTCCTGCTGCACTTTACATGCAGCCATTCCAAGCAATAATTGCTTTCACTGCTGAAATTTCTTCGCTGTGAGCTGCATGGTTTCTAGCTCCTGATTCTTTCTTTTCCCCATGGCTTAAGTGTGCCTCTGCTTCAAGAAAATCCCTTCTAAAAGGAGAACATGGAGCATTCCTGACTGCTGAAACAAACAGCTGCAGCGGTGCGAAACCTGGTAACGAACATTCTCCTTACATACACAGGATTTAATTGACCTCAATCAAGAAGATAAAATCCAGATACAGGGCTGAAAAATTAAAAACGGGTTAGTGTGTAGTTTCAAACAAAGGAGGAAGAAGTTTAGTGGGAGGAGTTTAGTCCAGCAGAGTCAGCATCTCTACAGCGAGTCAGTGTCAGTAGCTGAAGAGAAAAGACTGTCAGCTGAAGGTTAGAGAGGAACTCATGCTCACAGGACATGCATCCTCGCTACAGGAGAAGGGGCTGAAAACAAAAGTGCTTATAAAGGTGTGCTACATGCCTGGGGGGGGTTCTCCCATTTACACTGAGCCTCTCACCACCTCTCTTCTCTCACCAAATGTGGTCTTTCTGCCCAGCTACTGAAAAGCAGGTCAATTTGGTTACCAGACAACTGCAGCACTGGAGACTAGGAGCTTAAATCCTTGTCCAGCTGGCAGCAAAGGACAATTCTGCATCCTTGCTGTGCTCAGAGAACACAGCTGCAAACTGTCTGCAGTTATTTCTGCAATACGCAAACAAAAAGCTGATTTGCGCATTTCTGACTGCTGTGTAAATGGGATTAGATTGTGATCTACAGAGTGTCACAAGTTGAAGCTAACAAACACATCACAGCTATCGAAGTCTCCACAATAAATACAGCCGGGGGAGAAAGAGCAGGTAGAAGTCTGCAGAATGTACACAAGAGAAATGAGTATCAACAGTAAGAAATAAGGAACAAAAAACATAACATGCAAAAACGAGACAACCACGTCTTCAGCCCTCCAGGATTTTGCCTAGAGAGGGAAGAAAACCTGGAAGAGGGGCTGCTTCGGTGCATGCAGTCAGGCAGGAAGGTTACTGGTGTTAGTTTTGTTTTCCTGGCAAATCCCTGCTCAAACCCTGGCCTGGTGGTGGTCCACGACAATCAGGCACTTCAAAACTCATCGATTGAGGGGAAAAAACCCCAAATCCTTTTGCTCCCTGGATTGCAAAGTGATTTATTAATGGGGGCAGCAGCAGGGCTTCCCCTCCTCTCTTCAGACTGTGCACAGAGTGGTATTAAGTGAAGTTTTCAAAAACACAGTGTTACAGAAAATATTTTTGCTACCATGTCTTAGAGACTAATTTCATCTCCATGAGCTGCAAGGGTCAATCATTTGCTTCTTGAAGTCACGGAAATCCCCAGTTATAGGAGTTCAGACCTGGATTAATTCTTTTGCCTGGCTCCATGTCATGGCGTGGGAGGGGTGAGCTGCTCTGGCAAGAACAGTGCAATAATACCTCATGTATTTACTGCTAAGTGTAGCTCCTGTCACTACTCTGGGTGTGCCTATATGTGTACATACAGCTTATAAAAAAGTGTATCTCCTGCACTAGCTGTGGTTTTGTGCTTGACAGATTTATTTCTTACATCATAACGTGACATGCTTAGCAATAAGCACATCTCAGAGATAAGGAACGTCTAATCGTCTGGATGAGCTACTGAACATGGACAGCATGAATGTATGTACACAGACATACAGCATGGAGTTAAAGTATTGCTCAACAAGAAATAAGGTGATTTGCATCATCTGAACACTTTAACTCACAGTTACCCCAATAGCATGCCGTTGGCACTCTGCTCCCATAAGATGCAGAAGGGTTTTAGCCATTGGTAATAACGGCAGATAGTTTTTGAGCATTACTTGGATGCTGACTGTAATTCTGACAGGGAAAGAAGCAAATGACTGAGCCGTGTGGGTTCTGCCTTTTTTTTTTCCTCTCTCAGACGGCCTCAAGTTGGGGAGGTTCGGGTTGGGTGTGAGGAAAAAGTTGTGCAGCAGTGGTGGGGCAGTGGACAGGCTGCTCAGAGGGGTGGTGGGGTCACCGTCCCTGGAGGTGCTCCAGAGCCACAGAGATGTGGCACTGAGGGCTGCGGTCAGTGGGCAGTACTGATGGTAGGTGGGTGGTTGGACTGGGTGATCTCAGAGGTCTTTTCCAACCTCAGTAATTCTGTCCTATGAAATTTCTTCAAGCTCAGTGCAGACGACTAAAGTTTAGTTCTTCACATGCAGACAGCAGTGAGCAACTTCTCCAAAAGGCTGCAGAACGATTTTGGAGCCATGGAATTTGGAGGACCCTGGTCACTGACCAGAGGGCATCCTCCCCCCAAATCTAGGCGACCAATCAGAACAAAGTGTTTTACCTTCTGTTCACCAGCGAGGACGACATCATCAGCACCATGCAAGCCACATGACAAAGGCACATGATAGGCACGGACATGATTGGTTGAAAGGAAAGTGGAGGAGGTCACATGAAAAATACAAAAAAAATTAAAAAACTGATGTAAACAATGGGCAAGGGAAAAAAATCAACAACAGAATTACAGACCAAATAAAATAGGAACTGAATTAGCCAGTATATATCAGAAACAGTGGGGAAACAGTCAAATTGCCTGGAAACATAGGAATATTAAAGCGCTGGGTTACGACCCTGGGAACGTTAGGCACAGCTGTGTCACTGCTTATTAATACCAAGTCAGGGAAGGAACAAAAGTTACTCAAGAGAAGGACTGTGGCCCAGAACTTGGACAGCTGAAGGAATCCACAAGACTGTTGGAAAGAAAAAGGGAACACATTGTTATTCAGAAGCAGTCCAGGCATCAGAGGTGAAATGGTCAAAATCACAGCCCACGCAGTTCAGTGGAGACAAAACTTGGCATTTCACATTGACGTGTTCTCCCCTCTGCAGAAAGAAAGGTCTTCCTATTTATTAACGACAGCAACTGAAAAAGGAAAATCTACAACGCATTGCCTTCCCAAGGACAGGGCTTTTGCCCAAAGAGCTGCGAGCAGGATTTGGTCAGACTGACAATTGCCACCCCAGGCACAGAAGCTCCATCCAACATATTCAGGAATACTGATGAGTTATGTGCAGTGATTTCCACTGGTGAGCTCAGGTGTGCGAGGGTTTTCTCTGCCAGTGAGGAACAAAAGGTGGTGCACTGGAAGCTGACTAAGACAGCATGAGGATGGCAGCGACTGCTCACTGAGATGAGAAACCCCAAAGACTGCATGACAGGAATAGAACAGAAAAACAAGAAAAAAACCAGTTGGTGGAATGGAGGACACTGCTAAATCCATGCACTGCCTCCCTTCCTAATTTGCTATCTGCTTTCTAGCTTGCCTTTTTCATGAGTGTTCCTTTGCCTCATAAGAAAGAGGCTAGTGGGTAAAAGGATCCACTCCTCCTAAAGCACGTCCTACAAAACAGCAACACAATATTTTCCCTCACAGTTAATGCTACCTCCCAGCCCCACAGATGGACAGCCAAAAAGGAGCATCTGCCTCCTAAAACATCCCACAGGTTATTACAGCCTTGCTACTTGCTTGCCTCTCCCTCTCCACCCAGCCCCAAAGTCCAATTAGAATTAAAAGCTCTCTTCAACAGTGCAGAACTGCTGTCACCTCAGACGTGTCAGGAGTTAAAGTTTGCCTTACTGACGCCATGGAAATAGAAGAGTGTTCACTGTGGTCACCAGCAGCTAGAAGTACAAGTCCTGTTATGTGTAAGAGCATGCAGTGTGCCAATCATACACATCACTTTTACCTATTTCAAAGCTTCCTTCAGCAGCTCTAAACTAACTCTCCTCCCTCCCCAAACACAAAAGCAATCACACACTTCAAGCTTTTATTTTTTCCCATTTAGAGGCCACGGGCCATTTCTAACCCACGACACGTCCAACAAATGGCTCGTTCACTTTAAGGCCATGTCACAGACATAACTTTATTATTGCAAATCAAAAGAGAAAACTGGAGTTTGTAGAAATGATTAGTTGAGAACACACACATGCACCGTGTAAACCTGTGTCTTTCTGAACTGCTTTTTTTTGTCTTCCAGGACTACACGGCAGGTAATTGCTTGTTTCTCTACAGCATGCAACTTTACCCTTAGAGGAGAAATCCCTACTTCTGGGGGTGGTGATTAAAATTACACCATTTCAACATCTCCTCTGTGTCAGGAAGGTCTACCACTGAACTCTGTACAGCTAACCTAAATCTGATTTTTCACAATGGCTCTTCTGCCTCCAAATTCACTACATGATCCAAGTTTTATTCTCACAGACTGCTCAGATCCAGCACTGAAGTAACTGAACCTGATTCAGTATCAGAATGAATCTCACCAACAAGGCACAGAGCTAGCATGGAGGGAATCCAAATCCCACTCCCAGCTGAGATGCTGACTTCTTGTGAAGTCTCAGACACTCTCATGCAGGCCAGATAGGAGCAATGCTCCCCCTCCCTGCAGTCCTCTCTGCTGTATGATACTCATCATGTGCATCTTCTTTCAGCATCCAGCACTGAGAGCCACAACATGAACGCCTGTCTCTAAATTCGCAGTGAACACACCGAGGCAGGATATCAAGCAGATTATCTATTCCGTGCCCCTTTTGTGAAGGCAGCTTTACCTCTCAAAATCACAAATGGAAAACATTCCTTTTGGAAATGATCACCTTTCTTTCTTTCCCCTCGTTTCTTCTAAATCCCACTTATCAATTTTTTACCGCATGCTTGGCAGGACAACAGTAAGGAGAGGAGTCAGAGTGGAACCATGCTGCATTTAACAGCTACATGCTCACATAACAGATTAATGCCTGGTTCTTGGTTAACAGACAGCAAACCAACAAAGCCTCATGCCTTAATTCCCTTGACAGAAGGCTACAGCATAACAAAGAGCACTCTGGACCAAAGGGGAGCACTTCCCATCTACTCACTTGGTGGCTCTGTGCTTTCGGATGCAGGGAGAGGCTGAGTTGCTATGGAAACATGAAGGATAGATAAGACATGTAAAGGTGAAGCACAGCATGAAAATAAGTTATCAGAGGCAGGGAGCAGGGGTGAGGGGAAGGAAAGAGAAAGCCTAACAAAGAGAGAATGAGAATGACACTGAATCCCTATGGCAGATATGATTCACCTGGAGAGACTGCAGAACTGTGCTGCCCTGCCAGGGGAAAAGGAGCCAGCCTGCGTTGGGTCCTGCAGTGTGCCAGGCTCCAAGGGTCTCCACTGAGGCTTTTTTGTCCTAAGGAATTCTGAAGCTCTGAATCTAACTTCAGAGACAGCTACAGTGTTTCTGACTAATTTGGGCCCAAATAGCAACCTGGTTCATGTTGCCATACTGCTAAGCACTAGGATTCTCAAGAGGAAATATGGCATGTTTTGAGGAGGTAACAGAATGAAAAGCCCCTTAGAAGTGCTGCTAAGCAGCTCCCTTCCAAGAGCAGAAGACAGATTGTATAAGCACCAAATATGAGGATCACTAGGAAATAAGCACAAAGAAGAATGTCACTAATTCTAAACGCCCCGGGGTGAATGCAGCATGAGAAACCTGAGTTGTGATGATTTCGTTATTGCTCTACAGAAGCACCATCTGCTGCTGATCATTTCTCCCCTGTTTAGCTAAGAAACATCCTCTTTGGTTTTCTGTGCTGCGAGGATTTCAAGAAACTCAACCTCACACCACAAAAGCCAAACACATCCCATGAAGTGGAACACAAGTTGATTAGGAATCTTAAAATCAAAGGCCAATGATGAGAGCTTTCACCCAGGCAGGCTTGCTCTCTGCACCAGGTCAGCACACCTGGGAGTCGTCTGTGAGATTTCCCTCTCCTAGAAATCAAACCTGTGCTCATCTGCAGTTCCTCTACCAGGAGACCCAGTTCTTAATCAGGGGAAAACATCTGCATAGAAAAGAAGGAAAGCACCCAGGGATGTTAGGCAGATTGCACCACACTCAGTGAGGAGATGCATGCAGAGCAAATCCAACAGGACAACTCTCCCACCATACTCACTCTCTGCTAAACACGTGGGGGCAGCAGCACTTGCTAAAGAAAGAAAGGAAGGTGAGGAAGGGACTCTGTTAAATGCTGCCCAAAGGAGGGCAACTACAGTGCAAAACAGACTGTCAGATCAAACCTCTCTGGACACAAAGCACGAGCAATGGAAGCACTGCCTCCTAACTCAGGACTTGGCACTTTGTTAAACCTGCATGCTGGACTCTGAATCCTTGTTTTAAAGCCATTTCCTCATCACGTGGGATCACTGAGCACACTGTCATTCACCAGCTCTCCCATCGAACCAAAGCCACATAAGGGCAGTGGAGATGCTGCCCAGCACTCTGCGTGGCTTGAAGTACAGCCCACATAACTGCTAATCAATAATTAGACAAGTACTCTAACTATTTGAATCACATGCTGTACAAGAAAGACAGATGTTAACCCACAGTTCTGCTCTATAAAAGATTAGTATTACCTATAGGATGACTATTCTAGTGTCAGTTTTGTTAGGAAACAGGCAGTACCAGTTATTTCATTTCTAATGAACCTGGAGGAAAAAGGCACTAGATTAACAGCTAGTGCTATGTGTGTTAGAGAAACTCTAGGAACAGAAAAAGAACAAAACAAATGCAGAGAGGCACTTACGTGAGTGAGGGATACCTGCAGTATTTCCATGGATGGAACAGAGACAAAAATAAGAGACAGAGATAAACACAAACACACACACAAAAAAAAATGTAGAAGAGATGAGAAGAGTAGACAATGAATATGGAGCTGGAAATTCAAAATACCACCAGATGTCCCAAATCCAACCCTAGGGAGTGGGGGAGGCAGTAGGAGTTATTACAACAGAACTGGATTTCAAGCACGAGGGTTGGTGTGTACTGTGGCTTCCTGCACAGAGCCTGGATTTCTAAGCAACAAGGAAAGCGTACTGCCACACACTGCTCAGTTCTGCTGAGGGAAAAGTTGGGAGATGAATTCAAGACCATGCACAGATCTCAGGGCCTCCAAGCATGCAGATATGTATGGGATAGGAATACTGCTGGCTCTGAGCTCAGGAGACAGTCCTACACAGTGGTTACAGAAGAGCTATGAACTGGGTTCACAAGTACAGGTGTGATGGAGGGAAGAAGAACATGCTCTAGGTCTAAACACAAAGGGAATGGGGAAGAAGAACCCTAGGAACTGCAGGGGGCTGAAACAGGGAGAAAAGTATTATGGCGCAGCAGAGCATCCTGCCATCAGAGGGGAAGATTGCCCAAGTAAGGCAGACAAGAGTCTATGGAAATCATTTCATGCATTGCGTGGACATCCTTAAGAAGTAATATAGAAGTAATGCAGAAAAGAGAAATCACCCTCCTTCTTTTCCTTCATTGCTCATGGAGGCTCCTTTGTTGAACTTACTGATTTCTAATTTGCAAGGAACCTCATATTCTTTATTACCATGCCTTTCTCAAATTGCTGCTTGTTCTTATTACAACTCTCCATCACATAGCCCCTTCTATTTGACAGAATATAGCTTATCCTTATAACCCAGGGCACAGACCAGTGTGAATAACTTCCCTGCCTCTCACCTTTAAATAAGATTTTTAATTAGCGAGGAAATTCACTACACTCAAAAAACACAACAAAAACAAAGGGTGCAGCAAGGTCTGCAGGAGAAGGCATTGTCCATGCATGACAGAGTCCTTGGAAAATGCAAGGAGAGAGAAACCAGAAAAGCAGAGAGAGATTCTCAGTGTTACTTACGAACTGGCTGTGTCTTGAAGTCGGATGGCAGACTAATCTCACCCACACCCTTGCCATTGACTGCAGACAGTCTCACCGAGTAGGTTGTCTCAGGTTTCAGGCCACTGATAGTGATTGTGCCCTCCACATTTGCTGTTGCAGAAACGAGAGAGAAAAAGCAAAGAAACACTCAAGCTCTGAGTCAAGTCATCAATGCCATGTTCCTACTGCACTCCTGACACATTTAGACCACGAACAAAGCCACATAAACAGTGAAGACAAGGAGAAAGGTCAGATCTACCATTTCTGTTTGAAAGAATTGATTAGGGAGGGACAGAGCCACAGCCTTTCTAGAGGGGATGTAGTGGAGCTCACAGTAGACACCAAAGGGAATCATCACTCTGCTTCTACTGAGCTGTTACTGAAAAACAAATGTTAAAGAACTGGTGTGGGGCCTCAATGAAATTGCTGAAATTGCAAAGCTATAGAATCCTCCACGCTAGCTTTCCCCCGAAGGAAAGAAGGGATGTTTTGAGATGCAGATCAAGAAGGTAACTTTTTTTTTTTTATATTGCTTTACCACCTTACCTTCTTTTGCATCATACAATCTCGAGTGCCATTCTCCTTCACCCAGTGCTCTCCACTCTGCTTTGTACTTGAGGATGGGCACCCCACCAGTAGCTTCAGGCTCATCAAACTCCACGCGGGCAGTACTAGAGTAGGGCTCAACTCTGTCAATAGAAGGAGAGGACGGAGTATCTGGGGGAGGAAGGGGAAACAACCAGTGACACATCAGACAGCAGGAAGCAAGGGCTACCAGCTCCCAACCTGGCAGAGAAAGCAGAAAACTAGGAACACCAAGAACACTCTAGTCATGGCTTGATAAAGGAGAGGACAACGGCAGCCTGTGACAGTCCTCAAAGAACTTTTAAGAATACTAATTAGACAGTGTAGAAACCTTAATCTTGTGTCTTCTCTAAGAGGTCAGAGACTCAAAGTGCTTTCTCCAAAATGAAATATTTCCTTTAAGAAAAAAGGACAACCTGAAGAGTAGCATTTCCTTATCTCCCTGCCTGGGATGCTCACCCGCCTGCACAAGAATGAACTCTGAGGATTCCTGGCCAATGCGGTTCACAGCAGTGCAGTTGTAGTTCCCAAAGTCATTTTCAGAGTCTGGTGTCACCTACAGAAGAAATTGAAGTGCATGTTTGGATCAGAAGGCACTTTTCATTCTGCTAATGCCATTTGCGTTTTACTGGGGAATGAAGCAATAATAAAATTCATGTGCTGACACAGAGGGCTGCCCAAAGATGAGAGAACTACAGTGAGCAGAAAGTCAAAAACAAGGAGAGGGGGTGGTGTTTGCCATGACTTGATGTCCTTTGCATTTGTGTGCCAGAAATGCCACAGCCTGCTGCCCACTAACAGGGCACCCTGATGAAAGACTGGGCTTCATCAACAGAAACACATTATTTGGTAGCACTGAGCCTTCCTGGTGCACATCCCCTTCTCCCCTTAGTGCTTTTCCTCACCTCCAGGTAGCTTGCTGATGGAGTGTTGTAGATCTTGATGTTGCTGTAGTTTGAGCTGGGGAGCAGCTGTCCATCCCGGAACCAGGAGATGACAGCACTGGGGTAAGCAAATACCTCACAGGTGATGTTCACTTGATTCCCTTCCCAGGTATAGACGGCCACAGGGCCCTGAAGCTTGGGAGCATCTGAAAGAAACATTCTTGTGAAGGCAACATAACCAAGAAAAACTCCTGAAGGAGCCCAGCCAACTTCACTGCAAGAACTCCTTGGCTGAGATCCAGGCTGATGTGGGAGAAGGAACCTAACGTGGGGATAGGAGACAGCCCTCTCTCCCAGGGGGCTGCTGGTGGTGGTGGTCTTTTGCTGAAGGACATAGGAAGAAGTCTGCCCAGAACCAAAGGCTGTCCCTCACGCAGAGTGGGAGGACAAGCAGACAGCAAGCAACATGCCTGGGGAAGTGCAACGTTGATACGCTCCATGAATGAGCCCATGGCAGATTCACGGCCCATGATCTTCCCAGGATGCAAACAGTGCCTCAGTTGGAGTCAACTCGTGCAACCATTTGCACGTGTGCACACAGCAAAATGCAACTCTAACAGCATTATTTCAGACTGAGCTGCTTCCCATGCCCTCTGCTTATAATAACAACAACAATAACACAGATTTCCCTACTCGTAGGTGCCTCCACCTCATCAGAAAACATCCTCCCCCCCTGCCCACCCGCCCCTATCCCGCGCCCTGCCCCTCACCCACTTACACTGCACTTCCAGGTACATGGCCTGCGAGTCCTGCCCGATGGTGTTGCTGGCTGTGCACACGTACTCTCCAGCATCTGTGTATTGGATTTCTTTGAGAGTCAGGGACGAAACCCGCGCGTGGCTGCGCACCACGATGCGCCCATCCAGGGTCTGGCAGGAAAGGAATTGAGAGTCAGGGGTTGGGCTTTGGGCAGCGCTGCAGCTCAGGGACAAACACAAATCTACCTCACAGCAGCCCTCCAGTGCTCAGCACTTGGAAGCCATCACCTGGCAGGTGAAACCACGGGCACAGCACTTCCTAAAGCAGCTCAGCCTTGTTGCGCAGGACTGAACAGAGCATATCAAAGCACTCAGGTAACGGGAACAAAAAGAAATGAAGGACTGAAGTATCAGATGCTGCTACACGACTGAGGACAGCTGGATAACATCAAGCTGCTTCTTAGATTAACAACTGCGGAGATCCAGCTCTGGTTAAAGCAGTTTTGCCAGGATGCTTTTGCAAAAAACCTGTGTAACTAGTACCATTTTCACTCAGAGAATTTGAGACTTCTCTCACTGATACCTGTTTTATTTCAGCATCCATTAAGTGGCATTAGTAAGAACAGATCCAAACCTCAGAGCTGAATCAGGCAAAATGAAAGCTCAGAGCTTTCACTTGAGCACAGCACCAAACAGAGCAAGGTACAGAGAGCAGGACAAGCAAACTATGGGACCCTTCTAAAGACAGCCTGCTTCAAGTTCTTGTGATGCTCTAAGAAAGTTCTAGAGCAAACTCTGTTGATTGGAAGCTAGTTCAGAAATTGCTCCCACAAGCAGGAGAGTGCAGGGACAACAATGAGAGGAAAGGAATGTAAAATCCAGGCTGTCATCTGTTCAAAGGGATTGCAGCCACTTAGGGATCCAACCCAAACACCCTCCACGCTGATCCTTGTGCTAATGTGGTCAGCTTGGAAGCTTTAAAGGACAAGCTTTCTCATCCTGTTTCCAACAAACTGAGCACCCTGCTGCCACTCTTCAGACCATCAGAGCTCCAAGAGCACGCTGCTTCTTGAAGGATGTGAGACAAGTGCTGAGATTATGAGGATACAGCTTGAGGAAATCACACGGACAGGCACTGAGTTGTAGCACCAAATGTGTTTCTGATACCTCAGGTGATCCTGCAGGCCTGAAGCATCCCTCTGCTCGGAGCTGGGGGCCTACAGCTGCGAGACTAAGCTTCTACACAGAACAAGGTGCTACCTCTGCTGGCTCTGAATACTAGTCCATTAGTCCATTTGAGCTAGCCAAATTTCAAATGAAGAAAGTTATTACCTTTCGACACAAAAGCAGTTAGTATGTGCATCTCTTCTACCACGCACACAGGTCCACTATAGCCAATGCCACAAGATACAAACTCTATGCCCTCTTCTGTCCTTGGTCCCTTGTATTGCTGGAAACTGTGATTTATTTCAAGAACACATTTCCTAGAAGTGGTGAAGGGTCCCATAACTGTGTATCTTACACAGCCAAAATCCAGCTCACTTCTGAAACTACTGCAGTAGGATCCATGAACGTAAAGACTTCAGACCTGCAGTTTCCTCGCCTTCTTTTAGCTCACGACTCAGGTGACCATTCTGTTGGCCTCTGACTCAATCAGGCAAGAGTGTAACTACACCTATAGCAAAACAGCAGCCCACGATCGCTGCAGCAAAGATGACTTTACGCCGTGCCACCTGCCTCTCCAGGATTCAATACAAACAGAAACAGTGCCAGGCAGTTCAGATAAATGAATAACTTAACCAGAAATATAACCGATCCTGAAGATGTGGCTGTATATCTTAGTACAAAAGGCATGTATAAAGGAAAAGGAAGATTAGGGAAAAATATTCAAGGAGAATAATCTCCACGCAAGAAATCACGCTACTGCTTCTCTTCATTTCTATTTCTGACCATCAGATACCGGCAATCCCTGGCTATTAGAGACATGGGGTAGGTAGAAACCTGTGAGCCAGAGCTGTGGGCACGTGTAATCCCTTCACCCAACTGCCCTGACTTACACAATTTTGCATAGCAATGTTTCCCATAGTGGTGGGACAACCTACGAGACACAGGCAACAACTCACACCACAGCAAGGCCATGGATGGGGCCCTGGGCACCCTGAGCTGC
This sequence comes from Centrocercus urophasianus, assembly GCF_019232065.1. Taxonomy (NCBI): domain Eukaryota; kingdom Metazoa; phylum Chordata; class Aves; order Galliformes; family Phasianidae; genus Centrocercus; species Centrocercus urophasianus. The sequence goes on from NW_024884944.1 coordinate 5,781,436, forward strand.
TGGGGGAGCCCTGCCCAAGGCAGGGAGTTGGGTGCTGGTCCTTAAGGTCCCCTCCAACCTAAGCCATTCTACAGTTCTATGACTGCAGGTACCACTCTTCTCTCCAGAGAAGTGTGTGACGGTGTTCCTCATTGCTGAGTGCTACAGGTTGTGCTGAGGTGCACAAAGGTGTTTTTCTTCAAATTCCAACAACGCCATTGCATCAGCAACTGGAGTAGACGTTAATACTTCAGTGACAAGGGGGAACAGATGAGACAGGCAGGGAATGCACCTTCCCCCTTCCCCTCTGTAGGATTTTTCAATCCTTTCACAAGCCAAAGCATCCATGCCAATCTAACAGCCTTGCTTGCCCACTTTCCATACAGGAGAGGTCATTACAGAACAGCCCCTGGAAATCCTGACCACAGCCACAAACTCCAGGGACAGAAAGTGAGGTGTCCTCTCCCAGCTCTGCGCTTGCATTTCACTAACTCATCTGCAGCTCCTCATATTTGCAAAGCTGAGCTAATACCCAGTTAGCAGGAAGGCATCGCCGATCAGGGATGTAACTGAGGTACAATTTTGCTTTTAACTGAGTTTTTAAGCATCCAGTGTTTTTATGAGTGAAAGCAATGAGGTGCACTTAATGGCAGATGATTATTATTTCTACAACACAGTAATGAATGTGAAACAAAACAGCAACACACCATACTGTATTTTCCTGTTCCCCTTCACTGACCCTTGAAAATTAAAGGCAAGTGACAATGATTCAGTAAGTGGGAGCATTTTCTGGAAAAAATATAACTTTGGAGAGATTTAATTGCATTGATTTTGAAACAGAATACGATGCAGTTATCCTCTAAGAGGAGGCCAAACTGAAGAGGTGCCATGAGCAAACAGATGAGTTGGCTGGAGCAGAAGAGGCTATCTCAGAAAAAAGGTACCATCCCACAATACACACAGCTGCTAACTCTTAAAACTCCAGAACAGAGGCATGACCCACACTTGCAGACTGAAGGAAATGGCGAAGCTGTATTTGTCAGGCTGCAGATTTGCCTTCCCTTTCTTCTCCCTCCCCCGGCACTTTTTGTCCTTTTTTGAAGTGACAACCAGGATTACTCACTCCCAACACAGCCAGTTTGCTCATCCAGAGATGCAGAACTACGTGCCAAGCAACTTCTAACACTATTAGCTGTTTCTCTTCAGTACCGGTACTTAATTTATTTGTATTATTAATGCTGGTTTAGTTGGCGTGGTTGCTGGACTAGAGATTTGTTAATCTGTAATGCTTAAAAAACAAACAAAAATAAAAACAACTAGGAAGTTTGCTAAAGGTCTGGTATAAGATTATACCTCTTGTTTCTCGGGCCGGGTCCACGAAGCCTGGAGAGAACAGATATAGAACACAACAACAGGAGAAAAAAAAGCAATACAAGTTTATCAAAGGTTGCTTTCAGGTATCAGCATCACGCTACGTCTGTGCGCATGCAGGCTCCAAGCTGTGTATCTCGTGTGTGGGGTGACTGCAATTTCCATTTCCCAACAGAACCTGCATTTAGACTTGCATTCAAAATTCAATATCCTCAAAATTGATCTAACAATACCTAAACCCTTTGTCTGCCTCTATTCTTAAATACTGAGTGACTATTTCCCTTGTCACATCTCATCCTTTCTGGAAACACAGCTACGTATCCAAGGGAAATAATCCTGATAACCAGGGTCACTTAATTGGAAGATAAGCTATTGAGCTGGTTGCCACCTGGACACACCGACTGCAATTAACCACTGTGGGTTCATGTGCTCATGCATTTGTATGGGTTTACATGCACACTGTGTGAGGAGTGGGAGCCCTCGAGCTGCAGAGCAACAGTCTGAGCCCCACCTCCAGTTCATCACACCCAGCTCACCAGGCTTAGGGCTACGTGCACCCAGTCCTTGCTGGGCTTGGGACAATTAAGCAAACAGGCATCAGTCAAACATGCACAAACCTTACCAAGAAACATACACTGCCATTCAGAGACAGACAGCAACACTGTGGACCGTATTCACTCTGGTTCACAACGACCAAAGTCACAGAGTTTCCTTTTTCCCTATGAATTTCAAATGTGTTTTTTTTTCTCTTCTAGTGTCTATTTCAATCACAACTTGATCCATTTCAATTCAGGAGTCAAAAATCACCTGCTAATATCACAGTCACAACAGCATTTTTGAATGTGAGGCACAAGCACTGCTGGCATGTGGATAAAACGGCGTACACAAGAGTGATGTTACAGACATGGAGATGAAAGTTAAGGAAATGAGGAGAAAAAGCACAGTATTATTTCCACAGTGCTTGCAGTGAAAACTATGAGACTTCAGTACTAACAAATGGTACAGACAGTTCTATGAAGTCTTTGGCAAAAGCAGGCTATTTACTTCTGATTAGAGGCCTGAGGTGGACTCTCCAATGGAAAAAACAAAGCTCACCAACACACATGTGGGCTGGGGATCTGCCCAGAAACTCCATATCTCATAATTTCTATGTATCTATATCCTCTTGTGCACAAGTTCCTTGAAAACCGAACAGGCAATCATCATCAGGATTCAGCATCATTCCCTTTTCATGTACCAGTCACTACCAGAACCAGTCAGGACCTCACTGATGTCCATGCAAGTCTCCTCTCAGTTCTCTCCAATGCAGTTCTATAGCACCAGCACAGAGGTGTAAAAAGAACAGACGTGCCGTTTCCCTGTGGTGTGCAGCACGTGTCAGGCTCCAGGAAGATGAAGGAGGGAAGAAGCCAGTTCCCACATTCCCCCAGTTTGCTGCTTCTTTGTACTGGGGCTGGTGGGTGTGGGGAGAAGGCAGAACCGGAGCCTCCATCTCAAAGAGTTTTTATCTTAACCCTTCCTCACCAAGGCCAAGAGACATACAAGCTCCAATCTGTACAATGCGGGTTCCCTAGAGGAGAATCAAGAAACTCACACATCTTCCCTTCCATTTGGGAAGGACGAGTTGCTACTGTGAAAACAGTAATGTGATGCAGGTACTGACAGCTGGCACGGCAGGCCAGGGAGGCTCACCCCACAGGTACAGCTGCTGCCACGGAAATCTTAGAACTTAGGAACACCAACGTACTACAGATCCAAACTATGCTCACGGACACCTCTTTTACAAGGGGAGGAAATGTAGTGGAGGTGATGAGGAATATGGCATACTGGCTTACTCAGCATTACATCTGGTAACAAAAAAAACCCCACATTCTTCCTCCCCACAACGGCACAGCAAAATTAGTTGAGGAAAGATAAAATGACTTTAAATGGCTTGACTTTATGTTAATGACCTCCTATGGCTTATAGCTCTTGCTATCTTTTGCAGTAGGGATAAACAAGAATTTCAGACAGGGATAAAGCTTCTCCTAAATAATGCATTTCTACATTCACAACCAAAGAGCATCACAAAGGCTGTACACAGCATGGAATGTCCAACAGAGCTATTTTGTCCTGAGAATTTTCTGGAAGTCTGTACCATTTACCCACAGAATGGGAAAAAGTGTAAATTAAAGAAGAAAACAGCAATAACAAAAAAAAAAAAAAGAGAGAGAGAGGGAAGAAAATCCTGCCTAGAAAATGAATGTTGTATGACAGCAAATCTTTGCCCTAAAGGTTTGAATCCATACATGAACAACACGGTGGTACCTCAAACCTTTGATTTTCTCCCCATCCACTAAGATATTACCAGAACACGTAACGTCATTCTTTAACACTGATCACTGATTTAACTGCATTAAAAAGGATATACAATATATGAGTCTCAAAAATGGTTAGCAGTTTTGCCACTGAGGTCTTGTTAGCTTAATGAGGCTTGGCAGACAGGACTCCCTGCAAACAGGCGCTCCTACAGACTTCTACTCCATTGAGCCTTATTTCAGGTCTCATATTCTTCTCCCTGACAAAGCTCTTCTCCCTGGCTGTGATCCAAACCCCAGTGCTGGAAGCAAAGGAGGCATTTAACTCCTCCCATCACCCTTCTAGACTGAGAAAAGACCACAAATAGCCTTGTCTTATTGAAACAGGTCCCCCAGTCATGCTGTGCTAAGAGACCAAGCCGAGAGCTTTCAAAGGCAACAGGAATCTCTCCTGAAATGCTCCCTAATCTACACAAACTCCTGAATACAGAAGATACTAACATTTCTCTGCAGAGGGCACCCTGATTGAAAAAGTTCCATGTTAACACAGTGAAGAGCTGACATCACAGGGGCAATACATAAAGCTCATTTAGGAGGCAGTGGAGCAGAATGTGGATGACTAAGAGCGGTTACCTCTAAATGACTGACAGCCGTTGCCTCTGAGACTTCCAGGCTATCAGCTGCTACCTTCATACCAAGTCAGACCCCCTGATATTCCCATGTGAGCTGAGCCTTGAAGCATCCTGTCATTATAAGACCGTTAATAAGCAGCAACTCCCTACTCTAACTCGTGTCTAAGCTTTCTTCAGCTCTACTATGGCTCCTAGTCAACTTCTTACATAACTATTATGTAATATCCAGAGTAACAAAGTGCATTCTAATCTTCTCTGGTAAAAGGGAATTATGGCCAGCAATAACAAAACAAATGAAACGGCACCCTTCTAAAAGAGAAAAACTGCTAATTATTTTTGCCTTTTAAGAACAAAATGGTTTTGATGTGATCCACAAAACAAGTGAACATAAAGGCAGCCAGGCTTTTGTGCTTCAAGTACGTGTAGAGTTAGCACAATAAAGAAGAGCAAGAATGAATTAACAGGTTCATTTTGGTCCACTGCATTTTTGAAAGAATATCCCACACCTTTTCACCTGCCACTCTCCCCAGTGAAATCATCTTCATGATGACAGCATGGACAACACTGGAATCAGGGTGCTCATTCCCATGTCTCAGCTTGGAAACCCTTTCAGAAGTCCTGTATCTCTTTGTCCACCACAAAACTCCTCCAAGAAGGGTCCAGGGCTTCATGCTTTGTAAATCAATTCAGCTCAGACCAATGCAAGCAGAAATTAAACAGCATAGTCTCAGTTGTTACAAACTGTGATTGCTCTTTGTATAAAGGACACCCATGAGATTACTTCAGCTACAGAGCTGGCCTCCAGCAGTTACTCTGTGCAGGATTGCAAGCATTCTCACTATGGAGGGGGGAAGCACCATGATCTCCATGTGCCTGCTGCCATCATGCAGCACTGACCCCTGCCCAAAAGAGTCTTGGGAGTGGTGGTACCTTCTCTTCGTTGCTGATGTTCCGGGTGGAGGTTTTCCACGTGATGGAAGGGATTGGGTCCCCAGATGCCTCACAGGTCAATGTGATCTGGTCCTCCAGCTCCATCGCTGTTTTATTCTCCACGTACGTGATTTTGGGTTTTGCTGGAAAGAAAAATAAAAACAACCTTCATTCAGTTGCTGTTCAGAATGAAACCCGCCTGTAAACAGCAACATCTGAAACAAGCAACATGAGGGGAAAAGAGGGTTTCTGAACAGGCAAAAGCTCACCAAAGACTTTGAGATGAATGGTGGCATCCTGCTCGCCAGCCTTGTTCTCAGCAATGCAGATGTACTCTGCTTCATCACTCTTATCCACCTTCTTGATGATCAGCTCAGACCCATCGTAGTTAAAACTGTATTTGTCTTCATTGTCCTCCTGCTCTATCGGCTCTCCATCCCTGCAGGGCACAAAGCACACTGGCTGTGATGGGGAGGAGAAGCAGTCAAATGCTGCTTGTGAGGTTTCATGTTAATGAGAACTGCATTACTACACTGAAACTCAATGTCAGAGGTATCTCCACCTCTTCCCAACAGTGGGAAGGAAGAGCTGCTGTGTGGTGCTTCGCTGCCTATCAACATTAACTCACAACCAAAACTAACTGCAATTCCCTGCTAGGAGGTCATTCCTTCTCTTGGGAGAAAAATGGATTCATGTCATTGCGGTTAAAAGGTTTCCCCTCCTGCCTGGTTTTCCAGGGCCTTATTGAAAACATCCATGCTCACAAAGAATCAGGACACTGCATACAACATCTTACTTTGTCCACGTCATGGTTGGCTCAGGAAAGCCATCAGCATCACATGCTAAGGTGACAGACTGGCTGAGGTTGGCAGTGGCGTTCATAGTGCTCTGCCTGGCACGCACAGAAGGAGGTACTAGAAGAGAAGGAAACCACACTGAAGTTAGAAAGGGGAGACAGAAGATGTGAGCAAGAATGAGGCCTGGAAGTCTAACTAAATCTCAGCAATATAGACAGATGTCACTAGCAATTCAAACCCTTTCAGCTGCCACATGCAGGTTTCAACTGTCAGGTTTGATGTATGAGCTCTCCAAAGCAACTGGTGTGAGGATGGAGAGATGCACAGAAAATCTGTGCTGTCGACAAAACCACTTGTAAGCCTCAACACCTCACGAAGTTGTTAGGCACTTAAACTTACTCTGGATTTGATCATTTCCAGTACACATTTGGTAACCATGGATGCTTTTATTTGACATAGCAGAGAAAGATTAGTAAGCTGATAGACAGTAACCTGTGTGTGTGAATGTGGATAACATTTCCACCGGCAGTCTGGAGCGCAGACGGTGCAGCTCTTTGTCACTTATTGCTCTCAACTCTGTGCCACTCACCATTTACAATGACCTGAATGTCTTTGAAGTTGATCTCCCCACGAGCCAGGATGCGGCCCTCACAGCGGTACGTCCCCTCATCTGTTTTCTTGATTCCCCGGATCTGCAGGTAGTTGTTGGACAGCACTATAAACCGAACTGGAAGAGAGAAAAGGAAGGTTCATCCAAAGATCCCTGGGAAAGCTCACTGCACGGAACAGGTTCTTCACCTCCCCTCAACCTTCCTGAGTTGGAGGGAAGGCTGAATGCAATGAAACTTCCTTTCACATCACGTTAAAATGGAGATGCTGCAATCAGATCTGACATTACCAACAAAGAAATGAGACAGAGGTAGCAGACAAACTGCTCTGTGTTTTATACTCAAAGTACAGTGATAAAGATACACAAACATTGCATTCAATTAATATCAAACAAGAATCATGTTAAACCTTGCCCCTCTTGCTGAGTGAGGGAAGAGTTTGAATCTTACTACAGTTCCCTTGTGCCTGTAAGAAGCTGATGTTGGAAAGAGAGCTGAGGTACCAGTGCTCAGCTGCAGGCAGGCACTGGACTCCTCACTGCCAGTGAAATGCCACTCTGGGAAAGAAGGTCTGTAGCATTTTGAATGAAAGGGAAACACTTGCTAGGAGCTCTCAGCAGTTTCCTTAGAAATACTGTAAAGCAGAGCATCACAACATACAGCTTTTCTGTTCTGATGGTTTTGTTTTTGTTTTTTAAATCCAAAAAATGCTTCTAGCATTTTTATTGCAGCATCAAAGCCTGATGGTCATCTCCGTGGGAACATTATATTCCTACCATTCCCAAATCAGAGCACCTGGAATAACGATGTTCACATCCTAAGCCCTTGGGTAACATCCAAATGGCTTCCCTTTCTTCCTTGTGACTGTACAAGGGGTACAGGAGAACAAGACAGCATGAGCCTGCTGGGAGATGGATATTTGACCCCTAAATGGACAAGCACCAGTACATCTTGCATCTTACCATCTTTTTTCAGGATGACATCCCTGCCTTTGTGTTTCCAGATGATGGTAGGAGGCAGCGAGCTGACCACATCACACACAATCACAGCATCATCCCCTTCCTTGAATTCCTGAGGAGTGGGGGCATTCTTGAACATGAGCTTTTCTGAAAGCAATGGAAGGAATAAGTTGCTGCAGCTTTTTCAGCACACATCAAGCTGTGTTCCCAACTCAACCCAAATCCAGCTTGAAAAAAAGCAATGAAACCCCAGAGGGCTTGTTCTGTGGAAACCTGCATGCCCCAGAGAGGAGGATACAGCTGCACTTGACTCAACACACTGCACTGCAACATCAGAACCCCATTTAACTTGGAAGCAACAGCCCAGCTCTCACAGTGTGTTTGTCACCCACGGAAGCTGCCATCTATGCTTCCTCCTCCTACACATTTATGATGCACTAGAATCTTCTCCTTCTGCCTTTTGCTCTCTTATCCTTCAGAAGAATTTAAGCAATAGACAAGCTGGTAAAAACCTGACAAGCAAAGGTCTCAACATTCACATCCTCCTCAAAACCAAGGAAGGAGGAGAATCTTCTTAACGCTCCCTTTTGAACCTCATTTCTCCCCTTCAGCAATAACAGCCTTTGGTAGGAAGGTAAGGTGTCTCCCCCTGCCTAATCTTGCCTCATATACGTCCAGGGATACCCAGAAAGTAGCCCTGGAGTTGTTCTCTTACGGAAAATTTTCACATTGACGGTGGCTTCAGAGTCTCCCTCCTCCACGCTGCTGACAACACATTTATAGATGCCAGCATCATCAATGTTGGCATTGTAGATGGTGAGGGTGGAGGAGAAGTCGTCGTTTCGCACCACTGAGATGTGCTGCTGGTTGGGCGTCAGCTTCTCACCATTAGGGGAAAACCAGGAAATGTCTTTGTATTTGGCTTCCCCTGCCACTGCAGAGAATAAAAGAAAACAAAGCAGATGAAGTGAGTTCCCAACTAACAAGCACAAAGGAAACTAAATACAACCAGTAGGGAATTGAATACAACCAGTACACAGAATACAGTATACAGTATACGGAATACAACCAGCACTTTGTGGAAAAACCGACCCAAGGGAAGAAGAGCTTCTGGTACCTGAGAAGCAAACAGAGAAAATTCTCTCCCAGTGCTGTGAATGGTCAGCTGCTATTATGCAAAAGTGACATTAGGCTGTTTCTTGAAATCTAAAGGGGAACAATTTCATTTCATTTCATTTCAGAATGGCCTTCCATGCATCCTGGAATTTTATGTCCCAGCTCCTCCACTGTGTCAGCCCCACGTTGGGCAGCTTGAGAGCAAAAAAACAAACCATGTCTTCCTGCTCCAGTTCTGCTATATTTTTGGTAGACATGTGCATTTGCTGCTTTATGTATCAAAATTGTGATTTCCTGTAGCAGCAGCTCTGGTGCTCATCAGGTTAAACCTTCTACTGCATTCAGGGTAAGCAATTATTGTCACTAATTGGTTGCAGGCTGCCCCTCTCTTGCAGCTCATCCCTCTGCATTCCCCCACGTAGCTCCATTATTTGGGACAGGTTCCTATTACTGCAGGGGCTTTAACTGATCTCAGACTTTTCTGAAGGTATGCATCATCACAACAGCACTTATTCAGAGTATGCTTTTGCTTTTGAAGCTCTGGCATCAACTAATTCCCTTGCAGTGAAGCATCCCTGGATCAGACAACCTCACTGTTGCTCCTGTTGGTATGCTCTTGAGGAACTGATGGCATTTTGCTCCCAGAGCTCACTGATCACCTGTTAGCTATATGGCATGCCCCAGGATGCTATCACATTGGGGTGCCAACACAGCAGCTCCTCCCATCAGAAACCAGGCCAGCTGCTTTGAACAGGACAAGTACTAATTTGAAAAACATCATCAAATTGAAAAAAGCACTTTGGGGCACAGGGAATGTGCCAGCACTGCAGCACACGGTGCAGTAAGGGAGCTGCACAAACACTAACTTTTGTCACAGAAAAAGAAGATTTTCAGCGGCATTAAAATCCTTAGTTGCTGCGGTGGTGACTCTCAAGTGACCTGGTGCTCCCATTGCTGCTCTTAGCAATGGGCTAGACATATAATTTGGAAAAAAATTAACAACCAAAAATCAAGCTTAATTCTAAACTCAAAAGACCAAAGAGCTGTGGAACGATGCAAATTGTTGTGGCTATTGCTCCAGCACAGAGGCAACACTTCATTTGCTGTTTTGTTTCTTTTTGCATTTTAAAAGCTGTTTCCTGGAGCTGCTTTCTGCTGCCAGCTCTCAAGGGAGTGTTTTTAGTCTTCCCAGCAAACACCACACGTTGCCTTTTATACTTCAGTCTTACCAAATCTGAGGGCATATGAGAAAGAAAGCGAGAAACCTTACAGCCTGACTAAGCAGCAGAGCTTTTATCTCAGACCTAACATGCAGATTGGCCTTCCCAGCAAACCCAGACGTGCAGACACCCCATGCCAAAAGCCAGCACTCACCTTGACATAAGAAGAACTTGGATTCTCCAACGCTGATCTCTCCCTGACTGGGAACAATATCCACTTGTAGAGAGGCTGCAAAGAAAGGAGCACACAGAAGGGGTTTAGACAACAGCAGCTGTCTTCAGCAAAGAAGCTTGGCCAGGATTCCAACTCATCTGACAGAAGAGCATTGGGTGGAGCACATTTGGCACTTTATCAGTATGTATCTGAGCAGATAGTGCCACAGACCCCTGGGAAACCTGCAAACATTCAGAGTCACTTCCAGCTCAACATAAAGCCACATCAAACGATACAGAAAGCACCGATTTCCCTTCAAATCCCTGCCCACAGTACAACACTGGGAGCAGTGATGGCACACAGCCTTTAAGCACACCCCTGAACACTGACTGGAACTGGCTCACAAACCTGTTCTGGCAGCACTGTACAGCCATTCTCTTTGCTCTGGAGTTGACTTCTTGCTCCGATACCACATTCTTACAAGCCCAACCATCAGTCATGGTTGGGAGTCACTGGCATACTCTGGGTTCTCTGCAGCATTTTCCAGGCAGAATCCCAAGTCCAAACAGCCAGTGAACCCCAGATGGATATCTACAGCAGCCAGAGCATGCCTGCATTAAGAAAGAAATCTCCAAAACACTGACAACAACCACTGACAACTGGTCCTTTCTGCCTTTACAGGAGTGGCTGAAGCTTGCTTCCAACTTAATCCAGGCACACTTCCCCTTACTTTGTCCTACTGAAAAGCAGTAGCAATATTTTGGTCTCTTCTGCTGTCTTCTCACAGGAGATCATCAACTCTTGACTTATAGGCTAGGACTGTGCTTTTGTTTGTGGCAGCAGAAATAATTCCCCCGCATGGAAAGATGGCCTCAAGTTGCACCGAGGGAGGTTCAGGCTGAATGTTAGGAAAGAGTGGCTGGGCATTGGAATGGGCTGCCCATGGAGGTCATGGTGTCACCGTCCCTAGAGTGCCCAAGAAACATTTAGACCTGGTACTAAGGGACATGGTTTAGTTGGGGAAATAGTGGTGATAGGCAGACAGTTGGACTGGGTGATCTCAGAGGTGTTTTCCAACCTTGCTGAGTCTATGATTAACACTTCTGGGTGAATCATCTATTACCTGTTTGCTTGTAACCTGGACTCAGCAAAAGATGCTGCACTTCTATGCTCCCTGCAACTGACTGCAGCCCCATCCCTAAAGAATCACTTAAAAATAATCCAAGTTAGATAATAATTCCAGAAAGAAATGAAAATAATTCTTAGGCCTTTGAGATCTCCCTTAGGACATCTTTATTTAACTCATATGTTTTGTCTGAGGGCAGTCTCTCTCTCCCTGCTGTTTTCAATGAAGCGCACGTTGCCCTTTCAGCTCTTGCATTCAGCCTGTTTTATTGCTGGCTAATCTAATTCCTCTCAACCATACTACTTCAGTATAATTCACTCCCAGACAGAGCTGCAAATACAAAGAACCAAATATAATAAAAGGCTAAAGGTTTATTAGGTTCACCGCAACAAGGACTAAATGGCCTCCTTTTGTAGGCATACTTCTTGTTCATTTCTTGTTCCCTAAATCCTTTCAGCTTACAACATGCTTCAGGTGGAACAGCTTTAGCACAGGGTTGGAACAGATGATCTCCACAAGTTCCCTTCCAACTTCAACCATTCTGTACATGAGCACAAGAAAAACCAAGGTTGCTACATGTATTAAAACAATCCTGCTCCAATACGTTGAGGATAGGAAATCGACAATCACTTCCAAGTAAGTTAAAAAGCCAAGATGAAAGCTACCCAAACTTCTGGCCTGTGCTGCGTATCCTGCCTGACTGTTTCTTCTCTGGTTTGAATTATACTAGTGCTAAGCAAATGAAAAAGGAAAGCAAAGAGCTGTGGGTGCCCCATCCCTGCAGGCACTCAGGGCCAGGTGGGATGGGGCCCTGGGCAGCCTGAGCTGGTGGGGGGCAGCCCTGCCCACGGCCGGGGTGGCACTGGGTGGGCTTTGAGCTGCCCTCCGACCTGAGCCGTTCTGTGGTTCTATGGTAGCTCCCCATTTTCCTGTTCATATACAATCATACATTCGACAGAAAATGTAATCAATTTCTGGATTTCCTTCCGCCAGGTCCCGACGCTGCAGCATTGCTGTGGCCTAACAAGTCCAGCTCAAGTGTGAATTTCAAGAGGCCTGAACGAGTAGTTTTTATTTCTAGACTGCAGCCATTAATTGAGCTATTCCTCTCTCCCATGCAGCCAGAGCACATCTTGGCAACTTCACTGCAAGTGCTTTGTCTGTTGTGCCGGCTGTTTCCCCCACCAGGCCACAGAGGCATTCCTCTAGCTGCCAAACACACCTGGCTTTTCAAAGAACACACTCTGCTTCAGAAAGAGCAGCTACGTGCCAGGGGCAACGCTCCTTGCAGTGCTCAGGAAACAAGCATGAACCAGGGGATTGGGACAGCAAGTGCAGAGCTGTACACAGAGCAAAGGACTCCTGATAAACAAACAAGAAAAGATGCAGGATTTTCTGGTGAAGCATCTGAACAGGGGAGCAGCGAGGCAGCTGACATTCCACCAGCTGTATCTCTCCTTCTGGGACAGGCTCACACTTCTTGATGAACTGTGTCTATTTTAGGATGCCCTCCCTGCTTTCATCTCCTCTCTAGCATACATTCACTCCTTTCACAGGACAGGCTTTAAAACAAGCAGAAAAGGCCAACCCCCAAATGCTCATGGTAAGAGAGGAAGTGCTGACACGTGAATCCCTGCCCCTCACGCTTGATCTACCTTTCCCCAGGAAGGCTGCATAACACTGGTGTCACTGAGCAAACTGCTGCTGTCAGAAGCACTGATTTCTCTTCTAAACATGTCAGCGTCTCATCGATGGCTGCTATTAAACAGTGACAACGCGACTACAAAGCCAGTGGTAGGCAGTGCCCCAGTACTAAGCAGGCTGGAAAACAGGGCAGAACAGCAGCACTGCTGGGCTGACCGTTTTGCTCTGCTGATTCAGTCTCTCCTGTACAGAGGGTGAATTACTCAGCAGAGAGCTGTTTCCCGATTCCTTCTGCCCTGCAGGGACACTCCATGCAGCTCCCTTGCCCTGCAGACCCCCAGTAACACCACTAAGCACACAAGAACCCAGCGGAGTGCATCCAGGAGCCCTCGAGTCAGGGAGACTGAAAAATCTTCTGGAAATCAGGCATTACCTGAGCAGAACGTTCCTCTGAATTATTCACATTCAGCTCATCTACAGCCTTTATTTTGCACCAGGGAGAATTCAACTCTAATTGTTCTACTGATAAAGGCAGGTTGAAGCAATTTGTTGACCTCATAACCTGAATAAATGAGTTCATCCTAACAACGAACTATGCCTTAAATTACACCAACAATTGTTCCCTACCTGCTACTTTGTTGCTTAGTATATGATCAGACTAACAAACTCAGCACCGACATGGATCGTAATCACTAATTATTATTTTTGCTCTGCAGTTCAGAGGAACAGAGACTGTTTTTCCCCACTCTTCATTTAACAGACACCGTAAGCCCATTTGTATTCCACTTCGAACTTCCAGCAATAAGGGCCTTTTTAGCATTGCATAATAACTGCATTAAAAAGGCTCTTCATAATCGCACAATAGCACTTTTTATAGGTCTGCCCTCCCCCATATCTCTTATCTGGTTACAAAGTCCCCCAGCTCCCAAATAACTCTGAATAACTCCCCTTTGATTTGAAAAACTGTTAATGTAACTTCACATTCATCTGTGGTTAAATACAACTAGTTTTGCATTTAAACAAAGAAATGAGCCCAAATTAAGCCACGATTTCAATGCAAGGCAGGGAAGTCTCCCTGCTGGCTATGACTAAGGCTAGCACGGCAGGCTGCACCTGCTAAATGACTGCTGTGAGCAGCAGAGGTGCGTGTGCTCACTGCTGGGAATTGGTTCTGCATCCCTCTGGCTTCACAGGCAATGCTCCACTTTACCTGCAGGAAGGCTGATGCCCACACTGCTGCCTTTCTGAATCAGAGCACACAATGACACTGAACCTTTCATCACATGGACCCAAGCCATAAATCTGAGAGCCAGACGGATTGCTTTTGTGACAGCAAGCACAGAATGAAGCGTTGCCTCTGCTATATCCTTGCCAAGAATCCTGCTTCTATCAGTCCAGATGAGGAATTATTGGGATCAACTAGATCTAAGCAGCTTTCAGCATCTTCAAGCTTGATGGATCAATTCCCCAAAAGCTCAGGATTCTCATCTGCCTTTCTGCAGTGGCTCCAGTAATAGCTCGAGAGAGAAAACTGATGGAGCACTTTATGGTTAGCAAGAAAGAACTACTGTGACCTCAGCAAGCACAGTGCCTGCAGCAGGCAGAGAGGAGATGCAGACAAGAAAGACAGAGAGCTGTTGGAGAGGGTCCAGAGGAGCCACAAAGATGATCAGGGGCTGCAGCACCTCCCCTATGAAGACAGGCTGAGGGAGCTGGGCTTGTTCAGCCTGGAGAAAAGAAGGCTGCGGGGTGACCTCAGTGCAGCCTGCAGTACCTAAAGGGAGCCTGCAAACAGGAGGGGAATCAACTCTTTGAAAGGGTTGATAATAGCAGGACAAGGGAAATGGTTTTAAGTTGAGGGAGGGAAGATTGAGGTTGGATGTCAGGGGAAAGTTCTTTGCTATGAGAGCGGTGAGGTGCTGGAACAGCTGCCCAGAGAGGCTGTGATGCCCCGTGCATCCCTGGAGGTGTTCAAGGCCAGGTTGGATGGGGCCCTGGGCAGCCTGGGCTGCTGTGAAATGAGGAGGTTGGTGGTCCTGCATGTGGCAGGGGGTTGGAGATTTGTGATCCTTGAGGTCCCTTCCAACCCTGGCCATTCTGTGATTCTATGAACTTGAGGTTCACTTCTTGCAAACTGTATCTTTCATTTGGCACACTTCTGAAGCTCGTGTAAAATTCCAGAAATAAACAGAAGTGACTGGAAAACAGCAGACACCGAAAGCAAAGCACACAGTGCTAAGGAGAGACTGTGTAAAGGCCTGAAATCCAGCAGATTACAGAGAACCATTGCAGATGACTCAAGATGCAACGCACAACAAAGGCCCAACAGGACAAAGCGCTGCCTCCTGCGCAGGGCCATTGTGCCACGAGGGCAGGCGAGCAGGAATGGAGCCCAGCTGCTCTGCACATCCCATCCCATCCCATCTCCCCGCTGCCATGACAACCACGAGCTGCCACCAACCGGAGGAGGGGGCTGCGGTACCGTTGGGGAATAGGAAGATTTGCAGAGGGAGCGGATGCGTAACCACAACAACACAAAGACGGAGTTGAAGATTTCCTCTAAGCTGAACTCAGGTCAAAATTACTTCACACGGCTTCTCAGAGATATCAATGGTTTTTACATGGAATTGTTTTGTGCCTCTTCTGATGGCATTCTTGATAAAACACGTTTTACTGCTCTGGATCATAAAACTAACAGCCCTATTTGCCACAGCATTTTCGGTTACCGGAGGCAGAGTAAGGCACAATGTTTTACGGATCCATCAAACCAGGGTATGGACAACTTTAATTAAAAACTAAGCTACCATCCTCTGCTAAATAGATACGTATGTGGATGACAGTGCAGTCTAGGTATATTGAGAAAAGGGAAAAAATGGATTTGAAAAGCTCATGATGGGGGTGTGATCTTGCAGCAGGGGTTCCATCCCAGCAGCTGTGTGCACACTCACTGTCACAGGGCAGCACTCAGCACTACAGCAGCAACATCCATTTACTGATGACAGCATGGAAGAGGAGCTGTACATACAGCATTTCTAACCCACAGGTCATGTATTTATAACCTGAGAATCTTTTCTTTGAGAGAAAATTTCATTGTTGAAGGCAGAGAAAGAATTACGATTTATCAAGTTTCTGTTTACAAAGAGCTGAAAATTGGACTTTCACTGGGTGAGCAGTGTCCCTGCCCAGGGCAGAGCATGGTTTGTAAGGTCCCTCCAACCCAAGCCATCCCACAACTCTGGAATTCAATTTAGCCTACAATTTTACCATAAAATCTACTGGTTTTTGCCAAGATTCCAAAGGCAGTACGCTTTTGCAAAGATTAAGACCCAATTTCTCCTCTCCTGGAGAAATAACATTGAATGTCACCTTCTACAGAGAAACTGCTGTTGAAATGCACCTCACAATAATATTAATTAGAAAACAGCCCATCACTTCTGATTACTTAGCTCTGTTCTTTAAAAGAGTGGCAATAAGGTAAAAGGGGACGGACTCTATAGTGGGTCTGTGTGATGGGAGAAGGGGAGATGGCTTCAGACTACAAGAGGGGAGATTGAGGTGGAGCTGAGGAAGAAGGTTTGGCAGTGAGGGCGGTGAGGCGCTGGCACAGGTTGCCCAGAGAGGCGGTGGTGCCCCGTCCCTGCAGACAGCCAAGGTCAGGCTGGACGGGGCTGTGAGCACTGCTGAGCTGTGGGTGTCCCTGTGCGCTGCAGGGAGCGGCACCAGGCGGCCTTCAGCTCCCTTCCACCCAAACCATGCTGTGATTCTGTAACAGTCAGCTTTCCACACAATTCAGGGGCTGTCCCACACAACATCATTTTTCTTCCTTGTTTATCTCAATATCTCGTTTTCTTCCTTGGTGCAAATCACAGCAATCAGCTCTTGCTTTTGGTTCCTATTCATCTCAACACAGAGGTGACCTCATTTCACCCAAACTCTCGGCCAATTAACTGGGGCATTATGTGGTGCTCTGGCACTCCATATTCAGACACAGCATGGTCTCAAAGGCTCAGCTCCCTCCACAGCCAGAAACTGTGTTCAGGAGTCACATGGGATCATTGATTTTGAATGACATGACACAGAAAAGCCTGTACTTGTGCTTGCCCAAGCAGGTGCCCAGCTGGAGCCCTGGGAGCAGTGCGACACAGCCTGATCCTCCCATCCTGTGCTCTCCCTGCTATCCTGTCCCACGCAGGCAGAAGGTTGATAGCATGCGTTGGCATGGTGCAACGATCTGCACCTCCTCCTAAAGATGGAGGCAGCTGAGCACCCAGCATTCTGTGTGTGTAATTTATTCTGCACACAAAGTAGCCCATAAAAATGAACGCTCTGCTACAGCGGTTTCATGGAAAGGAAACTAACAGGTGGAGGCTGTAAACCATGGTCACTCAGCCTAAGCCACAGCTAATCACCAAGATTACAACGAGGCAGCCTAGTATTAAATCCACAAAGGCAAGACAAAAGCAGGACACACCTAATCCGTGGCTAAAACAACTGCAACTGTACCAAAGATGCCCATCAAAATTTAAGCACAAATCCATAATCCTAGGGAAGTAAACTCAGCCCGGTGCAGCCATACACATCAGCTGGCACTTGCACTTTTTCCAGCTATTGTTTGGCTGCGCTCACATTTTTGCTTCCACTTCACTCTGCCCCCTCTAAAGCTCCTCCCTGCAGGACTCACAGCTGAGCACCCCGTGCTGTCAGCTCACTGCCTTCCAGAAGCAATGCTGCACAGCTCCGTGCAGCACACACTGCTCTGCTCTCCTCCTCTCCAAAGTGCTGCCGTTATTCCCTGCACCACTCCACGTCCTTTGCTGGATGCAGCGGCCGTTTCCATAGCAATGCCAGTTGCCCACCCTCCTTCTTCATTGATTTTGACCACGGAATGGCTGTGCCTTGGCTAAACTTCATCTCCTCAGTAGAAATAAATCAGCACAAGGTGCGAGACTGCAAGCGTCCTGATTGCTGCAATAACGTGAGGGGCCTGCAGGGCTCTTACAAAGTGGGCTTATAGATTTATTTTGCAGCCAGACTAAATGAGTACATCTGAATAAAGGCAGTGAGAACCCAGCCTCGAGCTGTTATAAGGCACAGCATTTGCTTTTAAAAAGCCATGTCATGGGTGCAGGAAAGGAGAGAACACTCACTGGGTTCCTCTGATAACTGGAGAATGTTCAGCAGCTGCTGACCAGCCTGACTGCCAAGGCTTGAAATCTGTGGCAATACCACATTGAGTGGTAACCAAGATTTTGAGAACAGCAAAGTTTAAATAAGGAGTCAGAGAATCACCAGATACCATGAGCTAAAGCACAGAGCACCTGGGGCCAAGAGATGCCCCGTGTCTGCTCTGCACTTCCAAACATCACATCTCTTCCATTGAGATGCATTCCCTAAAGAGGAAAGCAGAGACTGTCACAAGGGATTACGCTGAGCAGAACAGCAGCTGAGTTCTTTAGGGCTGTGCCTCTTCCTGGTTTCAAGGGCCCTCAGCACAACAAACCCATCGGTAACCACAGCACCGGTGCTCTCGCACAGCACAGCTGAGTTGGGTGCAGTGTGACAGCACCAGCTCCTGAAACACAAGGATGGTATCTCCAGGATAACAGGTAACCAACATGAGACTCTACTCAGCCCCATCTGCTACTGGTCGGGGCATACGCTGAAGGTTTGTCTGTCTTCCAAAGCTCTCTTTTACACAGTAACTTCCTTACTAACTCCATCAAGCCCTCACTGGCAGAACTTTCACTAAAAGGTCTATGACTTCCAAAGTCAAGGTATGACTGCTGAATGCAGATACATCTTTTCTTTTTCCTGTTTAAAACAACAACAAACAGCCCAGTGTGTTTTTGACTTGGAAAAAACAATCAACGATGACTTGAAACAACAGAACGAACTTCCAAACCAATCCATTTGTGACACTCCTCTGTGCCAGAACAGCAAATTGTTTCTCAAAATGTAAGTTTCCCACTTCAGCCATCCTTCCTACCACCCTCTGTCATCAAAAACACGAATGCAAGCAGCCCTGAGCTGCACAATGCAATACTATTAAGACTATAAATCTTCGGTGCAGACGTTAATAAAACAGTTTATTGCCACTGCATTAAAATGGGGCTTGATAGGAGGTGTCGCATAGGGGCAGACAGCAATGATATATTGAACCCAGTGACATTTAGCTAGAAGAGTTTTCAACAGAACCTATTTCCTGTCTGCTTAGCCAGCTCAGGGAAGAAAATGTCAGCTAAATGAATGCCAAGAATTCATTTCTATTTAGATGATATTCAATATTACACGCTGGAGCGTAGGAACTCTGATGAAAGAAAGCAGGGAGGGGAGGGAGGGCTGCAGGGAATGCCAGGCTTCAGTGCTCTGCCTGAGCTGCTCTGAGACCTTTGGGCCACTCAAGCATCCCTTCCTGAAGAGCGTTCCTCCCTCCTCCACTTTGCAGGGCATGAAACAAAGGCCTATGGAAAACACCGCTGTTATGTGATATGGAACAGCAGAAGAGAAAATACAGAAGGAATCAGATCAGTGTCCTCTGGGAGCACGAGAAGAATGAAAGTGTCCTCAAACAGAGAAGGTAAAGGAAAACATACAGGAAAAAAAATAGAGTAAAGCAATTAGTCCTGCTGGAAGAATAAGCTTCAGTGTCACCGTGCTGCCACGATTAAAAATAGCAAAAGACAATGCACCACTAAAAAGCAGCTTCTATAATAACCGTTACCACTATTAATTGCTCTTTGCTCTACAGGCCCCCAGGGAGCAGTGAGAGGCACGAGCGCCTGACTCTCCCAGATACAATATCCTGCCTTTTATCTCCACCATCAAAAGCCTATGTTTATTGTTGCAGCCAAAGTCCCAGCGCTTCATTTCCTAACCTTACCAGCACCACAGCTACGCAAATAATCACAGATTCACACAGGTCAGTCCCAACCCATCCAATTTTTGCATCCATTTCAGCCTGAGAAGAAGCCGAGCAGCACGGTGCCAAAGGAGCCTCCCAGAGCCTGCAGGGATGCGCGGTATCGGCCATCTCTCACAAAGCAGCGGGCACGAGGTGTTACATAAAAACCAAATGGATGCAATAAAGTTGTCGGGGGGATCAATAATTTCCATTACCGACCTCCTCTGAAAACCACAGCGGCTCCCGGAGCGCCGCCCTCCTGCAGAGCCGCCCTCCGCCGCCAGGGGGCGCGCGTGTTCCGCCTCGCCGGCAGCGCTCACCAGCACGGAGCGCACTGCGCAGCTGCTGCCAGCTTTGCACCGCGTAGAGCAACAACAGCAACAACAACAACAACAACAACAGCAAGGCAACTCTCACCCCCCACGGGAGCAGAAGAACGCAGCGTTGCCACCCAACTCACCCACCCCCCGTAACAGCGCTATTTTGTGCATTTTTGCGAAGTATTTTTAATGAATGCTAGTTTTCTGCCGGGTCTCTGAAAACCATTACAGGTCTATCAGTGCCAATAACTATTAACAAGGAAAAAAAATCCTACAGAAATACCTTCAACTATAATGCTTTAACTCTTGTAGAGGTGAAAAAAGTTCCATTACCATCCCCACCTGATCTGCTTACATGTAGGCTTCGAGCAGGCATTTTGTGGGGCCAGCTCTTTTTACAGACCACACATAATCATAGAATCACAGAATAGATAACGATGGAACACTAAGACATCCCATCCAACCTCCTGCCTATCACTGGTCCTGCCCTCTAACCTCATCCCTAAGCACCAGCTCTACCCTCACTGCAACAGCGTGCATTCCTAGCAGAAACAATGCAGGAAGAAGAAGCACAGCTGCAACTCCCATCCCTGCTTTGGTGCTCGCTTCTGCTCCGGGGGGAGGAGGGAGGAGATGCTGCAGCAGACAGCTGCCTCCCAGCACACACCACCCAATTGCTCCTGCCTGCCACTGCTGTGTGTTTTTGCCTACATGTTTTATTAGGAACAGATGGGGCCCCTGGCTATTATATTATCAAGCCTCCCCACACAGCTGCGCTGCTCTGAAATTGCCGAAATAGCAATCTCCTGAATAAATTTCTCCTGCTACTAACAACTGCTTTCCTCACTGCAAAGGAGACCATAGTGGGTCTGGAAAGCTCTCTTCCAGTGTCAAGAGCCATTGATGGGTTTATTTTGAGCCACAGTGTATTTCTGTATTCCACAATGAAATTCTATGAACAGTTGCCAGAAATCCTCTTCCCCGCCCCCAAAAGCAACCAGTACAGTCTGCAAGAAGCACAAAGCCAATGGGCCCACAGACAGACCAAAGTAAATAACCAGTATTTCTCACTCAAGGGCCATCTGACAGAAGAGACACTTGCCCACTAACCCTAATTGCTTCTGTTCTGCTTGGATCAAACCAGAAAGGAGCCAATACCCAAAACCGGTGTTCCCACAGCAGGGAAGAAGCTGCAATGATTTTCACCAATAGCAATGGGTTCCTTCCAGCAATGAGCAGATCTTTGCCAAGAGTTGGAAACAAAGATCTACAAAGCAGAAAGCACTTTGTCTGAGAAACATAAAGGGAGAGGTGGACTCCTCAGACATGCAGAAAGCTAAGGTACTTGATGAGTCTTTGCCTTGTCTTCATGGCCATTCGGGCTTCCTGTATCTCTTGTGTTCCTGAAATTGTAAAAGGAGGTCGGGGAGCAAAATCCCTCCCCATGTAAGAGCGGAGTCTTACATTGTCTGAACATTGCACAAGTCTGAGACTGCTTCATGAGGCTAAATGTGTACAGGTTTGTGGGGTTGTATGACATGCGTTCCAGGGTTCCAAAGGATCTGGCTGATGTGGTTGCCAAGCTGCACTCTGTTGTATTTGAAAAATCGTGGCTGTCAGGCAAAGGCCCCAGGGATGGGAAAAGGGAACTATCACTGCCATGTTTAAGAAAGGGGGATCTAGGCAACTGCCTCACCTCTGTGCCTGGGAAGAACATGGAGCAGATCTTCCTGGAAGAGATGTTAAGGCACATTGAGGTGAGGGGGTGATCCGAGACAGCCAGCATGGCTTCACCAAGGGCAGAGCGTGCCTGACCCATGCAGTGGCCTTCTGTGATGGAGTGATGGCATCGGTGGGCAAAGGAAGGGCAACTGATGTCACCTGCCTGGAGTTGTGCCTTTGACACAGTCCTGCACCACATCCTTATCTCCAAAGTGGAGAGAGATGGATTGGAAGGCTGGGCTATTTGGAGGATAAGGAATTGGTTGGATGGTCGCAGCCAGAGGGCTGCTGTCAATGGCTCCATGTCCAGGTGGAGGCCGGTGATGAGTGGTGTCCCCCAGGGGTCCATCTTGGGACCGGAGCTCTTCAGCATCTCCATCAGCGACAGATAATAGGATGGAGTGATATATAGTGATAGAGATAGGATGGAGTGCAGCCTCAGCAGTTTGCTGATGGCACCGAGCTGAGTGGTGCAGCGGACACAACAGCAGGAAGGGACGCCATCCAGAGGGACCTGGATGGGCTCAGAAAGTGGGCATGAGAGAACATGATGAGGTTCAGCAAGGCCAGGTGCTGCTCCTGGGTCGGGGCAGCGCCAGACATGAGCCCAGAGTGGAGAAGAACTCGTTGAGAGCAGCCGTGTGGAGAAGGACTTGGGGTCCTGATGGGCAGAAGCGGGACGTGAGGCAGCAGTGTGCGCCTGCAGCCCGGAAGGCCGACAGCCCCCTGGGCTGCATCAGAAGGCAAATGAAGCTTGGTCACTACTTGCTCACTATGAGGATTCTGCAAAATGGTGGAACACCCAACACCTCCAAGCTGCTAGTCAGCTGAGTTTGGGGACTTGCATTCAGTGACTTCAGTTGAGCAGTTACCTTGCTTTGAAAACTTAATCAGATTTAATCTGATTAAGTTTTCAAAGCAATAATCCAGTACTTGCTCAGAAGAAAAATGAACACTTAATGAAGCCAAGACCTGGAAATAATAATAATAAAAAAGTAGGAATGAGGAAACAAAGTGTGTCCCCTTTCTGCACTGCTCCATCAGCAGCACACTCAGGCAGGATCTCCAGGGGCTGGCTGGTACCTGATGTCCATGCTGGGGCCAGCAGGCTCTGTCTGGCAGCCCCAGCTGCTGTCTGGGTGGCTGTGCCAGCTGGGGGCATGAGTCCCCGCAGCGGGACGTCTGGCACCAGCATGGCCACATCTCCCTCACAGGAGAGCTGATTTTGATCCCAAGAACAAACCGTGCTTGCCTATCCTGGTGTGCAGTGTGCTTTCCATACACATACATTATTAACTTGAATCCCCAGAGCTTACTCAGGCTGTTTTCCCCTCATCCCAATACAAATTCAGAGAAAACAATACCTTGCTGCATGCCTGGCAATTACCTGGCATCCAGCAGCACGGTTCAGAAATACATAACAGACACTGCAGGAACGTTCAGAAAGTTAACAGACTGTATTATACACATCCTAAGAAAGCTGGGCTGCATATGTTCCACTGCAGAACTCTACCTTATGATCTAGAAATGCTCTAGCACCCCAGATTCAATCTGGGGATCTTCTTAAAGATACTGCTAAGTAACACTGCCAGTGATGTGATAGCATCCAATTATCTACCCACCTATGAGCATGCTAGAAGCGTTAATGCAAAGTGCAAGCATAAAAATGCCAAACTGATTTGCTTTTGGTACCCTTTCCTTCCAGCAGCCAACAAAGGCAGTAAAACAATCCACGCTTCATGCAAGCATTTATTAAGCCAGGGAGGCAGGTAACTGAATGAGCTGCCCTATGAAGAAAACCGTGAAAGAGAAAGGTCTCATTGGGATGTTAATGAATGCTGCATCATTAACACTAAATTACTGGCTGCAGAGTTAAACACAGAATGCAAGCAGACTTTGAACCAAGCCAAGCAAGCTAATGGTTGCATCAAACAACAAGGTCAACCATTCTGCTGCCCCAGTTATTGAAGTGGGAATTCTTGTTATAGGAGGACATTAAAAGGAATTTACTGTCACTGCCATGTTTTACATTCACTCTTGGTTACAGTTATTCAAACTATTTGGCACACCGAGTTTGCAACAGAAAGAGATGTTTTGTTTCTGGTAAAACAAAGGACAAGGACAGATAAAAACAAGAGGATGAAAAAGAGAATATGACAGAGCAATGCAACCGCATCGCTGCACTGAAGCATCATACTGAAGTTCCTTTAATTTATTAATCTACTGATTTGTAAAATCCTGCAGTAAAATAACCACCAACACTCAGGAAACCCTGAGTGCCATGCATGATGTGCTTCCAGCAGTGCTCCATGAACTGTGGCTATCATTCATGGCAGTATAGCAGGTCTGACAACCATCACATGCCTCCCAAAGCAAGATTGCAGCGCAGTCTGACCACGTTCTGGTCTTGAAACATTTCCAGGAGGAACCTCAGAGGGACAGCGAAGAAAAACTGTGCAGCTCCGGTTCCTTGCAATAAGAAGCAACACCATCTTTTGTGTGAAAAAAAAAGAAAAAAGTCCTGAGATTTCCAAAGCAACCACCTGCTGGAAGAAACATTGTGAGAGGAGGAAGAGAAAGGAGCAATGAAAATGGAAGCAGTTCCACACTGATAGGAGCTTCCTGCCAAATCCCTCCCTCAAGATTCTCCTGCAAGAAGTCATATTGGACCCCACAGGTGGTTCAGTTGGCAGTCCTACAGAATAAGCCAAATCTTTGCTGTATTCCAAGCTTTTATGCATCACCCGCATTGCGGGGTTTCCTCTCTGCTTAATCCCACAGCGCCCTTATGAAAAAAACAAAGTCTTAGTGGGTTTTGTATTCAGTGTAATAAAGATAGCAGGGGCCCTTTGATATAAATGGTATAGTCCATGAAATGGCACCTTTAAAGAAAGTAAAGAAACCTCCAGCAATGAAGTAAGACTCTTAGTACATTTTATTTAAGTCCACCACTAAATGCCACAAGTGTATGAGCAAAATCACAGCAAAGAGACAAGGACAGCAGCTATGTGTCAGAAGGGACAGGATGACGACAAGTGATGAGCTGCACAGCCCCATGCCTTAGTATTGAGTCGTCTGATCAGTAGCTCCCTGCTATTTCTTTCCCATGGTAATTAGAACCGCAGAGCTCAGGTTGGATGGGAGCTCAAAGCCCACCCAGTGCCACCCCCGGCTGTGAGCAGGGCTGCCCCCCACCAGCTCAGGCTGCCCAGGGCCCCATCCCACCTGGCCTGGAGTGCCTGCAGGGATGGGGCACCCACAGCTCTCTGGGCAGCAGTGCCAGTGCCTCAAAGGCCTTGGGCAGCTAAGCTGGGACATTAACATTGAATTTTGGTAAGAAAATGATTATTTCCTAAGAATTCCAAGCAACAAACAGCGACGTTCAGAGTCTGACCAATTGCTGCTGTGCCCTCCATCATCATTTAAGAAAATCCCAGACAAACCTATGTAATAGTTAACAAAAAAAATCCGTCCCCCTTCCTCACTTAATGGAAAGCAAAAGAGCTGAGCACCTTTAAGGGGTAACAGAATGAAGATATGTACAACTCTGATTCCACCCAGTAACCCCAGGACCCTCACTGTGAGCTGACACAAGCCCACCCCTCACATCTACCACTGCATGTTAGCATAACTAAAGTACCAGAGGGAAAGAAGAAAAAGGAAAGAAAGAAAAAAGCTGTAAAGGAGAGCACTCAGGTCATGGCAGTAAATCACAGCCCTTAATTTCACGTGAAAGAAGGGAATGTTAGACTAACACAGAACCCTCAAAGAGTCCTTTGTTAGGATGGAGGCTTGTGCATAAATAGGTTTCAGAAGTGCAGAGAAAGGAGGTTTAGAAAGGAAAATGACTCTGGATTTTTATTTTATTTGCCTTGTTTTATCACCATTCAGAGAGTAAAGCAGCTAACAAAAAATCCGGCAGAGATAGAACTGACAATTAACCTTTGCCTGAGCACACATAACAGTGTGTGCTATTCCAGTGGCAAAGAGCTCCTCCAAAGAGCTCTGCTGCACCTGGAAAGTCAGGGGAGCACAGAAGCAGAAGAAAAGCACAAAACAGAAGTCACTCCATCTTCATTAGCATTGCAGATTATACTCACCAGTGATAGAGCTGCAAATCTAGATAGAGCCACAGGGAGATGCTGCACTTGTGCTGTCTCCCATTGTGATCGCTGCCATTCCCCTACACCTCTCACAGTGTTTTTTTTGCACTACAGACCTTGTCTTGCATGAGGAACTACTGCTCCTAGTATGAATGTGAATGGCCATGGGAACGTCTGTGCTGAATTGAGGAATGGTATAGAGACCTTCAGACAGCCCTCTGTGCTGTGACTTACCTGCTGGCACTCGGTCATGAACTGAGGATATCCCAGAGCTCGCACAGGGCCGGTGGGGAACACAACCAGCACAGCTGGGTCCTCCCCAGGATCAGCTCCGCCCTCCACTGAACCAAAGCCATTGAAATAGGCATGAAAAAAACCAACGAAACAGTCAAAAAGCCAAGGGCATCAGAATGGAGCTGAAATGTAAAATGCCACAGCAGCAATCAGCAGATGGGCCATGGAAGGCATTTATACAGCTGAGAAACGTGCGCAGTTGAGAGAGAAGAGCCACCCCCTGTGCCCACACTGCACACCAAAGCAGTCCATGCTTTACCATCCCCACACCCTTCCACGCTGCATTTAACATCTGACAGCTTTTTTTCCTTTTCTTTTTCCCTAAAAAGGTGCGTTTGTGTGGGAATGGGAACATTTCTAATAAGAAATGAATTACCCCATTCTCCGACACCGCACGCCGGTGTCTATAATTAAAGATCTTCAAAATGGATGCAGCAGTTTTCTAGAACTGAATCCCTCATTAATTACAGCCCACGAGATGATCCGCATTGTTCAGTGCTATAAATGGAGCGGTTATCAGCACACGCCCTGACCGCTCATTAAACCACGTGGCAATGAAGCAGCTGAACTCGTACTGCATGGGCACAGCGTCAGTGCTCCTTCCCAAAGGAAAAGAGCATGCTCCGATGGCAGCTGGATGTCATTTTGCTGTAAGCTGGGCTGTTTGCTAGCAGCCAGATGGACACTGCCAGCCACCTTCAGCCTTTAGGAACACGCTGCCAGGCGTTCCTGCTTGCAGCCTGATGCTGCAGTGCTTTTCCAACTGCAAACTGGTTGCCTTCAGGAAGCCTCCAGTCCTTCGTCCAGCACAACTGCTGTTCAGGAATGAGTTGTGCCTTCAAATTAAATGAATGCTCCATGAAGAGGGTAGGATCTTAAGGTGACAGACTCCTGGATTTCCACCATGACCCTGCTTGCTTACAGATCTGAAACAAAATGGGGCAGGAGCCCATGTGCACCTCAGGGTTGGTTTGGTGGTTGTTTTTTTGTGAGCGCCTCAGCTGTGCTTTTCTCCCACTCACCCCTGGGCACCTCCTTTTCTTTTCAGCAGGAAGGCCAGCAGCAAAGTCTGATGCAGAAGCACTGGGCACAGCAGCGTTCTCATAGCAGTCATCTCTCTAGAACCAAGCAGCTCCATTTGCTCCAAGTCCTGGAAGCCGACGTCCAGCCCAGGGTGCATTCCTCAGGAAGTGTCACAAGTCTCCTGGCACTGGGAAGCTGCTATTACATTTACTAAATTTAACCAATTCCAGAAGGCTGTAACTTCCAGCACCTACATCTGCCTCAGGAAGCGAAGATAAAATCCTCTTTGGCAGAAATCTTTCCAGGCTTGCAAAGTCCCTCAGTTGGAGAATCCAATTACATTGAAATCTACATGAATTTTCTACATTAAAAATGCTTTCACTTCGTTTGCATTTTAGTTTTTGGAGAGAGAACTGCGGAAGATCAGAACTTGTGTAGCTCACTGGTAGCTGTGAGTCGCCCAGATTGCAACCTCACAGAGCAGTGCTGTGGGTATGGAGGACATCCTGCTGGCATTACTGAGCTTCATCCCCACAGTCAGCCAGTAACACAGGACAGCTAGGCAGCCTCGTACCTCCAGATGTGGAACGAAGAATTGCATACCTCCTCAGCTAATGGCAAAAACACACTGCCACGTCCTTTCATTCCCAGGGAAAGGCCCTTCCACATCCATCACCCTGTTCGTAATCAGCACATCAAAGTTAACCGATGGTAGAGCGTAAGACATAATAAACAGTGAATCATGGCATTTGTGTTATCAACTGCATCTCATAACGGCATAATGACTAGGCTTTCATGATCTAATTAGACTTTGAAGACGTTAATCCAGAATTAAGCATCATGAAAAGGTTAATTTTGATATATCGACAATATACATTAAGTGTATTATTTTGAACAGCTCTCACTTTACAGGATGCTGTGCAACTGGCTGCAGTTCCTACCTGAGGCAAACACAGCAAGCTGGCAGAAACAGAAGGGGATGGGGAACAAAAGGTTGGACTATCAAAAGCAGAACAAACAACGCGGCCGATGGGCAGGCAGGAACAAAGCTGCACAACACAGCACTGCTGCACAGCTTTCGTGCAGTAGATGAGCCATTAAACATGTCTTTCAGTACACTTACCCTCAGTCACATAAAAAACAGCGAAAAAAGATGTACACGTTAATGGCAGCGAACTCTTCTAGAAGGAGTTTGTATGAAGGAATTAAAACAATGCTAATTCGCTTTGCACAAAATGCAAAGATGCTCTTCTCCTAAACAATCAGAGGGATGACCGGATTGCTGGGTGGACAGTCCGTAAAAAAATTAAGGGAGCAGCCTTTCAGACGTCCCCAGGGAATGGATTATACAAGGCTTGCACAGTGCAACCCCGTTAGTTTCATCAAGTCCCATACAAACAAGGTCAGTGCGACTGCTGAACAGAAGCCCCGTGAAATTGTAATGGCGAGCAATATGCAGTCACACAGACCAATCTTCCCAATGGAATCACTTCATAAGTGGCAAATTTCACAAAGCCACAACGGGTGTTTGAAACAGAAGTCCTGACACGAGCTTAGCTACCAAGCGTGAGTAGGGATGGTCATCACTGCTCCAACGAGCGCTCGGACACGAGGGCTTCTGCAGCCATTTGTACACAGAGGAGATTTTAATACTTGCTTAATTATTGTCTGCAAATCCGAGGGAGCTAGACGAGTTCTGGAGACCTGTATTTCTCACTGCAAGATGAAATGACATGGAGCAGGTAAACAGTTCCAGAAGAAACAAAAGGTGACTGATGGATTGAACCAGCAGAGATTTCATGGGAAATCAGAATTCTGTGACACCTCCTCTGAGTTCTGACACATTTTAACAATTTCTATCGTACAGCAGAAATAGGATGTGAACTAGTTCAGCTGGCGGGTAAGATCCGACTCAATGACACAAACATCAAAGCAGGAAG
Source organism: Centrocercus urophasianus (assembly GCF_019232065.1). Taxonomy (NCBI): domain Eukaryota; kingdom Metazoa; phylum Chordata; class Aves; order Galliformes; family Phasianidae; genus Centrocercus; species Centrocercus urophasianus. The sequence goes on from NW_024884944.1 coordinate 5,810,572, forward strand.
GGAGTGCAACCCTGCACAGCTTCCTTGCAATTACTCCATCACTGACAGCAGTAAAACCTGTCCTTAAAACAGACGTGAAGATAAACACCAGTTTAACAAACTCTTGCATAAACTCAGGTGCTTTGCTCATTCCAGTATGAAAATGACTTTCAGGTTGCTGATATTTGCTTCTGAGTCTAAGTGGTGATGGTAAACAAAGACACAGAGCCTTACCTGCATGGACACAAAATGAGTGATAGAATTGCCCAGCCCTTACGAGAGGCAAGGAGACGGATCTTCCTCCCTTGGGTTGTGTTTAAGCAAAACTACACAGTAGAAAATACACATGAGACCATATCTAAGTTCAGGCTGCATGGGGCAGTCTTCAGTCTCCTGACTGCCCCATGCAGATCAATCACTGCATTGGCAGCAGACAGCGACATCAATATTTCAGATGCTGCTTACTGAAAAAGGCTGCGTGCTCCAGAAAAGAATACAGCTACCAATACCAAGAATCTTCCTCTAGAGGAAACGAGCAGCCTAGTTCATATTTAGATGCACTTTTGTATTATTTTGAAATGTCTTCACAAAGAGGGAGGAAAATACACTCATATCTGCCTTGATCCTCACAAATTGAAATACCACCACAAAAACCATTCAATATGCATTATTCCAACTGAGAGAATTATAGGAATGAAAGAGAGGAAGAAGAACGTGGTGGTATGTTTGATTGGTGCTTTGTTCATTGTGTCACATCACATTCTCTTGAAAAAGCTCAAGATGAATGAATGTGTCAGGAGATTGGTGCTGTTTATTGATTCAGCAAACAAACACCAAAGGAAACCAGGCAAACAGTATGTATTTCTGCTTGCCTCTAATGGGCAAAATAATTGCAGGAAATCATATTGTGCTTTATTTCTCATTTATTTTGTGTAAGGAATTAATAGCAGAGGTGGAATGCTAAGAAAAAAGAAAAGCTGCAATAAAATGAACATCAGAAGGAACAAGGCAGTACGAGGGCCATGGTACCACAAGGGATTTTACTTTGCTGATAACAAGTGATTAAAAATACCACCAAAAGCCCTGGAAAAAAGCAAAAGGAAAAAAAATACAGAATGACTACATGAAATGCCTTCACGCTGCAGAGGCCGCCAATGCTGCCTGCAGCACTCAGCTCCTGACAAACAGCACTGCCTCACTGCCTTCACCAAACGGCCAAATATGGCCCAGATCTTCATCTGCAACTGCAGCAAAGCACAGCGTGGCAGAGCACAGCAACAGGAGTCAGCAACACCACGGCACTCGTTGCACGAAGGCGTTCCGTTCCTTAAATACCCGTCAGGATATCCCGGGAGCCACCAACCTTTTCTTCTTCCTGGATAATAACTCTACACAGAGTCAAACCTACGAGATGTGATTTGGGACAAGAGGCGAGACCAGCATGTGAATTTTCCATATTTGTTGTCATAAGAAAACTGTAATCATGAATAGCACTCTTGTTTATCCTGAGGCATCATGAAGTGTCTGGCCAAGTTCACCAACTGGGGACAGACAACAAGGAAGCAGAGTTTTTCATTCCAGCGTCACACTAACAATACTGCTGCTAATTACAAGTCTATGAACCCCTCAAAAAAAAAAGAAAAACCTCAAATGAGTTTCCTTAGGAGCAGATGTGCAAAGAGTTCATGAGAACATTTTGTACAGCAGCAATCCTTAAAAAGGGAAAAATATAGAGACGACTATATGTGCCTTGAGATGAACGCTTCATACATGAATAAAGCAGTCTGTACTTCCTAAAGGCTTACATGGCACAGAAGGACAGATTTCAGGACAGCACCATCAATGAGAACTCCCTTCAATGCTGTTCTAATGATACTGTGCTCCTCATCAATGAAATGAGGTGTCATCCAGTCATTCAAATACAAAGAAAGAAATCAACTGGAAACTCTACAGAACTTAATTTCTAAGTTTCTAAAGAACTCTAAAGAATTTAGTTTCAATAGAATAAGATATCTAAGATCACACCTACAGACAGACAAGGCACCGTCTATGGCAGTCAAACCAGCAAACCAAACGTGAGTTCCCCACTGAGAAGAGACAGCTGAAGGAACAGAACAAGGGTCCTTTCTTCCCTCAGAGGTCAATGGCTATTTTGTTTCTACACCCATCACTTTCAAACTCCCGTTTCCTCATCCCCACGCTGGGCAGCCAGACCCGGGCCGCCCTGAAGCAGGCACCAGAGAGCTCCACTTCCAGTAACGCTGCTTTGTGTGACTGTAATTGCTCAGGAATGTGCCTCTCAGCAAAGCAAACTGGATGAAATCAGCTGTTCTCCCGTTAGAAAGAACGAAGCCTATGTATCATCCCAGCAGTGACCTCTGTGTGCTTCCTGGGAAGCAGCGAGAGCCCCAGTGCTGGAAGGAGGGAGCGCTGCTGCTCCAGCAGTTGTGGCCTCCCTGATGCATTTGGTGCAGCAAAGCCACCAGCGTTTGGCACTTACATGAACAGGGTTATTTCCATAGAATGGTTTGGGTGGAAGGGAGCTGAAGGCCGCCTGGTGCCGCTCCCTGCAGCGCACAGGGACACCCACAGCTCAGCAGTGCTCACAGCCCCGTCCAGCCTGACCTTGGCTGTCTGCAGGGACGGGGCACCACCGCCTCTCTGGGCAACCTGTGCCAGCGCCTCACCGCCCTCACTGCCAAACCTTCTTCCTCAGCTCCACCTCAATCTCCCCTCTTGTAGACTGAAGCTGTCTCCCCTTCTCCTATCACACAGACCCACTGCAGAGTCCGTCCCCTCCCTTCTCACAGCCCCTTCAGATGCTGACAGGTAAATCCTTCTCGCAGTCCCCTCACCATACAAAGAAACGTGAGAGCTTTCCCCTTCATGGAAAAATTCAGCATCATCACACTGTTAGTGAATTACAGCACCAGCAGAATTTCAGCCACCATTGAGAATTCACATGCTTTTAAGCCCTTCATATCAAATGAAATAGATCTCATCCATATAATTTTGACAAGTCTTAAAACATCTTAAAACATGAAAATTTAGTCAAGTATTTTCTAGGAGGTGATGATCATTTAAATGAATTAAAAATCAAGCAACCATTGCCAAGTGAAGTCTTGGCTCTAACTTCTTCTGGAAGTGCGTTGTGGGGAGCCAGCTGAATAGATCGCTATACAGCTCGTGCTGCTGGCATCTGATTATTTCCGTTCTTCTGTTCTTTGGCTGCATATGATAGTTTTGCTTGTACAAGCAGTGTCAGCTGTGTAAAAGGGTATCTGTACTGAACAGTGTTTTAATGTTCATTTCACATGGAGAGAAACAGTTGAGTTCAAAGACGTGCAAACCACTGTCTGAATGCCAGTTATCTACAGCCTTCTGCTAAAATATAACCAATAGAAAGCAACATGAGATTAAGACAACTTTTCAGTAGAAACAGTTAAAAGACTGCAAAACACTCAGTGCCACAGAGGATGCTGGTAAGAAATAAGCACATTATTCCTTTTGCAAGCACATCGCTGATCAGACAACCTTTATGGGTCCCTTCCAGCTCATACGATTCCACGATTTTGACATTAGGAGGCTGGTGTTAAAGTACAGCCATTATTTTATATCATTCTTCATCAGGAGCTTGCTTCTTTTAGCTTTAACCGCACTCAACTTTGCCTTGTTTGATACAGCTTTTACTTTGTTTCTGCAGGTAGCTGAATTTTACCCCCATCTTGTTCCTGCAGTGAAATGAGCATGCAGTAACCACAACCACAGAACGGCTTAGGTTGGACAGACAGACCGTAAAGCCCACAGCTCTCTGGGCAGCAGCGCCAGCACCTCATGGCCCCCTGACAAAGGATTGCTTCCTCAGCTCACCCACATCTCCCCTCTTGTAGCTTAAAGCCATTCCCTCGTCCTGTCACTATCAGGCTCTGTACACAGTCACTCCCTCTCCTGTTCATAAGCTCCCTGTAGATACAGGCAGGCCGCAATGAGGTCTCCCCTCAGCCTTTTCTCTCCAGCTGAAGAAGCCCAGCTCCCTCAGCCTGTCCTCATGGAAGAGCTGCTCCAGCCCTCTGATCACTTTACATACCTGACTATTTCTGCTTCTGATGATGATACAGTATTCCAAAGTCCCACCAGAGCCTACGGGAAGGCACACAACAGAACAGCAGTGCACACCACGCTGATCCTACACACGACACAAGGAAGGGTGAGCCCAAAGCAGACTGCATCCCATCTGTGCCACTCGTGGAAAACACCTCCCACGGTCCAGCATCCTCACAAACACTCCAAAGCATCAAAGACACTTGAGAAATATAATGAGTGCATGTAAGATACAGTGACCTTCATTAACATTACAAACCTTGCACTGGTTATAACATGGCTGCAGCAGAAGACGATGGACAAGACAAACATTTTGTGCAATTCCATAACTCTAAAACATGCTCTGCACAGACAAACATCGCCTCATGATGAAGCTGACTCCAACTCCTACACATATGCACATGTCTTAGGAAAGCCAATGAAGTCAATGAGTAAATTAATTATCAGCTGGTGTTCCAGTGACACCTGAACACCCTTTTTAAGATGGCCACCAAAAAAATACTGAGCACTTTGAGATGCTTTGCTAAGATAAAAACAGTTTTGAAATATTAGATTTAAACCTGCAGAGACTTAGAGATTTCAGGAATTCACTGTGATGAGAGGACTTCCATTGGAACAGAAAAAAAAAGGAACCCTGCCCATTTTTCTGACCTCCAAACGAAGCCCTGCCTACACAGGATCAGCACTGACCCCTAAATGACGAGGTGTTTGGGTTCTTGTTGAGACCCATCTTCTTCTCTTGATGGAGAGCACTGCGCCTTGCTTGTTCTCATGCTGATTCCATTTCCTCAAAAGACAGTTCTGAAGGCTCTCTGTGTCCAACAGTAAACTGAAAGCTTTACACCACCAACACACAAATAATTCAATATGCACTTCAATGATTTTTCCTCTTGCACTTGCTGAAAGGAGGAAACAAACCCAAATAACAGCTACTACAGCAAGCAAACATCAGTGTCCAACTGGGAAGCTCCAAAATAGGACAAACTAGGAGTTGTTAATATATAGAATGAGGTACCTTTCTATTATATAAGCTCATTAAACCATGTACACAGGAGGATGTGGTGTGCATTGGAACCAACCCACAGGTGATTTTGTTATCAGCCGTTTCCTCCCGGGACATCCTTTGGTTCATCAGAGATAATGAAGTGCAATCACAACTATAAGTGCTTTTCAAAGAAAAAAAAGAAACAGCGACAGGTTAATGACAGGGAATCTTCTGTGGGAGGCTAATGAACAGCTTAAAAACCCAACATGGACACTTCTCCTAGCATTACACCATTACAACAACGAAACAACAATGCTCTGTGTTGCCCAAACCCCATTAGATTTTTACTCTTAATCACCTGTTCTATTTCTCCTTCTCCTCCTAAAATTGCTGCAAACTGGCAAAAAACAAAATCTCAAAGTTTGGTAACAGATGGTATGAGAATGTGGCGTCTGATGTATGCATAAAGCATGAATTTAGTCACTTCTGTCATTTAGTAAAACAACAAAAGCCCTGTGAGAACATGACTTGTTGTTCTGAAATAAAAGTTATTGCTGTTGAAAATATAAATGAAACTATTAGTAAGCTTCCTGGAGATCTAGCAGTCAGATACAACTGTTCAATCATAGAATCATAGAATGGCCTGGGTTGCAAAGGAGCACAATGCTCATCCAGCTCCAACCCCTGCTGTGTGCAGGTCGCCAACCAGCAGCCCAGGCTGCCCAGAGCCACATCCAGCCTGGCCTCGAATGCCTGCAGGGATGGGGCATCCACAGCCTCCTTGGGCAACCTGTGCCAGTGCCTCACCACCCTGTGTGTGAAAAATCCCATGTATCAATCCCATGCAGCAAACTCTGAATATGAAGCCAAATACGTTTATGGGGTTAGAAGTTAACAAGCAAGAAGATAACCACACACTGAGTGGTATTTCTGAAGTTTCTTCTTGCTATACATGTTCACACCCATCCGGTGTTTCCTTTCTCTGGAATTCAAGCAGACCTGAAGATCTGCAGCACCTGAAGACCACAAGAACCCCCTCAGTACAGGAGCACCCCAACACCACGCAGACACCAATCCCCACTGTGGATGCAGCTCTTCCACTTGGCCAACAATGAAGGGATGCCTCAAATCACTGCTTCTGGACGCTGAGAGCTACAGTTATGCTCCACCAGGCTGCCCATCTGAACACCCCAACACGAGGTCTTACTCCATCTTTTCCTTTGTAGGCACCCATAAAGAGCAAAGAGTTCTCCATCTCCCATTGCTTAGTTCACCTTGAAACATCTGCCATAGGTTTTAGAGATATTCAGTAAGTAAGGAAACAATTTAGCTGGCAAGGTAAAAGAAACATTTTAGCTACTTTACACCAGCTACTTTACACCCAAACTTAATTCTAGATTCACAAATTCTAAGCAGAAATAGCTGCTTGTGTTTTGCCAAAATGTAAAGTCACTTCAATTAGAAGTTTTTTCCACAGCCTCTCTCTCAGCTCTAGGATTTTTTCCCCTTTGAAGTACACTTCCCCCTCAATTAAGTTAGATTTTTCCCCTTGAAGAAGGCCAATTTTTCCCTTCTCATCTATCAGCCAGCACGAAAAGCCTGCTGCTTATAAAATGCAGCGCCGCTAAAACTCTGACATAGGGCTGGAGTTTAAATTCCTAGGCCATTTCCAGCCAAAGCCTCGCATGGAGAGCTGCGCATTGCATCCTGCCCAGCACTGGGAGCTCAGTGCCAAACAAAGGAACAGCGCTGGGAAGCAGTTGGATGCCAGCAGACCCACCTGTCCCTCCCCACAGCACAGCACGCGGTGCAGCTGCCGGCAATGGGCAGCTCCAGGAGCTCGTGCATGAATTGCTTTGCTAGGGATGACATCATGATTTATAATGCAATTTTCTAATTCTAGAGCAGTAATCCATAATGAATCAGACGAGGCTCATATGGGACCTGCTTAGCTTTTAACCGAAAATAACGGCGTTGTAATTCTTATTTTGCGAATTAAGGAGAAAAAAGAAATGCAACCTCTCATACCAGGAAAAGGAAGAAGCAAGTCACAGCTTTGGAGTTTAAAATTAATCCTTCCATCAGATGATGTCAATACATTGCAAACAGGAATGATGGGGGACAAGTGGTTGGTACCCAAGCCTTCCATCAAAAAAAAAAAAGCCTCTGTCCACTGTTGACATTCATGTTGTTCTTCAGTTTTATTAGGAAAAGACAAACTGAAACAAAAAACCCAGACAAACAAAAGAAAGCCACTGACTTGAGGCACCTCAAATTGAGATGTCCAAATCAGACATACTTCTAAGGTAATGTCACGTGTCCAGGAACCCTAGGACTCTCAGTGCCATCTCCTCCATGGCCTCATCCCACACTTCAGGTTACCTTTTGACATTACTGATGCACTTTCCCTCTATTCCACAGCCCTGTTGGACGCTTTGGGGACCTTTAGAAGCACTGCCCATCCCAGCAGCACTCAGCTGAACACCACACAGTTTCCTCCCACCGATGGATCTCACTGTTCTGTTTTTCTAAGCAGACAAAAAACAAAAAGGTATGTGTGGGGGGAGGAGGGGGAAAGAAGGCATATGCAAAGCCTGGTTCCAAAATTCTTTCCCTTGCAAATTTATGAGCACAGTGTTTTCCATCTGTTTTCAAAGAATGGAAGATAATAAATTACTATTCCACCTTCTGTTCTGGCAGGCAGACCTCGCTCTCGCCCCCGCCGTGTCCCAACCCACCGCCCCCAATGGCCGTCCACACAGAACGAGTCACACAGACCCAGGCACGCTTTGCCAAACTTCCTCCTTTTAGGTTAATTTACAGTCGGATGGCTTTGTGTGTCCGAAGAACAGCAGGCACCCGATGCCCCAGCCTGGGACAGCACACAGAAGCGTTCCTACAGCTCACAGCTCCTCCCAGCACAACAGCGCTGGCAACGGTGCGTTCATAAAGTCCTATCAAAATTGCAAAGTGGTCAAACATATGCTGCAAACAAGCAGCAGATACTGTGAGGAACAGACAAGCAGCAGTGGGAAAAGTCATTGGAGAATATGTTTATAACCAAGCAGTAATACATTTTCACAAAATTCCATAATTCAGCAGCATATGCCTGAATAAGATCCAAATAATTAACATCAGCTATACATTTATTCAGGTTATACTGTCCTTGCACATTGTTGGAGAAGCTTTTCCTGATATCAGAGAGTGATCAGGCACTGGCACAGCTGCCCAAAGGGGTGGTTGGGTCACCATCCCTGGAGATGTTCAGGAAACATGGAGATGTGGCACTGAGGGACACGGTCAGTGGGCACCACTGGTGGTAGGCGGATGGATGGACTGGATGATCTTACAGGTCTCCTTCAACCTTTATGACTCTATGGCTCTAAATGCCTGATGTACATACATTCCTGTGAAAGTAAATGGAATCAAGTGGAAATAAACAGCAAACTGTATTTTAAAAGCCTGCCATTTTGATGGGAGGAGCCTATGCAGACTGGTGTGCAATACCTGGTGAAAGATAACTGCATTTAAATACTGAAGCCGGACTAACAAATGAATCTAGAGTTCAACAGGGGAAAAAAACAACCACACAACTAAAACCAAGAAAGAATATCAAAACATGAATCGGGTTGTCTCATGGCACCTAAAAGATAAGTGCCAGAAGGTAGATTGCCAACCAGCAAGAATATCTTAACCCCCTCGTGTGCATGAATTCAGTGGCTTGCCCAATTAAACCACTGTCAGTGCAAACATCTCGACAGGTTTTGAAAGATTAACATCCAAACGACATGGCTGGAAGAGCTGCTTAACACGGGAGTGAGATCTGAGATCCTGAGAACTGCTGCAGGATGTTTTCCCAAAAGTCTTCATCCCCTCCAACACTGAGCAGACAGAAGGCAGATATTTTCAACAGCAAAAAGAAAAGTCTGTTTTGTGTGAGCCACTCACTTGCAAATCATTTCCCAGGAACGTAGAGCACAGTTTTCTTTATGGAGGGACAGAGACCAGAGGACCCATACACGCTGCAAACACAACAGCCAGAGCTCTGTAGTCCACATACTGATCTGAAGCTGCATTTCTCTTCTCCAGCGCTCGGTTCAGTTATCCACTATTCTGGATCCTAAGCAGAACTACAACACTGCTTCAGGCTTCCCTCAGCTTGGCGGAAAACAAGATTAAATGAAGAAAATAAGTTACTGTTTGGTAGAACAAAGCCTTATTCAGCATTTATTCTCATTGAGCATCCTAAAAATCTCCCTCGCTGGCTTGAAACCGGGGTCCACATGAAGCTCACGTATTTACAGTGCCATCAAAGACACTGTTTGATAGCACTGGCAACACAGGAAAAAGATGAGAATAGAATTTCCTGCACGTCCCCAAGTATGAGCTCTACTGAGCAAGTGACAAGCTGGAGGTGTTCTGGGATGGTATTTGTGGTAGAAGGTTCTCTTCCTCAGCCAGTCTACCAACAGCAAAGACAAATTTCCCCCGAGCAAGCCACAGATCAACAGCTAACTGAATCAAAGGCAACTGGCTCCAGACATCTTTCTTGGAAGCATGCACTCAAAGCTAGTGAGCAACACACAGCCGAGCCATCTGATAAAGCTGTTATCTTTGCACAGAGCACATACAGATCTATAGATCAGCTCAGTGTGATGCGCAGATCTCTGCTGAGAACCCTTTGTGTGTCAAATAGACAAAAATAGCCATCGTGGCCCTTCTAGCCTTTGTGTGGGAATAAAATATGCTCATGTCGTACCCAATGCCCTTCTGCACCATCACGTTTGAATCACTTTGACGCTCACTAAAGATAGAACTTGGATGATTACAACGTGCTGGAAATACTCTTGCCTTCATCCAACCAAGCTTCTGAGTACAGAGATGTCTTCAGACAGAATTCTTCTGATTTGCTGAAAACAAAGACGTCAGACCTCTGTGCAGCCAAATGCACCGGCTGCTGGTTCAGGACTAATGATGAATTTACCGGCATTCTTCCCCACAGTGTGACAGAGCGCCTCTCTTTTCTCCTACCTTAGTTTCGATGGTGTGCTTCAATCTCACTGTGAGATCTCACCCAAAATATCAGCTCATTATTCTGCTTCAAAAGCGCAGGGTTATGAAGAACACCACATACACAAGGTGAATAGTTATGTGTTCATTATCTCCAAGGATTTATTTATAATTATTATTCCAAATGAAATCAAAAATCCCCCACCACTATCCACAAAGCGTGTTTGTTTTTTTCCCCCCTAGAGAAAGCAACTTCACGCAGAGAACAATAAATGAGTGCCATCTAGTGGAGCTCAGAGCGCTAACCTGGCACAGGGCTGTCAAACCACCCCTTCCACTACACTGCCCTTCATTTATGACCTCATTTACTAACATCAAAACTTCCTGACAGTAAGTTGATTGAAAATAGCATCATAGAATGGTTCGAGTTGGAAGGGAGCTGGAAGGCCGCCTGGTGCCGCTCCCTGCAGCGCACAGGGACACCCACAGCTCAGCAGTGCTCACAGCCCCGTCCAGCCTGACCTTGGCTGTCTGCAGGGACGGGGCACCACCGCCTCTCTGGGCAACCTGTGCCTCTCCACCCTACAGTAAGTCTAGCTGTAGTGCTGCATGCGATCTCAGCACGGAATAGCTCAGAATGGGTTTGATATGTGGGTAAAGTGACATCGATGCCTTGTACCCACAAAGCACAAGGAATGCATGGCTGACCCTCGCCCAGTCATGGGCACACAGAATAAATGCAGTGCAGAAGAAACCACAACCCATCAGAGACCTTTTGCTTTACTTTCTCTTTAACAAAACGATTGGTGACTTCTAAGGAGCTTGCATTTACTTCATCATTTAGCAGAATTGTGGAATTCTTGTTAAATGTACATCAAATAAGTAAATGTGGGTACTTTCAAACGTGTCCGGATCTGACACGAAGTCAGGCAGAGATATTTATAGTTCTAATCCATTTAAAGTGCTAAATTCCACAGGAATAAGCAGCACTGCTTTCACTCACCACCTAAACTCACTGCCATCCTTAGGAAGGAGGAGATAAGATAAAGCCATTCACCTGATAAGAAAATACCATTTTTTCCCTCTTTTTTTCCCCCTAAAAATACTGCTTACAGGTACCTCTGCACATCCCAATAAATCGACTACATTCATAAAACAACAGACGAACAACACAGTACCACAACACAGAAGCACACGGCCACATTTTATTTCCTTGGTGCTGTTGTAACACGACTTCCCTTCCTGCGTGCACTGCCCACCTCAAGCTGCATCCACAGAGCACGAGCAGACTGAACTCCGAAAGCATCTGGGAGACTCCAGACCAGCACTGCACGCCTGCTCCCAGCCCTGGATGCATGTTATACTTCTAAGAGATTATCTCTTGAAAGCAGCACAATTGAAGCATGTTTACAGTTGTCTCTTCTTTTGAATTCCGCAGGCTTGTAATAATTTAATAAGTTACTTGGACAAGCAGCTGTTGATTATATTTTCTGCAGTGCTGTACACAAGTGCCTGATGACTGTTTCTCTCAGTATTAACACATTCAAAAAAACACAAAATCAAGTTCTTGAAAAATTGTAATTAGCCGATACTGTCAGCATACAGTTTGCATTCCAGATCGCGAACTGCACCAATGAATGCTGTGAGTACATTGATAAGTGCTATTTAAACTCTCAACTACGACGACTTTAAACTGCTTATTAAAGGGCTTTCCAAGTGCACTGAGGGCATTGTTTTACCATAACGGAGCAATAGCATTAACCAGTGCACACCTACATTTCTCACGGTCACAAAACCAGCCCCAACCCCAACCATCTACTGCCCAGACAGCAAAAAAAGCTATTTGCTCTTACAGAAGACAACCAAAACAGCAACAGCTCCATTCTTGTACCCTGAAAAGCTCCTTCCAGAAATAAATCGCAGCAAATTCACGCCAGCCTGAATATCCCAAACTGCCACTGGCTCACACTTGGGCCAGAACCTTATGGAATCCATGTTAGTAGAAAAGTATCTCATGTTTTCCTAGCTACACAAAATTAACTTATTTCCGTGCAAAAAAAATATGCCCAATTAGTAGATAATTCAAGGATAAGCAAAGGAAAAGAGATAGCAGAGTCTTTAGCAAACAGCAGAGCTCAATATTATTGATTAAACACAAGCATATGGTAACGTCTCTGGGTTCGGAAAGTACAGCAATTACGTCAGTTATCCCAGCTACATTTTCTCCCTTCCACAGATGTCTTTATTTCCTCATTGCCACCAATAGAAATAATATCAGCAAAGGAATACATTTGGATTCACCTGTTCTGAAAGCAGAAGGTGTTGGCAACGCTACTCCTAACAAACACAGTTACAGACTCAACCAGCAAGCCAGTGCTCCCACACGTCGTGCCACACGTTTTATCTGCACATCTTCTCATTTAGGATACCAAGCAAAACAGTTTGAGAGCCATCACTCACTGAAACCTCTCCAGCACACCTCTTCAGACATGCTGGTTCACTTTTAGCTGGTGCTGTGTGGAGCCAGATGATGATGAAGAAGCCAAAAGGCGCTGGCGCTGCTGCCCAGGGAGCTGTGGGTGCCCCATCCCTGCAGGCACTCCAGGCCAGGTGCGATGGGGCCCTGGGCAGCCTGAGCTGGTGGGGGGCAGCCCTGCCCACAGCCGGGGGTGGCACTGGGTGGGCTTTGAGCTCCCCTCCAACCTGAGCCATTCTATATGTTTGACCCCTGGGAGCCCCTTCCAACCTGGGATATTCTACAACTCTTCCATTCTACCATTCCCTGAAGTTGAAATTTCTAAAGTTTGAGCTTTAGATCCTACCTTGTGCAAGGATGCCTAGTGTAACAGAAAAGCTCACCTTTGCTGAATTTGCTGACAGAAGACAAAAGGAGAAAAGACAGCAAGACTCGTATGCATTGACCCAACTTTCCTCCAAAGCACCAGTCACAGCAGCCTAAAACCACGGCAGCAAAGAAGCAGATCGCCCCTAAGACAGCTTGTTATTCCAGAATTTAGGTAACCTGAAGATGCTCCCAGCCTTTACATCTCCTTTACGTCTTCCAAAGGCTTCCAAAGGCCTGGAGGTTTGGTCACTGCATTCGGAAGGCAGGCACCACAGAGTGCACACAGGGTGAGCTGAGGGCATCTCCCACCCCAGAGATGACACCGCACGCAGAGGAGTCGCTCCCCTCTCAACCTTGCCCCCAGCACTCAGAACCAGGCCGGCTCCGCATGCGACGCAGTGCCCAAACGGGACTGTTCTTCTACACAACACTGCGCTAATTCTCCTGCATTCAGTCCCTCCACTTGAATGGAATAAAAACCCTTTTCAGAACAACAATTCCGATTCTCCCCCCCCCTTTTTTTTTTCTCAGGCACACTATGGGACTCCTCAGTGCATGCACAATGCAAATAAGGCAAACTTCCTTTGAAAGAGTGATTAATATGCAAAGACAGCCCGCTTTTTGTGGGATGCGAAGAGCCACCAACGGGCATTTCCAAATTCTGAGGTTCCTTCAATTATTTCCACTGTTTATGTTCAGATTACGCAGTAACACCACACATTAAGACCGATTTGCCAATATTATGTAAACAACGCCAAATTGACCGTTCATCTTTTGTGTCATATTTAAATGCAGCCCTGGACATCCCAGCTACAAAGATGTTGGAAGAAAAAAAAAAAAAAGAATTGAAATTTGAATGTGTTATAAATCCCAGTTTTCTTGTTAAAAAGATTACATTTTAAAAATACAGTGCAAATAATAGCTTTTTTTTTTTAATTAGCAGGGTGCTTTTTTTTTAAATACGGCAACAAATTCTACAAAACTTGAAATATTTAAAATAATATTCACTACCTCATTAGAAACTCATTACAGCGACAATTAACTAACATCTATATGGATACATCACACAATTCCAATTACCACTCAGAATATTCTTTCCATGGAGACACCAGTTCTCACTCACCACCCAACCAACATCTCCTCCACACAACCCATCCACTCCCCTCCTACAGCTTTAGGCTGCAATTCCCTTTGGAGCCAAAAAACATCTTCCAAAAAGCACTCCTACAGTCCAGGCTTTGGCTCTCTCCACTTTCCAAGACATCTCCTCAAGGCATGGGTTGGACATCACCCACCGAGCTCGAATCTCAAACTGCCACCACGCAGAGCTATCGCTGCATCCATCTCCGCCCATGTCATCACCTCCACCTGGCAAATCAAACCGTCCCCACCGTGCCGACAAAGCATCACAGGGTAGGGAACACATAAGGGAAGGGACACATAAGGATCGCTGAGTCCAACTGGATGTAGTTGGAAGCATCATTGGTCCAAATTCAGTAAATTACAACTCTGGTTTTCTGAAGCAATTTGCACTTGCTAAACTGTGTGAACCTTCAGTTGCCAGCCGTTCCCAAAAAGAAGCTTTTCCGTCAGCAGCTGCCCAAAGATCTGACGTTACCAGGATTAAGGCCATTATTGATGTTCTGCATCTGTCCAAACAACAGCTTCACCAAAGTATCTGCAACGCACACACTGCAAGTGATAAAACAAAAGCAACCTCAGACGCCTGAGCCCATTCATATCCCATTCCCCAAAAATGCCACAACCAACGCTGTCCGCTGGCTTCCGTCGCTCTCACACACATCAGCATCTCTGCTCACAGCCCAGCACAGCTCAGCACACGCTTTTCTCTCATCTCTCATGGAAGGTTTGGGTGCTGCAGGTCTGACTGCTGCCATTATCTGCGCTCTTAGATACAGTGGAAACCATCAGACTCGGACCATAGGTGGGGAAATGAAGTATTTTAACATACAGTTTTTCCTTTCTTTGTATCTGGGAATAGATGTCTCCTTTCAGGTGCCCATACTGTACACTGAAAACGACTCCAAAATCCCAATCCAGCCCTCAGACAACAACTGCTCCACTATTTCTGCCCACCTTCCATATCTCTGCGAGGGCACAAAGTCCGGAAAACAAAGACACGACCTCTTCACTCCACCTGGAAAAAGCTGACATGGCCCTACTTTTCCCAACAGTCCCCCGGATAAAAGCTACGACAAACCACCAAAGAACAGCTTCTCCCCAATCTGGTTCTGCACGCACTTTCATTAACTTCAGAATATCTCCAGCTATTTGCAAGCTGCGGGTTAGAGGAACAACAGAATCATAGATTCTCTCCACAAACGATCACAGCAGATGTGTTAAATAACGAGCAAAACGCAGGACGACCTTTTAAACGAGAAAATAAAGCGTGCTTTTGTCTCTTACTGACGCTTTTCTCTGCTCCTTGCAGACTGATGGCAGCAGATGCGGCGCTCCTTCCTCCGTCCCCCACCGATTGGTTCTGCTTTCTGACAGCCAGTGGAGGCAAACCCATGGCAATGCCAAACAAAAACCACCGACCGACCCAACGAAACGCCGCCACCGCCAACACCCAGCCCCAAATCCCACGACAAGGAAGGAATCGCTGCTTCCCAGCGGCAAGGAGCTCTGGCTGTAAAACGTGCTCCTGGAGATGAGCCGAGGAGCGAAGGCACTTCCAGCCTGGAGAGCAGCCACAATCCCTAACACTAAAACACCGGGTATTCATTCAGTTACTGCTATATTAAGTGTCTTTTAAGAAACAACAACCCAAAACCACGCCAGCCAGGACTTCTGCATAGGTCAAGAGGATAAGGTTCACATAAAAGACTATTATTTATGAAACCGTAGCCCTCGGGATGTAAATGAAAGGAGACGAGCCATCTGCTGGACCCATAAATCAAGTTCTACGTTACGGGAGAACATCGCTTTAATTTAGCAGTAAATTAAACCATCACTGCGCCAACGGGAACACACAGCACGGCGTTCCCCCATCACAGCACAAGGAGGTCGGTGCCAGCCCGGAGCATCCCATAACACAGCGCCGGCCGGACGGGCTGGGGCCGCCTTTACCAGCAACAGCACTGCCGCTTTGTTCTGGCTTTTAAATATTTTATTTGGGCTCGGGATTCATCATTTTATGCAGCTTTAGCAGCCCAGTCCCAGCCGCGCTGCTCCCCAGGCGCTCTCTCTGCATTCATAATTACTATTATTGGATAAACACGCGCAGGAGCGGGGCAGCAAACGATGCTGGGCGTTAAAGACAGG
>NW_024884944.1:5826789-5846302 GCF_019232065.1 Centrocercus urophasianus
CCTGTCTTTAACGCCCAGCATCGTTTGCTGCCCCGCTCCTGCGCGTGTTTATCCAATAATAGTAATTATGAATGCAGAGAGAGCGCCTGGGGAGCAGCGCGGCTGGGACTGGGCTGCTAAAGCTGCATAAAATGATGAATCCCGAGCCCAAATAAAATATTTAAAAGCCAGAACAAAGCGGCAGTGCTGTTGCTGGTAAAGGCGGCCCCAGCCCGTCCGGCCGGCGCTGTGTTATGGGATGCTCCGGGCTGGCACCGACCTCCTTGTGCTGTGATGGGGGAACGCCGTGCTGTGTGTTCCCGTTGGCGCAGTGATGGTTTAATTTACTGCTAAATTAAAGCGATGTTCTCCCGTAACGTAGAACTTGATTTATGGGTCCAGCAGATGGCTCGTCTCCTTTCATTTACATCCCGAGGGCTACGGTTTCATAAATAATAGTCTTTTATGTGAACCTTATCCTCTTGACCTATGCAGAAGTCCTGGCTGGCGTGGTTTTGGGTTGTTGTTTCTTAAAAGACACTTAATATAGCAGTAACTGAATGAATACCCGGTGTTTTAGTGTTAGGGATTGTGGCTGCTCTCCAGGCTGGAAGTGCCTTCGCTCCTCGGCTCATCTCCAGGAGCACGTTTTACAGCCAGAGCTCCTTGCCGCTGGGAAGCAGCGATTCCTTCCTTGTCGTGGGATTTGGGGCTGGGTGTTGGCGGTGGCGGCGTTTCGTTGGGTCGGTCGGTGGTTTTTGTTTGGCATTGCCATGGGTTTGCCTCCACCGGCTGTCAGAAAGCAGAACCAATCGGTGGGGGACGGAGGAAGGAGCGCCGCATCTGCTGCCATCAGTCTGCAAGGAGCAGAGAAAAGCGTCAGTAAGAGACAAAAGCACGCTTTATTTTCTCGTTTAAAAGGTCGTCCTGCGTTTTGCTCGTTATTTAACACATCTGCTGTGATCGTTTGTGGAGAGAATCTATGATTCTGTTGTTCCTCTAACCCGCAGCTTGCAAATAGCTGGAGATATTCTGAAGTTAATGAAAGTGCGTGCAGAACCAGATTGGGGAGAAGCTGTTCTTTGGTGGTTTGTCGTAGCTTTTATCCGGGGGATTGTTGGGAAAAGTAGGGCCATGTCAGCTTTTTCCAGGTGGAGTGAAGAGGTCGTGTCTTTGTTTTCCGGACTTTGTGCCCTCGCAGAGATATGGAAGGTGGGCAGAAATAGTGGAGCAGTTGTTGTCTGAGGGCTGGATTGGGATTTTGGAGTCGTTTTCAGTGTACAGTATGGGCACCTGAAAGGAGACATCTATTCCCAGATACAAAGAAAGGAAAAACTGTATGTTAAAATACTTCATTTCCCCACCTATGGTCCGAGTCTGATGGTTTCCACTGTATCTAAGAGCGCAGATAATGGCAGCAGTCAGACCTGCAGCACCCAAACCTTCCATGAGAGATGAGAGAAAAGTGTGTGCTGAGCTGTGCTGGGCTGTGAGCAGAGATGCTGATGTGTGTGAGAGCGACGGAAGCCAGCGGACAGCGTTGGTTGTGGCATTTTTGGGGAATGGGATATGAATGGGCTCAGGCGTCTGAGGTTGCTTTTGTTTTATCACTTGCAGTGTGTGCGTTGCAGATACTTTGGTGAAGCTGTTGTTTGGACAGATGCAGAACATCAATAATGGCCTTAATCCTGGTAACGTCAGATCTTTGGGCAGCTGCTGACGGAAAAGCTTCTTTTTGGGAACGGCTGGCAACTGAAGGTTCACACAGTTTAGCAAGTGCAAATTGCTTCAGAAAACCAGAGTTGTAATTTACTGAATTTGGACCAATGATGCTTCCAACTACATCCAGTTGGACTCAGCGATCCTTATGTGTCCCTTCCCTTATGTGTTCCCTACCCTGTGATGCTTTGTCGGCACGGTGGGGACGGTTTGATTTGCCAGGTGGAGGTGATGACATGGGCGGAGATGGATGCAGCGATAGCTCTGCGTGGTGGCAGTTTGAGATTCGAGCTCGGTGGGTGATGTCCAACCCATGCCTTGAGGAGATGTCTTGGAAAGTGGAGAGAGCCAAAGCCTGGACTGTAGGAGTGCTTTTTGGAAGATGTTTTTTGGCTCCAAAGGGAATTGCAGCCTAAAGCTGTAGGAGGGGAGTGGATGGGTTGTGTGGAGGAGATGTTGGTTGGGTGGTGAGTGAGAACTGGTGTCTCCATGGAAAGAATATTCTGAGTGGTAATTGGAATTGTGTGATGTATCCATATAGATGTTAGTTAATTGTCGCTGTAATGAGTTTCTAATGAGGTAGTGAATATTATTTTAAATATTTCAAGTTTTGTAGAATTTGTTGCCGTATTTAAAAAAAAAGCACCCTGCTAATTAAAAAAAAAAAGCTATTATTTGCACTGTATTTTTAAAATGTAATCTTTTTAACAAGAAAACTGGGATTTATAAAACATTCAAATTTCAATTCTTTTTTTTTTTTTCTTCCAACATCTTTGTAGCTGGGATGTCCAGGGCTGCATTTAAATATGACACAAAAGATGAACGGTCAATTTGGCGTTGTTTACATAATATTGGCAAATCGGTCTTAATGTGTGGTGTTACTGCGTAATCTGAACATAAACAGAGGAAATAATTGAAGGAACCTCAGAATTTGGAAATGCCCGTTGGTGGCTCTTCGCATCCCACAAAAAGCGGGCTGTCTTTGCATATTAATCACTCTTTCAAAGGAAGTTTGCCTTATTTGCATTGTGCATGCACTGAGGAGTCCCATAGTGTGCCTGAGAAAAAAAAAAGGGGGGGGGAGAATCGGAATTGTTGTTCTGAAAAGGGTTTTTATTCCATTCAAGTGGAGGGACTGAATGCAGGAGAATTAGCGCAGTGTTGTGTAGAAGAACAGTCCCGTTTGGGCACTGCGTCGCATGCGGAGCCGGCCTGGTTCTGAGTGCTGGGGGCAAGGTTGAGAGGGGAGCGACTCCTCTGCGTGCGGTGTCATCTCTGGGGTGGGAGATGCCCTCAGCTCACCCTGTGTGCACTCTGTGGTGCCTGCCTTCCGAATGCAGTGACCAAACCTCCAGGCCTTTGGAAGCCTTTGGAAGACGTAAAGGAGATGTAAAGGCTGGGAGCATCTTCAGGTTACCTAAATTCTGGAATAACAAGCTGTCTTAGGGGCGATCTGCTTCTTTGCTGCCGTGGTTTTAGGCTGCTGTGACTGGTGCTTTGGAGGAAAGTTGGGTCAATGCATACGAGTCTTGCTGTCTTTTCTCCTTTTGTCTTCTGTCAGCAAATTCAGCAAAGGTGAGCTTTTCTGTTACACTAGGCATCCTTGCACAAGGTAGGATCTAAAGCTCAAACTTTAGAAATTTCAACTTCAGGGAATGGTAGAATGGAAGAGTTGTAGAATATCCCAGGTTGGAAGGGGCTCCCAGGGGTCAAACATATAGAATGGCTCAGGTTGGAGGGGAGCTCAAAGCCCACCCAGTGCCACCCCCGGCTGTGGGCAGGGCTGCCCCCCACCAGCTCAGGCTGCCCAGGGCCCCATCGCACCTGGCCTGGAGTGCCTGCAGGGATGGGGCACCCACAGCTCCCTGGGCAGCAGCGCCAGCGCCTTTTGGCTTCTTCATCATCATCTGGCTCCACACAGCACCAGCTAAAAGTGAACCAGCATGTCTGAAGAGGTGTGCTGGAGAGGTTTCAGTGAGTGATGGCTCTCAAACTGTTTTGCTTGGTATCCTAAATGAGAAGATGTGCAGATAAAACGTGTGGCACGACGTGTGGGAGCACTGGCTTGCTGGTTGAGTCTGTAACTGTGTTTGTTAGGAGTAGCGTTGCCAACACCTTCTGCTTTCAGAACAGGTGAATCCAAATGTATTCCTTTGCTGATATTATTTCTATTGGTGGCAATGAGGAAATAAAGACATCTGTGGAAGGGAGAAAATGTAGCTGGGATAACTGACGTAATTGCTGTACTTTCCGAACCCAGAGACGTTACCATATGCTTGTGTTTAATCAATAATATTGAGCTCTGCTGTTTGCTAAAGACTCTGCTATCTCTTTTCCTTTGCTTATCCTTGAATTATCTACTAATTGGGCATATTTTTTTTGCACGGAAATAAGTTAATTTTGTGTAGCTAGGAAAACATGAGATACTTTTCTACTAACATGGATTCCATAAGGTTCTGGCCCAAGTGTGAGCCAGTGGCAGTTTGGGATATTCAGGCTGGCGTGAATTTGCTGCGATTTATTTCTGGAAGGAGCTTTTCAGGGTACAAGAATGGAGCTGTTGCTGTTTTGGTTGTCTTCTGTAAGAGCAAATAGCTTTTTTTGCTGTCTGGGCAGTAGATGGTTGGGGTTGGGGCTGGTTTTGTGACCGTGAGAAATGTAGGTGTGCACTGGTTAATGCTATTGCTCCGTTATGGTAAAACAATGCCCTCAGTGCACTTGGAAAGCCCTTTAATAAGCAGTTTAAAGTCGTCGTAGTTGAGAGTTTAAATAGCACTTATCAATGTACTCACAGCATTCATTGGTGCAGTTCGCGATCTGGAATGCAAACTGTATGCTGACAGTATCGGCTAATTACAATTTTTCAAGAACTTGATTTTGTGTTTTTTTGAATGTGTTAATACTGAGAGAAACAGTCATCAGGCACTTGTGTACAGCACTGCAGAAAATATAATCAACAGCTGCTTGTCCAAGTAACTTATTAAATTATTACAAGCCTGCGGAATTCAAAAGAAGAGACAACTGTAAACATGCTTCAATTGTGCTGCTTTCAAGAGATAATCTCTTAGAAGTATAACATGCATCCAGGGCTGGGAGCAGGCGTGCAGTGCTGGTCTGGAGTCTCCCAGATGCTTTCGGAGTTCAGTCTGCTCGTGCTCTGTGGATGCAGCTTGAGGTGGGCAGTGCACGCAGGAAGGGAAGTCGTGTTACAACAGCACCAAGGAAATAAAATGTGGCCGTGTGCTTCTGTGTTGTGGTACTGTGTTGTTCGTCTGTTGTTTTATGAATGTAGTCGATTTATTGGGATGTGCAGAGGTACCTGTAAGCAGTATTTTTAGGGGGAAAAAAAGAGGGAAAAAATGGTATTTTCTTATCAGGTGAATGGCTTTATCTTATCTCCTCCTTCCTAAGGATGGCAGTGAGTTTAGGTGGTGAGTGAAAGCAGTGCTGCTTATTCCTGTGGAATTTAGCACTTTAAATGGATTAGAACTATAAATATCTCTGCCTGACTTCGTGTCAGATCCGGACACGTTTGAAAGTACCCACATTTACTTATTTGATGTACATTTAACAAGAATTCCACAATTCTGCTAAATGATGAAGTAAATGCAAGCTCCTTAGAAGTCACCAATCGTTTTGTTAAAGAGAAAGTAAAGCAAAAGGTCTCTGATGGGTTGTGGTTTCTTCTGCACTGCATTTATTCTGTGTGCCCATGACTGGGCGAGGGTCAGCCATGCATTCCTTGTGCTTTGTGGGTACAAGGCATCGATGTCACTTTACCCACATATCAAACCCATTCTGAGCTATTCCGTGCTGAGATCGCATGCAGCACTACAGCTAGACTTACTGTAGGGTGGAGAGGCACAGGTTGCCCAGAGAGGCGGTGGTGCCCCGTCCCTGCAGACAGCCAAGGTCAGGCTGGACGGGGCTGTGAGCACTGCTGAGCTGTGGGTGTCCCTGTGCGCTGCAGGGAGCGGCACCAGGCGGCCTTCCAGCTCCCTTCCAACTCGAACCATTCTATGATGCTATTTTCAATCAACTTACTGTCAGGAAGTTTTGATGTTAGTAAATGAGGTCATAAATGAAGGGCAGTGTAGTGGAAGGGGTGGTTTGACAGCCCTGTGCCAGGTTAGCGCTCTGAGCTCCACTAGATGGCACTCATTTATTGTTCTCTGCGTGAAGTTGCTTTCTCTAGGGGGGAAAAAAACAAACACGCTTTGTGGATAGTGGTGGGGGATTTTTGATTTCATTTGGAATAATAATTATAAATAAATCCTTGGAGATAATGAACACATAACTATTCACCTTGTGTATGTGGTGTTCTTCATAACCCTGCGCTTTTGAAGCAGAATAATGAGCTGATATTTTGGGTGAGATCTCACAGTGAGATTGAAGCACACCATCGAAACTAAGGTAGGAGAAAAGAGAGGCGCTCTGTCACACTGTGGGGAAGAATGCCGGTAAATTCATCATTAGTCCTGAACCAGCAGCCGGTGCATTTGGCTGCACAGAGGTCTGACGTCTTTGTTTTCAGCAAATCAGAAGAATTCTGTCTGAAGACATCTCTGTACTCAGAAGCTTGGTTGGATGAAGGCAAGAGTATTTCCAGCACGTTGTAATCATCCAAGTTCTATCTTTAGTGAGCGTCAAAGTGATTCAAACGTGATGGTGCAGAAGGGCATTGGGTACGACATGAGCATATTTTATTCCCACACAAAGGCTAGAAGGGCCACGATGGCTATTTTTGTCTATTTGACACACAAAGGGTTCTCAGCAGAGATCTGCGCATCACACTGAGCTGATCTATAGATCTGTATGTGCTCTGTGCAAAGATAACAGCTTTATCAGATGGCTCGGCTGTGTGTTGCTCACTAGCTTTGAGTGCATGCTTCCAAGAAAGATGTCTGGAGCCAGTTGCCTTTGATTCAGTTAGCTGTTGATCTGTGGCTTGCTCGGGGGAAATTTGTCTTTGCTGTTGGTAGACTGGCTGAGGAAGAGAACCTTCTACCACAAATACCATCCCAGAACACCTCCAGCTTGTCACTTGCTCAGTAGAGCTCATACTTGGGGACGTGCAGGAAATTCTATTCTCATCTTTTTCCTGTGTTGCCAGTGCTATCAAACAGTGTCTTTGATGGCACTGTAAATACGTGAGCTTCATGTGGACCCCGGTTTCAAGCCAGCGAGGGAGATTTTTAGGATGCTCAATGAGAATAAATGCTGAATAAGGCTTTGTTCTACCAAACAGTAACTTATTTTCTTCATTTAATCTTGTTTTCCGCCAAGCTGAGGGAAGCCTGAAGCAGTGTTGTAGTTCTGCTTAGGATCCAGAATAGTGGATAACTGAACCGAGCGCTGGAGAAGAGAAATGCAGCTTCAGATCAGTATGTGGACTACAGAGCTCTGGCTGTTGTGTTTGCAGCGTGTATGGGTCCTCTGGTCTCTGTCCCTCCATAAAGAAAACTGTGCTCTACGTTCCTGGGAAATGATTTGCAAGTGAGTGGCTCACACAAAACAGACTTTTCTTTTTGCTGTTGAAAATATCTGCCTTCTGTCTGCTCAGTGTTGGAGGGGATGAAGACTTTTGGGAAAACATCCTGCAGCAGTTCTCAGGATCTCAGATCTCACTCCCGTGTTAAGCAGCTCTTCCAGCCATGTCGTTTGGATGTTAATCTTTCAAAACCTGTCGAGATGTTTGCACTGACAGTGGTTTAATTGGGCAAGCCACTGAATTCATGCACACGAGGGGGTTAAGATATTCTTGCTGGTTGGCAATCTACCTTCTGGCACTTATCTTTTAGGTGCCATGAGACAACCCGATTCATGTTTTGATATTCTTTCTTGGTTTTAGTTGTGTGGTTGTTTTTTTCCCCTGTTGAACTCTAGATTCATTTGTTAGTCCGGCTTCAGTATTTAAATGCAGTTATCTTTCACCAGGTATTGCACACCAGTCTGCATAGGCTCCTCCCATCAAAATGGCAGGCTTTTAAAATACAGTTTGCTGTTTATTTCCACTTGATTCCATTTACTTTCACAGGAATGTATGTACATCAGGCATTTAGAGCCATAGAGTCATAAAGGTTGAAGGAGACCTGTAAGATCATCCAGTCCATCCATCCGCCTACCACCAGTGGTGCCCACTGACCGTGTCCCTCAGTGCCACATCTCCATGTTTCCTGAACATCTCCAGGGATGGTGACCCAACCACCCCTTTGGGCAGCTGTGCCAGTGCCTGATCACTCTCTGATATCAGGAAAAGCTTCTCCAACAATGTGCAAGGACAGTATAACCTGAATAAATGTATAGCTGATGTTAATTATTTGGATCTTATTCAGGCATATGCTGCTGAATTATGGAATTTTGTGAAAATGTATTACTGCTTGGTTATAAACATATTCTCCAATGACTTTTCCCACTGCTGCTTGTCTGTTCCTCACAGTATCTGCTGCTTGTTTGCAGCATATGTTTGACCACTTTGCAATTTTGATAGGACTTTATGAACGCACCGTTGCCAGCGCTGTTGTGCTGGGAGGAGCTGTGAGCTGTAGGAACGCTTCTGTGTGCTGTCCCAGGCTGGGGCATCGGGTGCCTGCTGTTCTTCGGACACACAAAGCCATCCGACTGTAAATTAACCTAAAAGGAGGAAGTTTGGCAAAGCGTGCCTGGGTCTGTGTGACTCGTTCTGTGTGGACGGCCATTGGGGGCGGTGGGTTGGGACACGGCGGGGGCGAGAGCGAGGTCTGCCTGCCAGAACAGAAGGTGGAATAGTAATTTATTATCTTCCATTCTTTGAAAACAGATGGAAAACACTGTGCTCATAAATTTGCAAGGGAAAGAATTTTGGAACCAGGCTTTGCATATGCCTTCTTTCCCCCTCCTCCCCCCACACATACCTTTTTGTTTTTTGTCTGCTTAGAAAAACAGAACAGTGAGATCCATCGGTGGGAGGAAACTGTGTGGTGTTCAGCTGAGTGCTGCTGGGATGGGCAGTGCTTCTAAAGGTCCCCAAAGCGTCCAACAGGGCTGTGGAATAGAGGGAAAGTGCATCAGTAATGTCAAAAGGTAACCTGAAGTGTGGGATGAGGCCATGGAGGAGATGGCACTGAGAGTCCTAGGGTTCCTGGACACGTGACATTACCTTAGAAGTATGTCTGATTTGGACATCTCAATTTGAGGTGCCTCAAGTCAGTGGCTTTCTTTTGTTTGTCTGGGTTTTTTGTTTCAGTTTGTCTTTTCCTAATAAAACTGAAGAACAACATGAATGTCAACAGTGGACAGAGGCTTTTTTTTTTTTTGATGGAAGGCTTGGGTACCAACCACTTGTCCCCCATCATTCCTGTTTGCAATGTATTGACATCATCTGATGGAAGGATTAATTTTAAACTCCAAAGCTGTGACTTGCTTCTTCCTTTTCCTGGTATGAGAGGTTGCATTTCTTTTTTCTCCTTAATTCGCAAAATAAGAATTACAACGCCGTTATTTTCGGTTAAAAGCTAAGCAGGTCCCATATGAGCCTCGTCTGATTCATTATGGATTACTGCTCTAGAATTAGAAAATTGCATTATAAATCATGATGTCATCCCTAGCAAAGCAATTCATGCACGAGCTCCTGGAGCTGCCCATTGCCGGCAGCTGCACCGCGTGCTGTGCTGTGGGGAGGGACAGGTGGGTCTGCTGGCATCCAACTGCTTCCCAGCGCTGTTCCTTTGTTTGGCACTGAGCTCCCAGTGCTGGGCAGGATGCAATGCGCAGCTCTCCATGCGAGGCTTTGGCTGGAAATGGCCTAGGAATTTAAACTCCAGCCCTATGTCAGAGTTTTAGCGGCGCTGCATTTTATAAGCAGCAGGCTTTTCGTGCTGGCTGATAGATGAGAAGGGAAAAATTGGCCTTCTTCAAGGGGAAAAATCTAACTTAATTGAGGGGGAAGTGTACTTCAAAGGGGA
Source organism: Centrocercus urophasianus (assembly GCF_019232065.1). NCBI lineage: Eukaryota > Metazoa > Chordata > Aves > Galliformes > Phasianidae > Centrocercus > Centrocercus urophasianus. The sequence continues at coordinate 5,836,431 of NW_024884944.1, forward strand.
AAAAATCCTAGAGCTGAGAGAGAGGCTGTGGAAAAAACTTCTAATTGAAGTGACTTTACATTTTGGCAAAACACAAGCAGCTATTTCTGCTTAGAATTTGTGAATCTAGAATTAAGTTTGGGTGTAAAGTAGCTGGTGTAAAGTAGCTAAAATGTTTCTTTTACCTTGCCAGCTAAATTGTTTCCTTACTTACTGAATATCTCTAAAACCTATGGCAGATGTTTCAAGGTGAACTAAGCAATGGGAGATGGAGAACTCTTTGCTCTTTATGGGTGCCTACAAAGGAAAAGATGGAGTAAGACCTCGTGTTGGGGTGTTCAGATGGGCAGCCTGGTGGAGCATAACTGTAGCTCTCAGCGTCCAGAAGCAGTGATTTGAGGCATCCCTTCATTGTTGGCCAAGTGGAAGAGCTGCATCCACAGTGGGGATTGGTGTCTGCGTGGTGTTGGGGTGCTCCTGTACTGAGGGGGTTCTTGTGGTCTTCAGGTGCTGCAGATCTTCAGGTCTGCTTGAATTCCAGAGAAAGGAAACACCGGATGGGTGTGAACATGTATAGCAAGAAGAAACTTCAGAAATACCACTCAGTGTGTGGTTATCTTCTTGCTTGTTAACTTCTAACCCCATAAACGTATTTGGCTTCATATTCAGAGTTTGCTGCATGGGATTGATACATGGGATTTTTCACACACAGGGTGGTGAGGCACTGGCACAGGTTGCCCAAGGAGGCTGTGGATGCCCCATCCCTGCAGGCATTCGAGGCCAGGCTGGATGTGGCTCTGGGCAGCCTGGGCTGCTGGTTGGCGACCTGCACACAGCAGGGGTTGGAGCTGGATGAGCATTGTGCTCCTTTGCAACCCAGGCCATTCTATGATTCTATGATTGAACAGTTGTATCTGACTGCTAGATCTCCAGGAAGCTTACTAATAGTTTCATTTATATTTTCAACAGCAATAACTTTTATTTCAGAACAACAAGTCATGTTCTCACAGGGCTTTTGTTGTTTTACTAAATGACAGAAGTGACTAAATTCATGCTTTATGCATACATCAGACGCCACATTCTCATACCATCTGTTACCAAACTTTGAGATTTTGTTTTTTGCCAGTTTGCAGCAATTTTAGGAGGAGAAGGAGAAATAGAACAGGTGATTAAGAGTAAAAATCTAATGGGGTTTGGGCAACACAGAGCATTGTTGTTTCGTTGTTGTAATGGTGTAATGCTAGGAGAAGTGTCCATGTTGGGTTTTTAAGCTGTTCATTAGCCTCCCACAGAAGATTCCCTGTCATTAACCTGTCGCTGTTTCTTTTTTTTCTTTGAAAAGCACTTATAGTTGTGATTGCACTTCATTATCTCTGATGAACCAAAGGATGTCCCGGGAGGAAACGGCTGATAACAAAATCACCTGTGGGTTGGTTCCAATGCACACCACATCCTCCTGTGTACATGGTTTAATGAGCTTATATAATAGAAAGGTACCTCATTCTATATATTAACAACTCCTAGTTTGTCCTATTTTGGAGCTTCCCAGTTGGACACTGATGTTTGCTTGCTGTAGTAGCTGTTATTTGGGTTTGTTTCCTCCTTTCAGCAAGTGCAAGAGGAAAAATCATTGAAGTGCATATTGAATTATTTGTGTGTTGGTGGTGTAAAGCTTTCAGTTTACTGTTGGACACAGAGAGCCTTCAGAACTGTCTTTTGAGGAAATGGAATCAGCATGAGAACAAGCAAGGCGCAGTGCTCTCCATCAAGAGAAGAAGATGGGTCTCAACAAGAACCCAAACACCTCGTCATTTAGGGGTCAGTGCTGATCCTGTGTAGGCAGGGCTTCGTTTGGAGGTCAGAAAAATGGGCAGGGTTCCTTTTTTTTTCTGTTCCAATGGAAGTCCTCTCATCACAGTGAATTCCTGAAATCTCTAAGTCTCTGCAGGTTTAAATCTAATATTTCAAAACTGTTTTTATCTTAGCAAAGCATCTCAAAGTGCTCAGTATTTTTTTGGTGGCCATCTTAAAAAGGGTGTTCAGGTGTCACTGGAACACCAGCTGATAATTAATTTACTCATTGACTTCATTGGCTTTCCTAAGACATGTGCATATGTGTAGGAGTTGGAGTCAGCTTCATCATGAGGCGATGTTTGTCTGTGCAGAGCATGTTTTAGAGTTATGGAATTGCACAAAATGTTTGTCTTGTCCATCGTCTTCTGCTGCAGCCATGTTATAACCAGTGCAAGGTTTGTAATGTTAATGAAGGTCACTGTATCTTACATGCACTCATTATATTTCTCAAGTGTCTTTGATGCTTTGGAGTGTTTGTGAGGATGCTGGACCGTGGGAGGTGTTTTCCACGAGTGGCACAGATGGGATGCAGTCTGCTTTGGGCTCACCCTTCCTTGTGTCGTGTGTAGGATCAGCGTGGTGTGCACTGCTGTTCTGTTGTGTGCCTTCCCGTAGGCTCTGGTGGGACTTTGGAATACTGTATCATCATCAGAAGCAGAAATAGTCAGGTATGTAAAGTGATCAGAGGGCTGGAGCAGCTCTTCCATGAGGACAGGCTGAGGGAGCTGGGCTTCTTCAGCTGGAGAGAAAAGGCTGAGGGGAGACCTCATTGCGGCCTGCCTGTATCTACAGGGAGCTTATGAACAGGAGAGGGAGTGACTGTGTACAGAGCCTGATAGTGACAGGACGAGGGAATGGCTTTAAGCTACAAGAGGGGAGATGTGGGTGAGCTGAGGAAGCAATCCTTTGTCAGGGGGCCATGAGGTGCTGGCGCTGCTGCCCAGAGAGCTGTGGGCTTTACGGTCTGTCTGTCCAACCTAAGCCGTTCTGTGGTTGTGGTTACTGCATGCTCATTTCACTGCAGGAACAAGATGGGGGTAAAATTCAGCTACCTGCAGAAACAAAGTAAAAGCTGTATCAAACAAGGCAAAGTTGAGTGCGGTTAAAGCTAAAAGAAGCAAGCTCCTGATGAAGAATGATATAAAATAATGGCTGTACTTTAACACCAGCCTCCTAATGTCAAAATCGTGGAATCGTATGAGCTGGAAGGGACCCATAAAGGTTGTCTGATCAGCGATGTGCTTGCAAAAGGAATAATGTGCTTATTTCTTACCAGCATCCTCTGTGGCACTGAGTGTTTTGCAGTCTTTTAACTGTTTCTACTGAAAAGTTGTCTTAATCTCATGTTGCTTTCTATTGGTTATATTTTAGCAGAAGGCTGTAGATAACTGGCATTCAGACAGTGGTTTGCACGTCTTTGAACTCAACTGTTTCTCTCCATGTGAAATGAACATTAAAACACTGTTCAGTACAGATACCCTTTTACACAGCTGACACTGCTTGTACAAGCAAAACTATCATATGCAGCCAAAGAACAGAAGAACGGAAATAATCAGATGCCAGCAGCACGAGCTGTATAGCGATCTATTCAGCTGGCTCCCCACAACGCACTTCCAGAAGAAGTTAGAGCCAAGACTTCACTTGGCAATGGTTGCTTGATTTTTAATTCATTTAAATGATCATCACCTCCTAGAAAATACTTGACTAAATTTTCATGTTTTAAGATGTTTTAAGACTTGTCAAAATTATATGGATGAGATCTATTTCATTTGATATGAAGGGCTTAAAAGCATGTGAATTCTCAATGGTGGCTGAAATTCTGCTGGTGCTGTAATTCACTAACAGTGTGATGATGCTGAATTTTTCCATGAAGGGGAAAGCTCTCACGTTTCTTTGTATGGTGAGGGGACTGCGAGAAGGATTTACCTGTCAGCATCTGAAGGGGCTGTGAGAAGGGAGGGGACGGACTCTGCAGTGGGTCTGTGTGATAGGAGAAGGGGAGACAGCTTCAGTCTACAAGAGGGGAGATTGAGGTGGAGCTGAGGAAGAAGGTTTGGCAGTGAGGGCGGTGAGGCGCTGGCACAGGTTGCCCAGAGAGGCGGTGGTGCCCCGTCCCTGCAGACAGCCAAGGTCAGGCTGGACGGGGCTGTGAGCACTGCTGAGCTGTGGGTGTCCCTGTGCGCTGCAGGGAGCGGCACCAGGCGGCCTTCAGCTCCCTTCCACCCAAACCATTCTATGGAAATAACCCTGTTCATGTAAGTGCCAAACGCTGGTGGCTTTGCTGCACCAAATGCATCAGGGAGGCCACAACTGCTGGAGCAGCAGCGCTCCCTCCTTCCAGCACTGGGGCTCTCGCTGCTTCCCAGGAAGCACACAGAGGTCACTGCTGGGATGATACATAGGCTTCGTTCTTTCTAACGGGAGAACAGCTGATTTCATCCAGTTTGCTTTGCTGAGAGGCACATTCCTGAGCAATTACAGTCACACAAAGCAGCGTTACTGGAAGTGGAGCTCTCTGGTGCCTGCTTCAGGGCGGCCCGGGTCTGGCTGCCCAGCGTGGGGATGAGGAAACGGGAGTTTGAAAGTGATGGGTGTAGAAACAAAATAGCCATTGACCTCTGAGGGAAGAAAGGACCCTTGTTCTGTTCCTTCAGCTGTCTCTTCTCAGTGGGGAACTCACGTTTGGTTTGCTGGTTTGACTGCCATAGACGGTGCCTTGTCTGTCTGTAGGTGTGATCTTAGATATCTTATTCTATTGAAACTAAATTCTTTAGAGTTCTTTAGAAACTTAGAAATTAAGTTCTGTAGAGTTTCCAGTTGATTTCTTTCTTTGTATTTGAATGACTGGATGACACCTCATTTCATTGATGAGGAGCACAGTATCATTAGAACAGCATTGAAGGGAGTTCTCATTGATGGTGCTGTCCTGAAATCTGTCCTTCTGTGCCATGTAAGCCTTTAGGAAGTACAGACTGCTTTATTCATGTATGAAGCGTTCATCTCAAGGCACATATAGTCGTCTCTATATTTTTCCCTTTTTAAGGATTGCTGCTGTACAAAATGTTCTCATGAACTCTTTGCACATCTGCTCCTAAGGAAACTCATTTGAGGTTTTTCTTTTTTTTTTGAGGGGTTCATAGACTTGTAATTAGCAGCAGTATTGTTAGTGTGACGCTGGAATGAAAAACTCTGCTTCCTTGTTGTCTGTCCCCAGTTGGTGAACTTGGCCAGACACTTCATGATGCCTCAGGATAAACAAGAGTGCTATTCATGATTACAGTTTTCTTATGACAACAAATATGGAAAATTCACATGCTGGTCTCGCCTCTTGTCCCAAATCACATCTCGTAGGTTTGACTCTGTGTAGAGTTATTATCCAGGAAGAAGAAAAGGTTGGTGGCTCCCGGGATATCCTGACGGGTATTTAAGGAACGGAACGCCTTCGTGCAACGAGTGCCGTGGTGTTGCTGACTCCTGTTGCTGTGCTCTGCCACGCTGTGCTTTGCTGCAGTTGCAGATGAAGATCTGGGCCATATTTGGCCGTTTGGTGAAGGCAGTGAGGCAGTGCTGTTTGTCAGGAGCTGAGTGCTGCAGGCAGCATTGGCGGCCTCTGCAGCGTGAAGGCATTTCATGTAGTCATTCTGTATTTTTTTTCCTTTTGCTTTTTTCCAGGGCTTTTGGTGGTATTTTTAATCACTTGTTATCAGCAAAGTAAAATCCCTTGTGGTACCATGGCCCTCGTACTGCCTTGTTCCTTCTGATGTTCATTTTATTGCAGCTTTTCTTTTTTCTTAGCATTCCACCTCTGCTATTAATTCCTTACACAAAATAAATGAGAAATAAAGCACAATATGATTTCCTGCAATTATTTTGCCCATTAGAGGCAAGCAGAAATACATACTGTTTGCCTGGTTTCCTTTGGTGTTTGTTTGCTGAATCAATAAACAGCACCAATCTCCTGACACATTCATTCATCTTGAGCTTTTTCAAGAGAATGTGATGTGACACAATGAACAAAGCACCAATCAAACATACCACCACGTTCTTCTTCCTCTCTTTCATTCCTATAATTCTCTCAGTTGGAATAATGCATATTGAATGGTTTTTGTGGTGGTATTTCAATTTGTGAGGATCAAGGCAGATATGAGTGTATTTTCCTCCCTCTTTGTGAAGACATTTCAAAATAATACAAAAGTGCATCTAAATATGAACTAGGCTGCTCGTTTCCTCTAGAGGAAGATTCTTGGTATTGGTAGCTGTATTCTTTTCTGGAGCACGCAGCCTTTTTCAGTAAGCAGCATCTGAAATATTGATGTCGCTGTCTGCTGCCAATGCAGTGATTGATCTGCATGGGGCAGTCAGGAGACTGAAGACTGCCCCATGCAGCCTGAACTTAGATATGGTCTCATGTGTATTTTCTACTGTGTAGTTTTGCTTAAACACAACCCAAGGGAGGAAGATCCGTCTCCTTGCCTCTCGTAAGGGCTGGGCAATTCTATCACTCATTTTGTGTCCATGCAGGTAAGGCTCTGTGTCTTTGTTTACCATCACCACTTAGACTCAGAAGCAAATATCAGCAACCTGAAAGTCATTTTCATACTGGAATGAGCAAAGCACCTGAGTTTATGCAAGAGTTTGTTAAACTGGTGTTTATCTTCACGTCTGTTTTAAGGACAGGTTTTACTGCTGTCAGTGATGGAGTAATTGCAAGGAAGCTGTGCAGGGTTGCACTCCCTTCCTGCTTTGATGTTTGTGTCATTGAGTCGGATCTTACCCGCCAGCTGAACTAGTTCACATCCTATTTCTGCTGTACGATAGAAATTGTTAAAATGTGTCAGAACTCAGAGGAGGTGTCACAGAATTCTGATTTCCCATGAAATCTCTGCTGGTTCAATCCATCAGTCACCTTTTGTTTCTTCTGGAACTGTTTACCTGCTCCATGTCATTTCATCTTGCAGTGAGAAATACAGGTCTCCAGAACTCGTCTAGCTCCCTCGGATTTGCAGACAATAATTAAGCAAGTATTAAAATCTCCTCTGTGTACAAATGGCTGCAGAAGCCCTCGTGTCCGAGCGCTCGTTGGAGCAGTGATGACCATCCCTACTCACGCTTGGTAGCTAAGCTCGTGTCAGGACTTCTGTTTCAAACACCCGTTGTGGCTTTGTGAAATTTGCCACTTATGAAGTGATTCCATTGGGAAGATTGGTCTGTGTGACTGCATATTGCTCGCCATTACAATTTCACGGGGCTTCTGTTCAGCAGTCGCACTGACCTTGTTTGTATGGGACTTGATGAAACTAATGGGGTTGCACTGTGCAAGCCTTGTATAATCCATTCCCTGGGGACGTCTGAAAGGCTGCTCCCTTAATTTTTTTACGGACTGTCCACCCAGCAATCCGGTCATCCCTCTGATTGTTTAGGAGAAGAGCATCTTTGCATTTTGTGCAAAGCGAATTAGCATTGTTTTAATTCCTTCATACAAACTCCTTCTAGAAGAGTTCGCTGCCATTAACGTGTACATCTTTTTTCGCTGTTTTTTATGTGACTGAGGGTAAGTGTACTGAAAGACATGTTTAATGGCTCATCTACTGCACGAAAGCTGTGCAGCAGTGCTGTGTTGTGCAGCTTTGTTCCTGCCTGCCCATCGGCCGCGTTGTTTGTTCTGCTTTTGATAGTCCAACCTTTTGTTCCCCATCCCCTTCTGTTTCTGCCAGCTTGCTGTGTTTGCCTCAGGTAGGAACTGCAGCCAGTTGCACAGCATCCTGTAAAGTGAGAGCTGTTCAAAATAATACACTTAATGTATATTGTCGATATATCAAAATTAACCTTTTCATGATGCTTAATTCTGGATTAACGTCTTCAAAGTCTAATTAGATCATGAAAGCCTAGTCATTATGCCGTTATGAGATGCAGTTGATAACACAAATGCCATGATTCACTGTTTATTATGTCTTACGCTCTACCATCGGTTAACTTTGATGTGCTGATTACGAACAGGGTGATGGATGTGGAAGGGCCTTTCCCTGGGAATGAAAGGACGTGGCAGTGTGTTTTTGCCATTAGCTGAGGAGGTATGCAATTCTTCGTTCCACATCTGGAGGTACGAGGCTGCCTAGCTGTCCTGTGTTACTGGCTGACTGTGGGGATGAAGCTCAGTAATGCCAGCAGGATGTCCTCCATACCCACAGCACTGCTCTGTGAGGTTGCAATCTGGGCGACTCACAGCTACCAGTGAGCTACACAAGTTCTGATCTTCCGCAGTTCTCTCTCCAAAAACTAAATGCAAACGAAGTGAAAGCATTTTTAATGTAGAAAATTCATGTAGATTTCAATGTAATTGGATTCTCCAACTGAGGGACTTTGCAAGCCTGGAAAGATTTCTGCCAAAGAGGATTTTATCTTCGCTTCCTGAGGCAGATGTAGGTGCTGGAAGTTACAGCCTTCTGGAATTGGTTAAATTTAGTAAATGTAATAGCAGCTTCCCAGTGCCAGGAGACTTGTGACACTTCCTGAGGAATGCACCCTGGGCTGGACGTCGGCTTCCAGGACTTGGAGCAAATGGAGCTGCTTGGTTCTAGAGAGATGACTGCTATGAGAACGCTGCTGTGCCCAGTGCTTCTGCATCAGACTTTGCTGCTGGCCTTCCTGCTGAAAAGAAAAGGAGGTGCCCAGGGGTGAGTGGGAGAAAAGCACAGCTGAGGCGCTCACAAAAAAACAACCACCAAACCAACCCTGAGGTGCACATGGGCTCCTGCCCCATTTTGTTTCAGATCTGTAAGCAAGCAGGGTCATGGTGGAAATCCAGGAGTCTGTCACCTTAAGATCCTACCCTCTTCATGGAGCATTCATTTAATTTGAAGGCACAACTCATTCCTGAACAGCAGTTGTGCTGGACGAAGGACTGGAGGCTTCCTGAAGGCAACCAGTTTGCAGTTGGAAAAGCACTGCAGCATCAGGCTGCAAGCAGGAACGCCTGGCAGCGTGTTCCTAAAGGCTGAAGGTGGCTGGCAGTGTCCATCTGGCTGCTAGCAAACAGCCAAGCTTACAGCAAAATGACATCCAGCTGCCATCGGAGCATGCTCTTTTCCTTTGGGAAGGAGCACTGACGCTGTGCCCATGCAGTACGAGTTCAGCTGCTTCATTGCCACGTGGTTTAATGAGCGGTCAGGGCGTGTGCTGATAACCGCTCCATTTATAGCACTGAACAATGCGGATCATCTTGTGGGCTGTAATTAATGAGGGATTCAGTTCTAGAAAACTGCTGCATCCATTTTGAAGATCTTTAATTATAGACACCGGCGTGCGGTGTCGGAGAATGGGGTAATTCATTTCTTATTAGAAATGTTCCCATTCCCACACAAACGCACCTTTTTAGGGAAAAAGAAAAGGAAAAAAAGCTGTCAGATGTTAAATGCAGCGTGGAAGGGTGTGGGGATGGTAAAGCATGGACTGCTTTGGTGTGCAGTGTGGGCACAGGGGGTGGCTCTTCTCTCTCAACTGCGCACGTTTCTCAGCTGTATAAATGCCTTCCATGGCCCATCTGCTGATTGCTGCTGTGGCATTTTACATTTCAGCTCCATTCTGATGCCCTTGGCTTTTTGACTGTTTCGTTGGTTTTTTTCATGCCTATTTCAATGGCTTTGGTTCAGTGGAGGGCGGAGCTGATCCTGGGGAGGACCCAGCTGTGCTGGTTGTGTTCCCCACCGGCCCTGTGCGAGCTCTGGGATATCCTCAGTTCATGACCGAGTGCCAGCAGGTAAGTCACAGCACAGAGGGCTGTCTGAAGGTCTCTATACCATTCCTCAATTCAGCACAGACGTTCCCATGGCCATTCACATTCATACTAGGAGCAGTAGTTCCTCATGCAAGACAAGGTCTGTAGTGCAAAAAAAACACTGTGAGAGGTGTAGGGGAATGGCAGCGATCACAATGGGAGACAGCACAAGTGCAGCATCTCCCTGTGGCTCTATCTAGATTTGCAGCTCTATCACTGGTGAGTATAATCTGCAATGCTAATGAAGATGGAGTGACTTCTGTTT
>NW_024884944.1:5846402-5885077 GCF_019232065.1 Centrocercus urophasianus
GTGACTTCTGTTTTTGTGCTTTTCTTCTGCTTCTGTGCTCCCCTGACTTTCCAGGTGCAGCAGAGCTCTTTGGAGGAGCTCTTTGCCACTGGAATAGCACACACTGTTATGTGTGCTCAGGCAAAGGTTAATTGTCAGTTCTATCTCTGCCGGATTTTTTGTTAGCTGCTTTACTCTCTGAATGGTGATAAAACAAGGCAAATAAAATAAAAATCCAGAGTCATTTTCCTTTCTAAACCTCCTTTCTCTGCACTTCTGAAACCTATTTATGCACAAGCCTCCATCCTAACAAAGGACTCTTTGAGGGTTCTGTGTTAGTCTAACATTCCCTTCTTTCACGTGAAATTAAGGGCTGTGATTTACTGCCATGACCTGAGTGCTCTCCTTTACAGCTTTTTTCTTTCTTTCCTTTTTCTTCTTTCCCTCTGGTACTTTAGTTATGCTAACATGCAGTGGTAGATGTGAGGGGTGGGCTTGTGTCAGCTCACAGTGAGGGTCCTGGGGTTACTGGGTGGAATCAGAGTTGTACATATCTTCATTCTGTTACCCCTTAAAGGTGCTCAGCTCTTTTGCTTTCCATTAAGTGAGGAAGGGGGACGGATTTTTTTTGTTAACTATTACATAGGTTTGTCTGGGATTTTCTTAAATGATGATGGAGGGCACAGCAGCAATTGGTCAGACTCTGAACGTCGCTGTTTGTTGCTTGGAATTCTTAGGAAATAATCATTTTCTTACCAAAATTCAATGTTAATGTCCCAGCTTAGCTGCCCAAGGCCTTTGAGGCACTGGCACTGCTGCCCAGAGAGCTGTGGGTGCCCCATCCCTGCAGGCACTCCAGGCCAGGTGGGATGGGGCCCTGGGCAGCCTGAGCTGGTGGGGGGCAGCCCTGCTCACAGCCGGGGGTGGCACTGGGTGGGCTTTGAGCTCCCATCCAACCTGAGCTCTGCGGTTCTAATTACCATGGGAAAGAAATAGCAGGGAGCTACTGATCAGACGACTCAATACTAAGGCATGGGGCTGTGCAGCTCATCACTTGTCGTCATCCTGTCCCTTCTGACACATAGCTGCTGTCCTTGTCTCTTTGCTGTGATTTTGCTCATACACTTGTGGCATTTAGTGGTGGACTTAAATAAAATGTACTAAGAGTCTTACTTCATTGCTGGAGGTTTCTTTACTTTCTTTAAAGGTGCCATTTCATGGACTATACCATTTATATCAAAGGGCCCCTGCTATCTTTATTACACTGAATACAAAACCCACTAAGACTTTGTTTTTTTCATAAGGGCGCTGTGGGATTAAGCAGAGAGGAAACCCCGCAATGCGGGTGATGCATAAAAGCTTGGAATACAGCAAAGATTTGGCTTATTCTGTAGGACTGCCAACTGAACCACCTGTGGGGTCCAATATGACTTCTTGCAGGAGAATCTTGAGGGAGGGATTTGGCAGGAAGCTCCTATCAGTGTGGAACTGCTTCCATTTTCATTGCTCCTTTCTCTTCCTCCTCTCACAATGTTTCTTCCAGCAGGTGGTTGCTTTGGAAATCTCAGGACTTTTTTCTTTTTTTTTCACACAAAAGATGGTGTTGCTTCTTATTGCAAGGAACCGGAGCTGCACAGTTTTTCTTCGCTGTCCCTCTGAGGTTCCTCCTGGAAATGTTTCAAGACCAGAACGTGGTCAGACTGCGCTGCAATCTTGCTTTGGGAGGCATGTGATGGTTGTCAGACCTGCTATACTGCCATGAATGATAGCCACAGTTCATGGAGCACTGCTGGAAGCACATCATGCATGGCACTCAGGGTTTCCTGAGTGTTGGTGGTTATTTTACTGCAGGATTTTACAAATCAGTAGATTAATAAATTAAAGGAACTTCAGTATGATGCTTCAGTGCAGCGATGCGGTTGCATTGCTCTGTCATATTCTCTTTTTCATCCTCTTGTTTTTATCTGTCCTTGTCCTTTGTTTTACCAGAAACAAAACATCTCTTTCTGTTGCAAACTCGGTGTGCCAAATAGTTTGAATAACTGTAACCAAGAGTGAATGTAAAACATGGCAGTGACAGTAAATTCCTTTTAATGTCCTCCTATAACAAGAATTCCCACTTCAATAACTGGGGCAGCAGAATGGTTGACCTTGTTGTTTGATGCAACCATTAGCTTGCTTGGCTTGGTTCAAAGTCTGCTTGCATTCTGTGTTTAACTCTGCAGCCAGTAATTTAGTGTTAATGATGCAGCATTCATTAACATCCCAATGAGACCTTTCTCTTTCACGGTTTTCTTCATAGGGCAGCTCATTCAGTTACCTGCCTCCCTGGCTTAATAAATGCTTGCATGAAGCGTGGATTGTTTTACTGCCTTTGTTGGCTGCTGGAAGGAAAGGGTACCAAAAGCAAATCAGTTTGGCATTTTTATGCTTGCACTTTGCATTAACGCTTCTAGCATGCTCATAGGTGGGTAGATAATTGGATGCTATCACATCACTGGCAGTGTTACTTAGCAGTATCTTTAAGAAGATCCCCAGATTGAATCTGGGGTGCTAGAGCATTTCTAGATCATAAGGTAGAGTTCTGCAGTGGAACATATGCAGCCCAGCTTTCTTAGGATGTGTATAATACAGTCTGTTAACTTTCTGAACGTTCCTGCAGTGTCTGTTATGTATTTCTGAACCGTGCTGCTGGATGCCAGGTAATTGCCAGGCATGCAGCAAGGTATTGTTTTCTCTGAATTTGTATTGGGATGAGGGGAAAACAGCCTGAGTAAGCTCTGGGGATTCAAGTTAATAATGTATGTGTATGGAAAGCACACTGCACACCAGGATAGGCAAGCACGGTTTGTTCTTGGGATCAAAATCAGCTCTCCTGTGAGGGAGATGTGGCCATGCTGGTGCCAGACGTCCCGCTGCGGGGACTCATGCCCCCAGCTGGCACAGCCACCCAGACAGCAGCTGGGGCTGCCAGACAGAGCCTGCTGGCCCCAGCATGGACATCAGGTACCAGCCAGCCCCTGGAGATCCTGCCTGAGTGTGCTGCTGATGGAGCAGTGCAGAAAGGGGACACACTTTGTTTCCTCATTCCTACTTTTTTATTATTATTATTTCCAGGTCTTGGCTTCATTAAGTGTTCATTTTTCTTCTGAGCAAGTACTGGATTATTGCTTTGAAAACTTAATCAGATTAAATCTGATTAAGTTTTCAAAGCAAGGTAACTGCTCAACTGAAGTCACTGAATGCAAGTCCCCAAACTCAGCTGACTAGCAGCTTGGAGGTGTTGGGTGTTCCACCATTTTGCAGAATCCTCATAGTGAGCAAGTAGTGACCAAGCTTCATTTGCCTTCTGATGCAGCCCAGGGGGCTGTCGGCCTTCCGGGCTGCAGGCGCACACTGCTGCCTCACGTCCCGCTTCTGCCCATCAGGACCCCAAGTCCTTCTCCGCAGGGCTGCTCCCAATGAGTTCTTCTCCACTCTGGGCTCATGTCTGGTGCTGCCCTGACCCAGGAGCAGCACCTGGCCTTGCTGAATCTCATCATGTTCTCTCGTGCCCACTTTCTGAGCCCGTCCAGGTCCCTCTGGATGGCGTCCCTTCCTGCTGTTGTGTCCGCTGCACCACTCAGCTCGGTGCCATCAGCAAACTGCTGAGGCTGCACTCCATTGCACTGTTGAAATCCCATTGTTCCTGTGAGATCTCCTCAGCTCGGGGTTATAAACCACAAAGTGGACTTACTGACTGCATTCTTTAGCCTACCTCAGCGGCTGCTGACAGAACTCACCATCATAGTCTGTCCGGTCAGCCTTATTCCATCTCTGCCTTTGTGCTGTGTTAACAACACTGTGCAAAATGCTCCTCAGGTCTATGCTGCTCCTCTCAGGTTGGCAGGGCAGGCAGTGATGTCCCTTCTGTTTGTAGCTGAATTTGTTGTAAGAAGACTTATCAAAGAGTAAAATCAGTGTCTGCTTTGGTTCCTTTCAGCAATACGACACAGAAAACTGTTAAGGCCCTTCTGGTGATGTCATCAACCACAAGAATGAAGATGAAGTCATCTAAACTTGAGAGAGAAAATGGCAGTCCAGAAATTCTAAATCTTGGCATTAAAAGCATACATATCTTGCCCACATACTCCAATACTGATCTCCATGTTTGTCCTGCTCTGCGATTTGCTTGCCACATCTGTGCAGTTCTTAGAAATTATCTGGCAGTTACTTTCCACTTTTATTTTTTATAATAATTTCCAAAGCTCTTCCATCCTTGAAGTTAAAATTTGGAACTTAATGTGCATGCTTCTGCATAGAAAACCGTCATACTTACCGTGTGCAGGACGTCTCATTTTAATAGTCCTAATTTTTTAAAATCTCTGCAGATGTTTCAATTTGGAAAGGAGAAAAGGCTGTCTGCTGCTCAGAACCCAGTCGGAGTTGGGCTGTGAAGACCTCATCAGGATGAATCGCCTGTTCTTCCACGCTCTTCCCATGCCATCAGTACTGGCTGCTTTAATTGGGAGCATTCTAATTAGCCAGGACATCACCCAGTGCCTCTCAATGGCAGTGCAGCCATCACTATCACCTAACTGCTTGAGAACAACAGCCATCCTAGCTGAGTCGTTACTTGCTGACATTAATTGAAGGATTCACCACTGTATTTTATGGACTAATGTATGGGCAAAACCAGTGCACACAGAATTAGAAGAGATTGCAGCTTTGGGACACCTCTGGATAAATCTTAGGATTCTCTTGCTGGCTAACTTAGATGGCTGTGTGTTCTGATATATGCCACTCAGCTACAACCAGAGCCCAAGGAGTCCCAGACCCCATTCACCATCTCTAATCTCTCATCTGTTACCTCCCAGCAGTGCCTCAGGAGTCCAAAAATCTTTTGGGTCAAAGATTACACATCTGCAAGGCAGGAAAAAAAAAAAGAAAAAAAAGGAGGAAAAAAAAAAGAAAACAAAAACCCCATTGCTCTTATCCACAATTCCAATGTGAAGGAAATCTAAGAATTTGTTCAAGAGCTTTTTTCTTTTGCTTTCTGTAGCACCAGCACCAGTTGCTTGGCCCTTGATATAACTGCTCTCTTGTCACATAGGGAAAATTAAAGGGATTTTTCTCCTCCGTGGCAGCAACATGAAACAAGGTCAAATTTTGTGCAATGACATAGTAGTTGGCTGTTTCTTTTGGCCATTTTTATGCAAATAGAAATACAAAGAAGTCTCTGCTTTTAATTATCAAAAGACTTTTCTAAATCCTCCTAATGCTGGAGTTGCTTGGAGAGGGTTCCAAGTGACCCTGTGGCAAAGGAAATCCATTTATTTGTTCTTGGGCGACGTTACCGATATATTGCAAATACTAAATGCAGGAGGAGCTTCTGTTTTGCTTCCGTGTGCTTTAGGACCCTTCTGTCAGGATGCCATTATATGGTCATGCACTGCTCAAACATAAGGCTCAGACTTTTAGGAGAGCAAATAAAGCTACAAGCTGACAGAAGGTAAAGAAATTACGCTTCCCAAGTTACTGTTAAAGGACTGGAGACTGAGCTGTTTTATAAGTAAACAAAGTCCTTGGAGAAAGCATTGGAATTTATGGGCTGGACAAGCACATTTCATGAGTTCTACCGATTAGGTTCGCTCTCTAATTCCTGTAAGACCCCAGCAAGAGAAGAGATGCTTTCATTTTCCAGTGCAAGACAAGTCTTCCTACTTCTCCAGAATGAATTGTGCCAGGAGGTGACAAAGTAGGAGGGAGAATAACACAATGGATTTGCATTGCACAAAAAATGTGCACGTTGTATCGCCAGGCAAAGTGTTGCACCCACACCTGACACAATGTGAGCAACACCATACTTTCAATTCTCCTCTAGCTGCAAGCCAGCTGGGTAGGGTTGTGCTGACTGCATCAAAACACACAGGTAGACAGTTACTGAAACAGAAGAAGGAAGAATCCACCTAGAAATCAGGCCAGAGCATAGTCTAAGGCAACTTGAAACCATGCCACATTTTCCTTCAGTCTTTCAGGGTTATGTCTTCCATTTCCTCACCACTTTTAGTTAAGGAGTTTAAGGCACAGAAGGACAAAGGTAGTAATGGAATGTCGGTCCCTATTTTGCATTATCCTAGCCCTACATTGTCTAAAAATATTTTAGAGAAGATAAAAATGAGGGAAAGTCATGTTTCTGTTTTTGCGTAGTGGTCTTAAGATGGTGCTGAAATGCAGTGAGAAAGAAAATACCCTAAAAAATTCTTGCTGCTGAGGCAGAATCATAGTTCTTGGACTGAGTTTGTTCTTCACTTTGTTGATGAAGACTGGATCAAGGCATCCTGGAGCCATTTGATCCAGAGGATGATTTTCAAAGGTCTGACAAATCTTTCCTTGATTTTGAAAGACAGATTTCATCCTTGCTGTTTTTATAACACAAACTTGCAGCCCAAGTTGACATGATATTAAGTAATCTCCCAAACGGTGGGATGTAGACAAGCACTTTGTTCCCTTTGCAGGCACTGCCTGTTTATAAAGCACTGCACGTTAGTGGCTGTGGCAGTTGGTGTCTTTATACCTACAGGTGAAAGGGCTTAGGCTAGCATAAACGCTAATCAAGGCTTCAAAATAGGATTACAGCAATTCCTCGGACGTGTGGCACTGGCTCCCTTCACAGGAGGAAGCTTCATCTCTAATGAGGTGGTTGTTAGGTAACACACAAGTGGCTCTGTGCCTACAGCAGCGACGTGAGCAACACTGGATCGTGTAAGAGGAGGCATTTCTTCTGCAGATGTCTGCCATCTGCACAGCAGCACCGAATCTGTTTGGAGAAGGGCCACACTTACCAGGGGAGGCAGATATAACATGGTTTTTCAAGTCTTAGGAAAAGGAAATGCATCTCGTTGTGCCTAAACGCAGCTAATGTGGGGTGGGTGACACTGCATGCCACTAGTTGTATTGGTACAATACTGTGATTCAACATGATCCCTTCTGTTACTTCGTATTTCTGTCTATTATTACTCTCACTCAGCAACGCCAACATAAAACCTGGGTTTTCCAGAGTTCTTGTTTCAAGGCATCAATCAGCTGAACAAAACTGTAAGGTATAAAAGCAAAATAAAAGGTGTCCCTGGCTCAGGACGGCACACGGCCTGGACGGATGAGACAAAGAAAAGCAACTTGCTGAATACATTGAGAAATTAGATTTCGTGATGCGCCCTGTGTGCCCATGTGGGTCTGTGGCCAATGGGAAACTGAGAAGCGATCTCCTGGGCCTCAGTTTAAACCATTAACCAAAAGGCCAGCCTTGCATTTAATTCCATCCTCCTGCTTTCAGGAACAACAAAAGATTATCCCTCCCTCCCCTCCCCCACTTTGCAGAGGGCTCTGTAGCAATAATGTCGGTAATTAAGAGGCTGACAGCAGAACATTGGAGACTCGTGCAGCTCTGCTGTCCCCACAGTGAGCGCAGGCCTGTCACTTTCCTGTGGCTGCCGCAGCGCTGCACGCACCCTGTCCCACTGACACCACAGCTGGGACAGGATGGGGAACCCCAAACAAGCAAGCAGAGCCCACGCCATCCGTGATTTATGTGTGAAAATCCCTTTCTTGATTTCTCATTTTTTCTGTTCTACTGGAGAAGGGATGTGAACCTTTCCCTACCCACAGCCAAGCTCTCCCCTAGGATGTTTTCTGAATGAAATCTATTGCCACACTACAGGGCACCCTCCCTTTCTACTGCCATTTTTTAGCCTGGAAGAGTCCCCTGGGCATCCTAACTCCATTGGCACACCACTATATCAGAGGAAATGACTCAATTACACAAGCAATCAATATCCACAATGCATTTCTTTCACAACACTGCTAAGAGTCAGATACGTCCACATCGTCAGGCCATTAAATATGACCATCTGTAATGGGCTTACGTTCATTGTCAGCATTTGCTTTGTAAATGGTAAAACAGTTCTGGAAGTCTTTGCATTGGGCAGGGAAATCACAGTGCCAGCTGCAAACTTCTGTCTTATGTTTATTTAGGAAACTTACGAGAGAACGGTTGAGTCACAGTGAGCAAGGACTGATCTGCCTGGAGTTGTGTCATTAAGAAGAAATAGCCCATCAGCTGGGATGAGGAGTGTCACATTTTTGCCTTTGCTGCAGACAGTGATCCTGATGCCTTCGGAATCAGGAGGGATTTTAAATCTCCGTGACTGACTAAGGCCCTTACCTCCCCTTCGCAGCTGCTCCCCAGAGGAGGAAAATCCCTTATGGGGGCAAAGGGGGCATTGGTTTGTGGCTGCCAGAAGTTTGCTGCTTTGGAAGCTGTTATTTTGGAAAATTTGCTCTTTTTTTACTCCAGTAAATTGTCCAGAGAATTCACATCAGTGGAAATATATTTTCAGCGTTCTTGTGCAATTAATTTCTGCTCTTTATCAAGGAAAGGGGCATTTGGAGAAGGTGAATGCTATCTTTCATGGTCTGTAACCTGGATTCAGCTCATCAAAGTTTCAGTAATTAACTGAAGCAGTGAAGTCCAGCACTTATCTCTGTCTCTCTGAATGGAGAGAGAGGTTCTTCAAATGAGAATTTGTGCCTCCTAAAATCTAGATTTTTCTTCAGAAATTATGTTGTTGTAGTAAATTACTGCTTCCCCCCCCCCAAGTACATTCTAGTGTGTAATAAAAAAAATTCCAAAATCTGAAAACCCACACAAAACAGAAAACCTGGTTTCATCACAGATCCATTTTCTACCCACTGCCCCCATTTACGATTTAACAGCATGGTCAGCGTTGCAAAGTAATACATCTCAGTGTAAGAGAGTCAAAGAACATCGTGTGGTCCTATTGCTCACATAGCAACGCAATCTCCCAAATTGCCTTCTCCATATAAATCACAGAACAAATTGAGCAAATAAAACAAAAATGCAATAGCAGAAGATTCTTTTTCGCATTTCAGCGATCCGTTTCCAGTTCAGAGCTCTTCAGTCTGAAAATGAGACCAATGCCACACTTAGAGCCTACAGAGGTGTGGTGGTGGTGCCCCGTCCCTGCAGACAGCCAAGGTCAGGCTGGACGGGGCTGTGAGCACTGCTGAGCTGTGGGTGTCCCTGTGCGCTGCAGGGAGCGGCACCAGGCGGCCTTCAGCTCCCTTCCACCCAAACCACCCAGTGCTTCTGCAAAATGTCCCCCTGCACACGGGCGCACTCCTGCCATTTGTGTGTTCCTGTTATTTGGAGTCGCATGCAGAGATGACCTTGTGTGCCATAGCGCTCCTCACATTAACTTCAAAAACTCAGCTCACAAGATGAAATTAAAGTTGATCGTGCAGAAGTTCTTAGCCTGTGTTTTCAACAAATCTGCGGAGGATGAGCAGCACAAGATAAGCACTCTTCCTTCAAGATAAGCTTTACTTTCTTGCTGTGTGAAATTCTCTTGTAGCCAGTGAGATGAACATTTATTAAAATTTCAATAAATAGTAATTCGTGGAAGATAAGGATTTTGTACTTCTGAGCTGGCACACCCCCAAAAGTTATTTTTGGAAGGATGTTGCTCAAGTGCTAAGCCCTGTTATTGATGTGCTGCTGTGTCCCCTGGTCTCTCTCTTACACACAGGGCATGAAACTACAGCACAGTCTGTAAAACAAAATTAATGGAGTGATACAGTGGCCAATGCAGAGGTGATGTCAGCCTCTGGGACTCAGTGGCTGTTAGTCTTCCCCACATGTGATTATCTCCATTATCTTGTGCTTCCTCTTCTTATGTGATTTGGTCTTACAGAACATATACATTACTGAGCTTAGGGGCAGGAACCAGATCTTGACTAACATTTGGAGCATTTAATAATGAGGTTTACTGATAGGAGCCTCCAGACACTACATCACCACAAGTACTGAATAATTAGCACAGAAAACCCATCGGTCACCTAAGATGGTTAGAATATCTTTCAACTGTGTTGATTTGAATTTTCATATTATTTTGTAATTAAATATTTGGGTGATACACACAGTTAGGTGTGTGAGCTGACATTGGGATATCTTCCCATAATGGTATCTGTAACCAAGTTTGTTGTTGTGATTAGCCAGATGACAAAATTATTAGCGGTGATGGACTTCTCTTTCTTTACAGACTTCATGGGAAAAAACACTTTGTCCCTGGAGTGCCTCTTGCAATTTGAGTTTGAAATGAGTTTCATTTGAAAGTACTGACCTCACCACTGCATGGGGGAAGATCACAGAGCAGATCCTCCTGGAAGCTGTGCTATGGCACATGGAAGAGGGAGGTGATATGGGACAACCAGCATGGCTCCACCAAGGGCAGCTCCTGCCTGACCAACCGCGTGGCTTTGATGGTGTAACTGCATCAGTGATCAAGGAAGGAGCCACCAATGTCACCTATCTGGACCTCAGTAAGGCCTTTAACACGGTCCTCCACAACATCCTTCTCTCCAAATTGTTAATCTATGAATTTGATGGGTGGGCTGTTTGATGAGGAGGAACTGGTTGGGAGATCGTACCCAGGGAGTGGTGGTGAATGGCTCAGCGTCCGGATGGAGATGGGAGGCAAGTGGTGTCCTTCAGGGTCAGTGCTGGGGCCGGTGCTCATTAACATCTTCATCAGTGATATCAACAGTGGGATTGGGCGCATCCTCTGCAGTTTGCAGATAACCCCAAGCTGTGTGTTGCTGTTGACACTCCTGACAGATGGGAAGGCATCCAGAGAGACCCAGACAGGCTGAGCTCTGGGCCCAGGGGAACCTCAGGAGGTTCAACAAAGCCAAGTGCAAGGTCTGCACCTGGGTCATGGCAGCACCCACTGTCAGTGCAACTGGGGGACGTAAGGATAGAGCACAGCCCTGCCAAAAAGGACCGGGGGTACTGGTGGGGGGCAGCTGGACATGAGCCAGCAGTGTGCCCTGGCAGCACAGAAAGCCCAGCGGACCCTGGGCTGCAGGCAGAGCAGCGCGGGCAGCAGGGCAGGGAGGTGCTCCTGCCCCTCTGCTGTGCTGTGACAGCTCACGTGGAGCACTGCGTCCACAGGTGGAGTCCTCAGGGCAGGAGAGACGGGGAGCTGCTGGAGCGCGGCCAGAGGAGGGACACAGAAATGGGGGCAGGGATGGAAGCCCTCCCTGCGAGGACAGGCCGAGAGAGCCGGTGATTTGGACTAGGTGACCTTTAAGGGTCCCTTCCAATTCAAATGGTTCTGTGATTCTATGACTAAAAGTAAAATTTTCTGCAATGCCATCACAAGGATTTGCCATCTTTTTTTTTTCTCTGGCACAGTTTATGATTGCTTGTACACTCAGGCTGAGTTTCATCTTTTTAGACAGCCTGAGAAGAGCATCTCACACTTGATGGTAGGTTGTCTGTGGCGTTGGGGCTTCGCGCAGTGCTTGGCATAACGGTGCAGTGCTGCAGCTGCAGAACAAGGAGCACTTGTCAGACGTGGGCAGTGCTGGCTGTAAACAATCACAGATGAGCGCTTCAGCGCGCTTCTCCCTTGAATACTGATGTTTAGGCAAAGATGCCGTTTGAAATCAAACACATTTGGGGTCCGGGTGTCTCGTGAGGTGCCGACAGCTTACGGCTCCCAAAAGCACCACGCACAGTGCTGCTCACACCACTGTGATGCAGAGCGAACCGAAGGAGGCAGAGGATAATTACCTGCTTTGGACCTCTGCCAGGAGAACCATTGCAGTGCTACTCTTGTCATGTACAACATTATGGGATCTTTAATGGGATTAATTTATTTCAGTTGGTTATTAAGATAAGAGCGTGGGGTCTGCACTTTGTCTGGAGGCTTGTGCCTCCTGCCAGGAGGAGCAGCAGCAGGTCGGGCACTAGGAAAAATTTGTTCTCCGAAAGAGTGGTTGCGCACTGGGACAGCTGCCCAGGGATGGGGTGGCATCACTGTGCCTGGAGGTGTTCAGGAATTGCAGAGATGTGGCACTGGGGGACACGGTCAGAGGGCATGATGGGGATGGGTCTGGGTCGGGCGTGGGGGTCCTTAGAGGTCTTTTCCAACCTTCATGATCCTATTATTCCACAAGGACAACCTGGTGCGCTGTGGCCCTGCTTGAGGGCAGCGCATCTGTAACCCACAGCACGTGGCTCCCACTGCCTGCTCGGCTGGTTGTCCTCATGGAACACAACTCTGTGTTGTCTTCATGGAACACAACTGCACTGCATCAAATGCCACTGGTTGCCAGCATGACTGGCAGCAGTAGCAAAAGCCATGGTCTTCATCACCATCATAAAATGAGAGATTTCATTTTTATTTCACGTAGTTATGGGTTGAAAAAAGGCACTCGGGAAGCTCAAGTTTCTGAGTATGGAAGCAGTGTGATCCTGCGGCCAAGCAGGGCAATGCTGCTGAGCTCAGTGCTCACTTATCAGCTGCTGTGATCCTCTGCAGGACCGCATCGTGCTCCTGCCTGGAAAATGTTCCCATTCCAGTTATTCAGTAGGAATATGGCTGACAATTTGGCATATAATTCCTGACATACTGCATGGAAGCACATATCACTGAAATCAACCATTAATGCAGACAACATATTTTCAAGTTTTAGACAGATAATGGCTTCCAATTTTCATTACTTCAGCTTCTTGCGAACTTGCTTCAGTACTTGTAGTGCTCCAAATCGCATTAGGATGAACCCAAAGTTATCTGACCTTCCTGAGAAAGAAATAAAATACAAGTAAAGAGGAGCAGAGCTAAAATCGAAAGGTTTCACTGTCTTTCTCTGTGGAAAGTGACATAGGCCAGCCTGGAAAAGGTCAGAGTTTGTTGCAAGCAGACTGCATCCTGGTGCATGGGAATAAGGATCAATAACTTCACAAGGCTTCGGAAAAAAAGATGGAAATAGGGCTTGTTAAAGGGTAACTTAATTAGGAATAGCTATCTGGATGGAAGCTGCTGAGTGGTTCATATGAGAGCAGATCAGTTTTGAGGAAGAGGTGGTGCTCAGGGACCCTATGCTGAGCTATCGGAGCCGTTCTGTGCTGATGAGAAGCCAACCCCAGGCCTGTAGCATTGGTTAAGTCTCCATTCCCCTCTGGATACATAAATGTAACTGGATTTCTTGCTAGCAGCACACTTCCTACAAAGTTTTCATGTTGTCTCAGTGCTGGGCATAGTTGATATAAAAAACAAATCCACACGAAATAAAACAAAACAAAAGAAGGAACCCACGTGGACAGAACACAGATTTTTCTCTCTGCTGTGACCAAATAAAGACTCATCAGTAATCCAGAGGCATCTGCGGTTGAGATGGTGGCTCCTGGGAAAGCACCCTGTGCCACCTGGGCTGAGGTGTGCTCACAGAGCTCTTTTACATCTTTTTTTTTTTAAATGCTGTTCGCATTTCAGCTGTGGTTTCTTTTGATGAGTTCGTTTGCCTTTGTGTGGGTTGTCTGATTGCAAGGCATTCCTTCACAGGAGTAACATAAATATTTACATGGTACCCGACATCAGAAGTCTCTTTTAAAAATAGAGAGATTTCACCATTTACAGTTTACAAGTAACACTTGCAATTAGCAGCAACGGGTTGCTGGCATTAGCATCCCAGAGACAGATCAAAATGCACAGGGCTCGATGTCATGGTAACTGGAGGTTTTTTTAAGGTGCATCTCAAGAAAACAAGGAGCCTGAAGGGCCTAGCTGGAGCCAGGATCCACAACAGCTCCTGCTCAGCCCCTGGCACTGCACAGAGGTGAGACAGCTCGTGTGCCAGCGTTGGGTGACAAAGGACACTCCATGGCTGGTGCTGAGCATTGCAAGGAAAACCCCAGCAGTGTCCCATTTGGCTGCACCACAGCACTGCCATACTTTTGCTGCTGTGTGGTCGCTTCAAAGTGTGCAATGCTAGCAATGCTTGGGCAAGCAGCCTGCAAGCATCTGTGGGAAGCTGCTGATAGTGATACCACGGGCGTTCCCTGCCTCTTCTTGAGGTCTGTCTCCTCAGGGAATGGTGTTGGTCAGATGCTCCTTGCAGCAGGGCACAGCTGGCCACACAGCTGGGCAACTCTGCACGCATCATCCCTTTGAGTGGCAGCAGCAGAGCGCCTGTCACTGCCCAGAGTTTACTGCCCTACTCCATTTCTTCCATGGCAGAGCACAGCTGTTCTCAGGCCTCCTGCTCCTGCCATGTAATTCCCTGCTTTGGGCTGAAGCCAGCTGTTCCTGGTGCTGTTCCCCTGAATCTCCTGGCACTGCAAGCTGCTGTGTCAGGACGCAGCACACTGCCATGCAGGGGGTACAAGATATGTGTTTGCACAAGGCTCTATTTCCCACAGAAAGCCGTGCTTGGAGCCCAGCAAAAGCAGTGGGAATGCTTCTGGCTTGGAATGACTGTGGGAGCTGAGTGCTGCCCTCACTGTGCACCCACCTGCACGGCCCCAGGCATCTGATATCATGGGGGTGAGCACTGTGGGGGGATCACGGGACTGTGCAAACACGGTCTGGTGATGAAAGTGTGCATCAGCACAGTGTGGGGGGAGAGGGGCCTGGGAAGGGCCGTGGGAGCCGGCTCTGTTCCTGGCCACTGATCGCTGCACGACCTGGATCAAACCCCATCTCCTCCTGTGCCTGTGCCTGTCTCTGGTACATCCATCCGGTGTGAGGGATGATGGCCCTCACCTGGCTCCCAGAGGACACATACAGAGTCACTGCTATTTCCCCTGTTGGAGCATGGCAAGGAACTTTGCCATGCTGCTGGGGGAACCTGTTCTCTACCATAAATCTGATCAGAAATGCAGCATCACAGACTGTGAGGGATGCTGATGTCCTTAGGTGAGGAATTTAGAAAGTGCTTAAAGGCATCAATAGTGCTCTGACCAGCCATTGGGTGCAGGTTCCTGTATTGGGAAAGGGTCATCACCTCTGCTGAGATCAGAGACAGCAAGAATTGATGCATCTACTACAGCAAGAATGGGCTGAGCATGTCTTAACACTTGCTCTGTGTGCCCCATCCCTGCAGGCACTCAAGGCCAGGTGGGATGGGGCCCTGGGCAGCCTGAGCTGGTGGGGGGGCAGCCCTGCCCATGTCTGGGGGTGGCACTGGGTGGGCTTTGAGCTCTCCTCCAACCTGAGCCATTCTCTAGCTCTATGGTGTGACAGAGGATGTGGAGGAAATGAAAAGTATTTGCTGCTTTGGATCAAGGAGAATGACAGGGCTTGGGTAGGCTTGGGGCTTAGGTAGAAGGCTGACTGTCATAAAGATGTGGCTCCAATGGGGAGACTGGTTGGCACATGCACAGCGGGATGGGGGGTGCTGGGAAGCCCCCTCTGTTCTCTCCCTGCAGTGCTGTCGCTGTGGGTTCAGCTGCAGCCTCAGACGATGAGGCGTGGATGACTGCAAGGATTAGCTCACATGCCAAAATCTGCTGGCGCATCAGAAACCAACCTGAGTCAGAGCTGAGATGCCGCTTCGAGATCTGCAACAGCTGCAGCAGCAATGGGGGAGACAGAAAAGTTTCTGGGAGCTTTATAGTGGTGAGAGCAATGCTGCTGGCAAGCTAGGAGGTTAGAAATGACTGCTGCTCTAAGGAATCAAGTGAATGCAACTCTGTTTAGAAATAAATAAACTCAGAAGTAACTGGCAGAGCTATATAGGACATAGAGGAATATGCATCCCATTTGTGCCCTGCCAGAGAGAAACTTACTGGACAAATTCCCTGGAATGGAAATGAGTGACCTAGAAGATGCATACCAATGCCAGGCCTCGTAAGCAATACCTGTGGGAAGGAGGAAAAGATCCATGGAGAGAATGGTTGGAAGCTCTCAGCCGTTGAGCTGAGACCCAGTTGGCCCTCCACACCACAAACATTTCAAACAGTTGATGTGTGAATGTGTGACTCCCCACACCTTTTGGTTTGAGGTTTTTATGTCTGCTCAGAGAGATGGAGATTTGATAACACTTTGTTTTCTTTTGTCTGGAGAACAGCTATCATGGGAAAATGGTACAGCTGCCTTTTGCAAGTTGAGATGGTTCCAAGCATTTCCAGCCCAGGGCAGCATTTGGCAGTTCTCAGCACACCCAGCTACCAGTAATGCCCATGTTATGAGGCTTACTGCTTCTTCTCTGCTCAGCAAAAAAACAAATCTGGAGCCACAGCTTCTCGTAGTGGTTATAAGAGCTCGGGTGGACTCTAAGTCCAACGTTCACCTTACAGGACGGGGCAGGGCTCACATCACCCTGCATGGACGTCATCCTGTCACTAAACTTACTTTGCTTCAGTCATTAACAGGAAGTGTCTTTCGAGTTAGAAATAAAGGTGAGAGCTCTTTTGGCCAAGAAAAGTGATAGAGTGGATAGAAGTCCTGATGGACACAGCAGATCCTTCCCCTGTTTGTATCCAGGAATCACAATCATGATAAATACATGGCACTTCAGCAGTAATGAAGGGGGCACTTACTGAGCGAAGTGCCGGTGCCTCCGGGTGGCTTCTGCAATTAGAAATTCTCTTCAATCCATCCTCTGGCGTGGATTTATGAAGCGAATGTGGTTGTACAAGTGATTCAAAGCCCTGTATCTCTCTTAATATATTTGCTGCATGCATGCCATCAGGCAGGCAGAACACTGTACCTTACCGTGCTCTAATTTATCTCCATAACGCAAGTGGAGTCAGAAGGGACGCAGCAACAATAGTGCAGTGTTGTTTCCTCGGCTGTTCTGTGGTGCCCTGCTGAGGAGCTCATAAATTCCTGGTGGGGATCACAGGGCGCAGTTCCGTGCAGTAAGACTCCACGGCTACAGAAAGCTCCTCCTGGCACATGTTTGTAATCGAAACCGCTTAAACTTCATTGAGAAGGGGCTGGGGGTAGGAGGTTTCTTCCCAGAAATAAACACGAGGGTCGGAGTGATTTCTGTTGCTTTCATTCCGAGTTAAAAATACACTTTGTGGAGCATCTCTTCCATTTGTGAAGGGATGTGCTTTCTTCATCAGATCATCGTCATAACAGAATGGCTCAGGTTGGAGGGGATCTCAAAGACCACCGTGTCCCCACCCCCGGCCATGGGCAGGGCTGCTGCACACCAGGTCTGTCAAGGGCCCCATCCCACAGGGCCTTGAGTGCCTCCAGGGAGGGGGCACCCACAGCCTCATCTTCATACGTTAATTTCATATTTGGATTGTGATATTGTGATATATGAGAACAAGCCGTCCCTATCCGCCCTCTGTAGGGGAACACGTGCTCTGATATCATCTGCTGCACTTGCATTCCTGCTGTTCCACATGTTCTTCCCAGGTAGAAACCACCCAGCACTGCCCTTCCCACTGACATCTGTGAGCATGGAGCCCTTTTCCTGCAGTCTCAGCTCCCAGCCCTCAGTTTTGCTCTTTGATATTTTTCAAATTTAGGGTGGACGCTGCATCTTCTGCAGAGCCACAATGCCGTGCTCTCATCAGTCAGTGCAGGGGAGGTCTGAAAGCATTCAGATCCTGCACATCTCCGTTGTTACACAAGTAATAAATAACAACAATCTTTTGTAATTACTTCCCAGCATAATTTGGTTTTTAAAGAAGAGCTCGAGGTAACCTTCCTTTTTCCTAAAGCGGCTGTGACAGCCCCAGAGGGGCTGGTAAGGATTTAATTGTGGCACTAAGTAATTTATCTGATGTGGAACGTTAGGAGCTGAAGTGGAGCAGGTTAGCAGTGGGAGTATCACACTGCTACAAGACCTTTGCTGACATTCAGCTGCTGGGGGAATAACTGTAAAATGCAAAGGTGACTTTCTGGCTTTCAGATCTAACCTTCACTGTTCTGAGCTCTGCGTTTTGTGGGAGAGCTCCAACCTTCGTGGGCCCATGGTGTTAAAAGCACAAAGCTTTTGGATTGCGCTGGTGACACAGGCTGAGCTTTATCTGCGGGGAGTTAATGAAAGTCTCCTCAGAAATGATGGCAGCACTTCAGAAGGTCTCCAGACTGCTGTATCCTCCGCCATCCCCTGGGATCAAACATTGGCAGCCTTGCTGTGGGGATGTGACACCTTCAGCAGCGCTCAGGCGGCAATATTTAGAATGATGGTCATGCTAATTCCCATAAACTCTAGCCTATAAAACACTGCCCGGTGCAGAGAAATGCCTGATACCATCCCCCTGTGATGGATTGTTTCTGGTCTCTGGTTTCAGCTTTGCAGAATGCAAATGCCTATGACAAGAGGGAACGGCCTCACGTTGCACCAGGGGATGCTCAGGTTGGGTATGAGGGTGAACATCTCCAGAGGAGTGGTTGGGCAGTGGCACAGAGTGCCCAGGGGGTGCGGGGCGTTCAGGAGGTGTCCAGGAAACGTGGAGATGTGGCACTGAGGGGCACAGCGGGCAGTGTTGGTGGTAGGTGGGTGGTTGGAGTAAATGACCTTAGAGGTCTTTTCCAACCTGAATGATTCTATGATCGTGTGTTTCTATAAGCTACTTGGTGTTTTCCTATTTAGCAACAGTAGCAGAATTGCCTTTGGAAGCAACAAAGCCCAGGATACATGGTATCTAATGCTAAAACTATGCTAGCAGCCATTTCTCAATCCCCACCTTGATTAAAGTTTGGTTTTGGTGTATATGCTGAGGCAGGAGCAGGGAAGTAGTATGTATGGGCGGTATATCATGTGCCATTCCTTTTAGATGATTAGATGGAGGCATCTGGCAGGGCCCTCTGATTTAAGACTATTGACTTGATCTTATTTCTTGACATGGGTGCAACAGAGACCCATCCATTACATTTTTGTATGAACTGGCTTCAGACTTCTTTTTATTTGAGTGCATTTCTCTATTAAAATGCAATGTATCAACGAGATAAAATGAAACGCCAATTACTGCTCTACAAATGTTTGCTGTTTTAAAGCAAGATAAGGTAAACACGAGCCAAATCCTCTTTTCTCTCCCCTCCCTTTCTGGAGAGGTGGGTACAAACTTTAAATATTGGTACAAACACATTCTGGATGGCTTCCAGATAACTGAAACACAAACAGAACTGCTCTGAACCGCTCGCCTCCCCCAGGAACCAGCACACTTTGCCTGGTGAATGCCATATTGACTCGGTTTTGTGAAGGAGACAATTGACACGAAGGCTCAGCTATAGATTAATAGTCACCAAGCTGCTCCAGTTAGGGAAATGCTTCTTGCTGCTGCAGGTGATATCCATCTTAAAGAAATAGAGCCGGAGCTATCAGCCAGGTGACAAGGCAGCAGAGAAATCCACGGTGTGCGTGCTGGAGTAAAGCAATCTGAACAGAAGAGAGGCAGTGATTTAATAAACCAGAGAACCTGTCAGATGCCTTATCCCATCCTCAGAGGGACGGTGAGACTCCAGCAAAGTCAATGGGACTTAAAACTTCGGCCTCCAATTAAACAAGTGCTTTGTTGCCTTGCTGCTCAGTGGCCCAAGTCCCAGGGATGTGTGGCTCCCAGGGAGTGCAGGGCTGTCCCTGCTGAGCGCTGTGTGTTCAGCACCTGAAGGATGAACTCATCTGTGCATTTCTCAGTGCTAAGGACAAGTTGTACAAACTGGAAAGCAAAAAAATTCCACCTTCAGCACCTCGTGGCACATCTGCCCGGGGTGGGGGGGTGTTTGGGAGCTGTGCAGATGTGGCACTGAGGGATATGGGCAGTGTGCAGTACTGGTGGTGGGTGGATGGTTGGAGTGGATGGTCTGAAAGGTCTTTTCCAAGCTCGGTGATTCTGTGATTCTAACATTAGTGAAATCTCCCAGTCACCACCACACATCATCGTCCACACAAGGCAAGAACTCAGTGTTTTCTTCTTCTATTGAAGCTCACAGCAGAGGAAGGTGGGAGAAGAGCTGACAAACAGGGCTGATGAAAAATCAGAGAGGAAACAGGCACGAACAGTGAATTCTACAGCAGCACCGTCAATATTCAGCTGTTTGCCTCTTTGGTCTTCCTGTCATTCTCCTTTTACCGCTTTGTGCCCCACTTTGCAGGACTATTTTTGTTAGCAAACTGTCTTCCACTCCCACGTCGCAATGGATTAAGGGCTTATAATTGCTGCTACTTTAAACTCCTCGTTACAGAGCTGGTCAGAGCAGGTTTAATTAAAACAGCAGCAGCTGCCTGTCTTCAGAAACCCTCCCAGCACTGGCAATAAGCAGTGGGAGCTTGTAGGAGTCCATCCCTTGTACCTGCAGGGCCCTGGGGCCTTCCAGGTCGAGCTGGGTGTACACAAACAAACTCCACTCCCTGCAGGCTGCCTTCATGCAGCAAGACAGGGCTGCTGTTTCCATGCACTTCGCTCTCAACTCCTGGATCTCATCGGGAGCAGGAGCCAGATCCCATCAGCTGCACAGCACTGCAGCAACACACCAAACCTTGACTGCAGTGATGCACAGCAGCCCCAGCTGCACGCAGCTCCCACGGGCTGAGGGTTTGCCTACAAACACTCCTTCAGAGTTTTCTGGGGGAGGGAAAAAAAAGAAAAAAGAAAAAAAGAGAAAAAAAGAAAAAAAGAAAACATCACATCCTATACATTCAGCTGAGGGGTTTTCAAGCCTCTCACTTGTGCACCAAGTGCCTGCTTCTCACGCTGTTTCCCTGCCTCTGCTGCCAGCATGGGAGAGACTGTATGAGCTTCCCCAGCAGCCTCAACACATTCCTCCACGGAGAGCCCTTAACAGCAGTCGCCCACAGCTCCTCTTTGTGCTCGTTCACTCCTCTGTTGGCTGCTGCCAACGCAGAGCTGCTGACCCACTTCCTCCCTGCTTGGGTTAATTCACAGGGAAACGTTCCCAAAGCCTCAAGAATTGGGAAACCGAGCAAGCTGCAGCATTTGCGCATAGGAGGGAGCGCATCCGTGCGAGCACAGCAGGAGCTGGGGCTGGCTGTTGGTGCAACACAGCGATGTGCAATGCAAACAGCCAGGCAGCAGACGGCTCGGCGCGCAGCGAGGCAGGTTGTTGCTCCAACCAACGCGACTCATTAGCTGCAGTGGTTCCTTCGTAAGAGACAAGGGATGGGAGAAGGCACGGGCAGCCTTTTTTTTTTTTTTCCCTGTTGGGGGTAGTGCTGGCCGTCCTTCTGATACTCCTTGCATGCTCATTCCTCTGCAGGGTCATTCTGTATGTTCCCAAACTGAGGAGAGGGCAGCACAGGCAGGATCATAGAGACATAGAATGGTTTGAGTTGGATGGGACCTCAAAGGGCAGTGCACAGGGACACCCACAGCTCAGCAGTGCTCACAGCCCCGTCCAGCCTGACCTTAGCTGTCTGCAGGGACAGGGCACCACCGCCTCTCTTCTCCATGCTGCACAGTCCCAACTCTCAGCTTGTCTTTGCAGGGAGGGATTCACAAAATCACAGAATCACAGAATGGCCCAGGTTGGAAGGGATCTCAAGGATCATGAATCTCTACCCCCTCTGCCACAGGCAGGGCCACCAACCTCTCCATTGGGACCATTTCTGTGGCCATAACTCATTCCTGCCAGCATCTGCACAGTTACTGCTGTGGAATTTCTCCAAAGTAACACTTAACCTCATCGTGGCTCAGAATCAAGGTGTTCTGGCAGAAGGTGACACACCAGGCCCGAGAGCCCCTGAATCTCTGTTTCTTTCTTTTCGGAAGAGCCCAGCAAATGAAGTTGTACCTTCTACTAAGGTGTAGAAGCAAGTTTTAACACACCAGACTGTGGAATTCCGCACAGTAGGAGCGGTGCATGGCAATATTTGGCAAGGGAGCAGAGCATGCACTTACCAGAAATAACCCCACATCTGAGGAGGGGCATTCAGTGTCCTATTTAAAAACATCATCTGCCTTCACCCAGCAGCTATGAAGAGTCTGGGTGTGCAGCATCCTCTATCTCACACCCTTCTAAACTGGGATTCTTGTACTTCTCTGCAGCATGCAAAAGATGTGAGCTGGGCTGCTTCAGTGGTTCTTTTGTCTGAAACTCCCCCACATTCCCCCTCCACAAACAAAAATCTTCTATTTCCTCAAATAATGTTATGTTTTCGTAGGAAAAAGAAAGCGCACTGGTGACATGGCCCACAAGATCAGTCATGAATACCATGCATGGCCCTGTGGAAGGCTGATGTTTAGGGCTCAATTAACCTGTCACACCCAAAGCCCCATTGTTTTCAGTGCAGTCATGCCCGACTGATCCCAGTAGGAGACAAGAATCCCATTTCTTAGCTGCAGGAAGCTGGCATGATCCTAACGATGCAGAGGAAGAACAGCTGAGAACCAGAGTCCAGCATGAAGACAAATGGCATTTATCACCTCTGTAAGCACATAGCCATGATTTCCGCCCCAGAAACATGAAATGTGTGATGGTGCCCCATAGACCTGCAAGCTTCGTTTGGGTTACGAACACAGCCTGACTTCAAAGTAGTCTGCAATAGCTCATTTGGAAGGATGGGAAACTGAATATTCTTTAATTAACCTATTAGTTTTAATTAGATACCACAGCCACTTGTTTTGTAATCTGGAAAATGAATGTTCCAGATGCAAAGGGGAGGTTTTCTTTCTTCCTTTTTTAACTTTCTTTCTTCCTGTTTAGTGAAATGTTTAAATGTCTTGTCACCACAGAGAAACACAGAAAAAAGTGACACTTGATGAAAGATTAAGGAAAATGGGGAAGATTAACAAAGCTTGATAGGCAGGCAATTAAAATAGAAGTGAAGGATGGTTAGTATTCATTACCAGACAACACAGGCAGGGAGGATGCTGCAGCTGCTGGAAATCCCCATATCCAACTGCAGGGAAGTCCTGCCCGAAATGGCTTGCTCTTTTCATTGGTGAGGTTCCCACTGGCAGTTAAGTGGATTAGGAGCTTTTGTGGCCTCTTCACCCTCGGAGACTGATCTGGCCTAAAGGTCTAAGGGCTGTTTGAATGGTCTTTAAGAGGTGGCACGAGGAGGATTCTGACAGGGAAGGGGAAATGGCTGATGGCTGTAACCAGGAGATGCCACCTACTGGAAACTGAGAAAGGAGGAATGAGATCCAAGTCTCTGGATGAGGAAAGAGGGAACCAGGAGACCAGCAGAGAGGAGAGGAGAGGGAGGGGGTTGTGCCCCTCTGCTCTGCCCCTGCAAGGCCCCACCTGCAGTGCTGTGCCCAGGCCTGGGGCCCCCAGGACAGGAGGGATGCGGAGCTGCTGGAGCAGGTCCAGAGGAGGGCACGAGGATGCTCAGAGGGCTGGAGCACCTCTGCTGTGAAGGCAGGCTGAGGGAGCTGGGCTTGTTCAGCTTGGAGAAGAGAAGGCTGCAGGGAGACCTCATTGTGGCCTGCCAGTACTTGGAGGGAGCTTACAAACAGGAGGGGAGTGACTGTGTACAGAGCCTGATGGGGACAAGGGGAATGGTTTTAAAGTGAAAGAGTGGAGATGTGGGTGAGCTGTGAGGAAGCAATCCTTTGGTCAGGGCGGTGAGGCACTGGCGCTGCTGCCCACAGAGCTGTGGGTGCCCCATCCCTGCAGGCACTCAGGGCCAGGTGGGATGGGGCCCTGGGCAGCCTGAGCTGGTGGGGGGCAGCCCTGCCCACGGCTGGGGTGGCACTGGGTGGGCTTTGAGCTCCCCTCCAACCTGAGCATTCTGTGATTCCCACTGGAAAAGCCATGGGCAGAGAGGAGTTTCTGCCTGGTGCTGTCTTTATCCCAGAGACACTGACATCAGCCTTCCCAGCACCCACCTCACTTCAGCAGACGTGTTAATCAAAGCCCCAGCTGGTAATCACACTCAGCACAAAGTGCCAGACACACAGATATGAGCAGGACAGGGAACATGCCAGCAAGCAGGGAACCCTCGTGCTGGAGTCTCGCCGAGCTGTGTGCAGGCAGAGAGCTGCAATGGTCACAGGAACAGACAGTGGAGCAGATCCCTATCTGTGTGCATCCCATCCAGGAGCAGCGAGCTGCAGCACGCTGGCAGAGCAGTGGGTGGCTGCTCGGGGTGCAGCAGAGCCTATCTCATGCCAAACTTCTCCCACGCCTTGTGGCTCTGCTGGGTTTCCTGTCACTGACTCATCTGCTGGTTCCGCTCCCTCGCTGTGTTACTACAGGGACGGCTGTGAATGAGCACCCAGCCGAACCCACGGGCACTGCTCTTGTCTCAGTCTTCCTCTCTTCTTTCAGCATTTGTGGCCTCGTGACGCTGCTGATGGAGCAAAGGAACCCGGCACTGGTTGGTTCTGAGCAGCTTTGGGATCGTTGCTTTCATGTCTCCTCATTTCTCATCTGATGGATTACAGCACAGATCTCCAAATTTTCCCTTGGAAGAGGAATTGTCTTGGGCAGGTCATATATAGGTTTGCACTGAAAATAGTGACTCCTTTTTATTTCCATGGGTACTACAACTGATGCAAAGAGCACAGTATCAGTATATTGAATAGTGAATATTTTCAGCGACAAAACATTATTTATAACGTAGTTTTATTTTACAGCCATTAGCTGTGCATTTTCAACAGCCATGCACAACAGGTGCATGCCACAATTGTCATAAATGGCACCAGTGGAGGTAACCCACTGTCACTGTCACCACAGCTGAAATGCTGCCCCTCTCTGTGCTCACATCCACTCTTTGGTCTCCAGAAACGTTTAGCAGGCATCAGTGGATGCCACTGGGTGCCATTTTTTCTGCATGGAGGAATTCAATTCCACACCTTTGCTTCATTTGCCCTTCCATGTCAGACACCATTGTGTCAGACTGCCCCTCTGCTGCCATCTGTCACACGGCAACAACATGCAATGGATCTTGGTGGGGAGGTTCCACCTCTACTGCTGCACCACCAGCATCCAGCTCTGATGTGGTGGGCTGACATCATAAAACAGGAGGCATTACTTTTGTAGAAGCCTCTCTGGTAAGAGGGAGCTCATAGAAGTCTGGTAAGCTCTTTGAGTTAAATATCTGATTGCAACTCTACACATTCCATTTGAAAATTCACAGGTGATGTATTTATATAAACAGAAAACGGAGGTGCAGATATTCCAAAAAATTGATCATTTTTTCAGAAATCGTGCAACCTGTTCTCAGATTCCATTATCAGAACAGAAATCATGGCTGTGTGTTTTCTGCTGCTCACAGCACTCTGTTCAGCCAATGCATCGCAAAGCCGTTGGCCATCACTGGGCTCAGCCCTGCCCCGTGCCCTGGGCTCAGTGCACACAGTGCCCATCACACAGCGCTGCTGGGAGCGATGGGGGCACAGGGCTGTGTTTGGGGACAGCTCTGCCCACCTCCTGCTCGCAGCTCCTGCAGCCTCTGCCACCGCAGTGCCCAACACAGCAGCACCGGCTCTGCGTTGGTGGGTGGGCGCTTCCTTCATGGGAAAGGACGGAGCGAGCTTGCAGTGCAGAGGGAGGTACACGCTGTACTTGGCTGGATACTTTATTGGGAATGAGCTGAGCTGGTAAATGTCTGCTTTCTATTCTTTATTGCGTTCCAGCTTGTTGGAGATCCAGACATGCTCCACTTACAGATTCTGCCTGCAGAATGGGCTGAATTAGAGGGCTGCTGCAGGGAGATTCGAAGGTATTTTTGGCCAGAATGAAGCATTGTAGTTCATACACAGAAAGTGAGCCTTAAGCGTAGAAAAAAACCAACAGCCCAGCATCAAACGAGCCTGATAAACCCTCATGATTTGTTCCATGGCTCATTGAGTCTTCAAAGAAGCATGAATACATGGCAGCCACATGTATCTGAACTACATAGACTAAAGTTCATGGAAAAAACATGTGTCTTTTTACTTCTCAATTTTGTTTGAGTTTTGAAAGGAGAAATAATGCTCAATCCATCTATTTCTGTAGGGAAACTTGTTATGCATGCTGTTACCCTAGAGAGCCTGCGTCTGACTTGTGGCTAACAGACTTCACCACTAATGAGGAAGAGATCACATGAGAGATAAAACCAAAGTGATTCAGAGTAACAGGGCTTCACACAACACTTCTGGATGCTTTCTAGTTGATAAAAGCAAAGAAGAACTCTTCTAGCAATAGAGGAAGAAGGAGCTGTTGGCTGAAACTGATGCGAAGAGCACAAAAACACTATTTGATAGAGCAAATATTGGTGGGAAGGTTCCACCTCTACTGCTGTGCCACCACCATCCTCCTCTTACATCATTTTTGCTCACCATTGCTGTGACTCTTCCACATTTTTTTTTCTCCATTTATCTTTTTTTCCCACAAATGTTACTGAAGCTAAAGGAAATGGGTCTCACCTCATATTCATACGTAAGCGTTTGCAAGGAAATCTGTATTGAAGGGCAAGGTATAAGTATAGTTTTTCTTAATTAATGGGGCTGTTCAGGCACTTCTTTGTTTTCTTTTTTTTTTTTCCTGGTTGTAACATTTCAGAAGCCATGCCTCTTAAAGTGAAACTCAGCCTTGTAGTGGCCTTGCCATCAGTTGCTCTCATTTTGGATGCAGATGGCTTCAGGTGAGCCATGCTGCTAATTAGTGCCCAGCTTGTCAAAACGAAGCAGTGCTTTGAAGCTAGATGCAAACAAATTGGTCCCCAGAGGAGAGAGGGATGCGTGGCTGTGCTGGTTGCATCATTCAAAAAGCATCACCCAAACAGCCTGGCCC
Source organism: Centrocercus urophasianus (assembly GCF_019232065.1). NCBI lineage: Eukaryota > Metazoa > Chordata > Aves > Galliformes > Phasianidae > Centrocercus > Centrocercus urophasianus. The sequence goes on from NW_024884944.1 coordinate 5,872,877, forward strand.
CAAGAAAAGAGTTCAAGGCAAGAGGGGAATGGGTTTGCATCACTGAAACCATTCAAAATTGAAGAGTTGCCAAAAAAGGTTTCTTAAGCACTGGAAGGCCAGCATTAAAACAAATACCCTTCCCCTGCTGACTGCGGTGCCTCTTGTCAGAGCTGTGCCAAGATCCGCTTCCCAAGGTCAGAGGCTCACAGCGGGCCGATAAGCACAGCCAGCACAGCCTGGCTGGGATCCCCAGCCCCACACCGAGAACGTGTTGCTTCATAGCTGAGGTGAAGAGAAAAAGCTAACCTCACTTTGTTTGTTTGCAACAGGATTAGTCACTCAGCAGGCCACCGTCACTGTTCTCACTACTTTGCTGGCGGTATCTCACTGAGCCCTGTGTCCAGAGGCAATGCTTCCCAGGCAGATCCGCACCCTGCTCACATCCCCAGGCACCTTCCTCACCCACACGCTTCTATCAACCCAGAGTTCTCCACGTATGTTTCTTAAGGAATTCCTCTCTATTATTTCTAAGGGAACTCTGAAGGATGACAGTCCTATCCTGACTGCCTCCTTGCAATTATAGCTGGCTGTTAGCACCCTGGCTTCTAACCCTGTTAATTATGAGATGCAGATGCTTTCTGGAAGATGAAAAATAAAAAGGGAAGATGTTTTTTCAAGAACAGACCCAGCAGTATTCACATGGAGGAAAAAAGCAGAGCAAAACTGCGTTGGCGAAATGGAAAATCAAGAATCTCTGTGGCCTGAAGGTCTGCAGACCTCAAAGACCACTTCTCTTTGTGCCCAGTGCACCCTACAGCCACTACGTGGCTCCCATTGCTAAAGCTGTCACTACTAGGCAGAAGTTACAGGACAGGACATGGCTTCCTTGGAGCTGGAAACCAGAGAGATGGGGAAAAAGGAGCACGGCTGTGACGGAGCATCAATGTCCACACTGGGGCTGAAAGCAGACATGGAGCTGAACAGAACTCTTTGGAGTGCATCAGAACCCCCATGAACTGTTTCTATCTGCACACAGGATCTGCACCAGCAGCGTGAGCATCGTGGTCCCCAGCACAGAGAGCGTGATCAGCATTCTTCACTACCACAACTGTGTTGCTAATTACTTTTAATAAATGCATGCTGTGGAAATCACAGTTAATTTATGCCCAAATTAAGCCACGTAGTTTCTATTATTTCCCTCAGCTGCTTCATGTATAAACACAAAGCTTATCAATAGTAAATAAATGAGATCAGCATGTTTGTAGTCACTCCCTACGCTGAGCATGGGGTCCTTTTGGGTGATTCTGTAGGAGGGGCTGAGGTGTCTGGAGATGTGTCATGGGTGGATTGATTTCATCATCATCACAGAATGGTTTGGGTTGGAAGGGACCCTTAAAGGCCATCTGGTCCACTCCCCTGCAATGAACAAGGACACCCACAGCTCCATCAGTGCTCAAAGCCCCACTGCAGAGTCCGTCCCCTCCCTTCCCACAGCCCCTTCAGATGCTGACGGGCCGCTCTCAGCTCTCCTTCTCTTCCCTTCTCCGTGCTGCTCAGCCCCAGCTCTCGGCCTGTCCTTGCAGGGAGGGCTTCCATCCCTGAGATCATTTTTGAGGCCACTCACAGTTATTTCCCTAATTAATAAGGTGATAAACAGCTCACTGCTTTTTCCACACCTACCTTGAAATACAGCTTTTGGCTTGGACTCTCACCATATCCTCTCCGTGCCAAGGACTATCTGTATGTTTTTAGCAGGGCTGTCATTTAAAAATATTCACCCCCAGCAAATCATGGACTTGACAGCAGCCGTACCCTCTGGGGGCTGCTCCTATGAAATGAATGGGTTATGTTGATCCTTTCAAAGCACTGTTTCTTCATCCCAGGTGATCCTCACAGTTTAACAGTGCCAGGCGGCAGTTTCTGCTGTTCTCTGAGACTCCAGGAAAGCCATGAGCCAATCATGGCACTTTGGTGCGAAGTGCTGGACACAACTCTGCTCTCCTCCATTGAAGGACTCAGTGGGGTTTGGCTTCTCTTCTTGCCACCACAGTTCTGGATGAATCACGGACTCATAGAATAGTGTAGGTTGGAGGGGACTTTAAAGATCATCCAACCCCTCTGCCGTAGGCAGGATTGCCACCCACACCAGATAAAGATGAATTGGAGCTTTGTATCTTTGCTGTGGACAAACATCTATTCAGGGTGACTGTTGGTGTAGATAACCTCAATGATCTTGGCTGCCTGCGCTACAATTGGGCAACAAATTCCTCATGACTGTGTTGTGCAACCCAAAGCATCAAGCTGGTTAATTCCCATCCTTGACAAATGTGAATTACAGTCTGCATGACAGCTGAAATCGACTTAAAGCCACCACTGGGAATAACCGAACACCTTCAAACGGCTCTCCTCCCCATTGTGATACAGAGGCAAACACTGGTCACAAAGCCACCACCCTGGTGGCAGAAGAGATTTTGACACTCAGTCCTCCCAAATCCCCCATCCCTCATCCGAGAAGTTACAGGAGCTACAGAGACCTTCCCTTCCCAGCATTTCCAGCATGTCTTCTGCTTTCTGAACTCCTTTTATTAATCTGAAGATACGAGCAGCCTCACACAATGAAATGCATTATTAAACATTTATTAAATGTAGTGAGTTAATCATCTGCATTTATTGAACTATAGCAACAGACAACATAGACATTCTTTTTAGCAGCTCCAGAATACTTAAGAAGATCCTGTAGGAATATGGAGGTCTATGAGAGTCTATGGGGGCCTGTGGGGATCCTGGGGGGCTATGGGCCTTCCTAGGACAAGCAAAGCAGTGGAATTTAACTAGATTATCTTTAAGGTGCCTTCCAACTCAAACAATTCTGTGCTTCTATAAATGAGCTTGGCCAATGCCACCCTGTGACTGGAGCCTGACGCAGCCCCGTTTGGGATGATGATGCTATGCTGTCTGCACTCCCTGACCGTCTGGGTGACCACACAAGGCAGCAGCACCCAGACGGGCAGGGCACCATCTGGTGAGCCCGGAAAATACCCCAGAGAGCCGCTGGTTGGTGTTGCCAACATGCATTACACAGCACACCTCACTCCAGCTGGCAGCTGGCAATGTCAGAGATGTGCTACCGCCGGCTGCTCATCTGAGAGGGATGCTCTGTGTTGGAATGCAGGGCTGGGGGATGTTTGTGGGATGGGTCATGAGCAATATTTGCCCTGCTTGCAGCTGATGTTTCCTCCACTGGAAACATGTTAATGCAGTTCATATTCCCCAGGCTGGGTGCAGAATTCTGACACAGTAACCTCCGCTTTTGTCCCTTTGATAAATGGAGTGCCAGGCTAATTTCCATTATTAGAGTGCCTTCTTCATCTCTCTCTCATGGCCCAAAGCAACCAATATCTATCTTTTAAATATCTAGGATGAACAACTCTCAGGGCTGAGTATCTCAATCATAACATTTTCTGGTTCATCACTTTCAGGTTTTGCTCCTTCTGGAAACAACACCATAATAGTTACACCTATGCATCTGTGCCTGTGCTGCCATGCTCCTGTCTGATGCTGGCCACTCATTCCATCACAAGTGACTGCTCCACGGCTGCCACGAAGCCATGGATCAGGGCTGGACTAAGGCTGTGAGAAGCATTGGGCCCCATGGCTCACAGGTCATGGTCTTCATGGCCATGGCCATGTCTATGCACAGACCAGTGGGCTCTTCTTCAACCAGAAAGAAGAAAGTGCAGGGGCAGATTGGGGTCCAGGGCAGTAAGTGGTTTTTCTACTGTTTGTCAAGCTGACTGTAAACTTCCCTTTAACTATTTTCTTAGTGACTGTTATACTGGAAGGATAATTTTTAACAGCATTTGTGACTTCTAAGTCCTTGCGCTTAAATAGCATCCTGCTCAGTGCTCCTGATTTACCATTTAAAAGTGAGAGGGTAATTCACTTAACACAGTAAACATAGGGACTGAGGTAGAATTTCAGTTATCTGAAGATGGCCTCAAGAACATAGCAAATGTGGGATCCTGGTGGTGCTCGGTACATCTAAGTGTTTCGAAACCACTGAGCATCTGTCACAACCACCTGTTCTTCTTCCCCGAGCTCAGCGTTACAGAAGGGCTTTGGAAGCACATATTTTGATCACTTGGCCATTTGCTTCTATAGTGTGACTTGCTAGCTCCGTGAAAACCCAGGAGCTGCTCACATACAACAAAACTCCTCTTTATCCTGAGAGGGATCGTCTGTGCCAGCTCCTCCACATATTGCCAGAAACATCAGCTGATTCACGAGCAATTACTTCAAAACAAAGCAACGAACCCATTCTTGACTGCAAATTGGAAACTGGGACACTTCCCATGAATGTTACAACTCTTTGCAAGGGCGGCCCGCAGATGCAAGCAGTGCTGAATTACTGCATGCATGCCTCTGCATGCTGCCTGCTCTGCAGCATCCCCTGCTGAAAGAGCAGTGCGATCTCTGAGCACTGAGTCCAGGGACCGAGCAGAGTCCAGGCTGCGTGCTGGGATGTGGGGAGGTGGTTCCTGCAGGCTCTTTGGTTCTGGGTTGATGCTGCGCTCGGTGACCCGAGGTCCAGCAGAGCTCTGCCTGCATGAGTCGTTTTTCATTTATGAGGTGAGAAAACCTGTTAAAAACAGAAACCTGGCAGCAACTGAGCAAACAAAACATCCCTTCAACAGAAAAGACAAGAACTGGAATCTAAATGGTGTATGGGTGATAAAAAACATCTCTTTCCCCTGCAGTTGCACATATTACTCATTGCAGAGCCTTCCCTGTGATTGAACTGGATAGAAGGAGATGGACAAGCTCTTGCTGAGTGGTTGTGTGGCAGAACCCATCTCCTCTGGTGCAACACTCACTCTGCCATCTGTGAAATTAAGAACATTAGAGGAATTCTCGCAGGAGCTCCTGACACCTCCTAAACAGAGAGGAATGCTGAGGTGGGAAATGTTTCCTCCCGGAGCCCTCTGATTGAATCCATGTGGACATCTCCACGTGACAACGAGTTTCAGATGCCAGAACTGGAGCACTTTCCATCAGTTGTTGCTCTGGAAATTTAACCCTTGCCAGAAATGTTTTCTTGTCTCACAGAGGCATCTCCTCCCAAATATTCTGGGTGAGATAACACCTGTATCAATTGTTGATGGGAAGAAGGGGATGATGAGCTGCCAGCATTGTGCACTGAGATGGCCTCTGAGCACAGGCTGTGCCCATCCACATCCCCAAGTGATACAAAAAAGAGTAAATGTTTTTCAGAGGCAATTTGCCACTACAGTGTTGTAGTGAGATGAATCCACAAGAGAGGAGGTCTGACATAATTCTGTGACTGAGGGAACAGGTTTTGCTTCAGCGAAGAAACACCCCAAAATGTTGGGCAGGAGGTCGATGTCAGCAGCCATTGAGAGATCACAGCCTCATGCACAGGAGAAAGAAAGCTTTCCTGCCAAGCACAGCTGTAATTCACAGCTCCCAAGGCAAAGCTGTGTTCTTTGCTCACAGACAGGATGCTCTCACAGCAGCCATGCAGGTGTTTTTCACTCGCTGTCATTTGCCAGCCTTGGGCTACAGCTTCAGCCTCACTCTGTAAAGCTCACATTTATTCAGGGGACGTGAATGGTGCTTAGACCCAGCTTTCAAGAAAATGCAAATACTGTATTTGATACAGAGCAAATAAGAGGTTGGTTATGATCCTTTGCTTTGGATATTGCCCTGCATGCATCAGACAGGGCAGCTGAGGGCACTTGCATGGATTTGCACTTGCCTCTGTGCTTCAGGTGCTGCTGTTGGGAAGCTGCAAGCCCCAGGCAGAAGCTGAGCCAGCAGCCGTGTCTCAGGCACTTAGATGAGCTGCTTCTCACTTGCCAGGACTATCCAAGACTATAAAGTGAGACAGGACAGAGGTCTCCCCCATCCCACCTCATTCTGCTCTGTGCTTATTGGGCTCATGGCCTTTCAAAGACCTCACGGCGTCCCATTGGGCAGTGCTCTTGCTGCCTTTTAACGAATGAACAGGTTTCAGGGGAACGTGTCATTTCACACTCTCTCAGAGGGGAAAAAAAACGACGATTTCCAAAGCATGAAGCAGGAGCTGCTTGATTTTCACGGAGCTGCCTGATAGCTGCTGCTCTGTAAGGACAGTCTGCAGCAGAGCAGGACTACTGAGTCCCCCCCATTAGGAGCTGCCTACTCTTTGTGAAGAGTAATGAACTGCCATGTGTCTCTGTGTGCACCAACATTTTCTCTGCAATGCATTTATTTTGAGTAGTGTGCTGCCAAAAAGCTTAGGAGCAGTAGTTCGTGTTGTTTTGCTGATCCCCATCTCTGCAGGCACTCAGGGCCAGGTGGGATGGGGCAGCCTGTGCTGGTGGAGGGCAGCCCTGCCCATGGCTGGGGATTGGAATGAGATGGGATTGAGGCCCCCTCCAATCCAAGCCATTCTATGATTCTATTATATGATTCTATGATACTTTTCCAGCCTGAATTCTCCCTAACCTTTGCCTTGCTCTCCACCCTATCCACACCCATTAATGGCTGTGAATTCAACAGTTGGTCCTCAGAAAAGCAAATCCAGTCCTCAGCCCCTAATCTCTTGTTTCACGGTGGGCCTGGCTTTTCAGCAACAACTCCAGCATCTCCTGTCTGAGCTCCCACCTTTTATTTTCAACTTAACCACTTCTGTCTGAGAACAATTGCTTTCATTGTAGCCCCAGTTCAGTTGCTTTTCTCTCTCTTGAGGTTTCATGATGTTGTGTTTATCCAGTGCTAATCTCAGCTCTGACCAAACATGAATATCTTCAGTGGCTCACTATTTCACGTCTGCTGGAGCATTCCGTGACCATTGCTTTGCATCCACTGCTGCTGCAAGTTTAAAAAGTGCTTTCAGCTAGTTACACTTTGGTTCAATCTCTGATAGCACACCTGCTGTGTAGTGGAGACACGCAGAGGTGAATCACACTGTGGTTATTTTGGCTGCAGTCCTGACAGCTGATCCTTGTGGTGAGACGTGCTGACACCAGCAGGCACGGCAGCAGCAGGCTGGGCTCTGCAGGATCCGGCCTCAGCAGGCAGGAGAGAATCCTGGGGTCTCTCCACCACTGAGTGCCCCAGCAACAGCAGAGAGTACAGCACCTCTTCTCTCCAGTTCCAAGCCTTGCCCATGGGAAGGGGCCACGCAGCCTCTCTGGGGAGCAGCAGGAGGGACCACGTGTGTGGAGAAGGGGTGCTGTGATCCTGGCCCCCTGATTTTTCTCAATCCCATTCCTGGGGATATGACCAAGCTGAGCCTGGTCTCCTTGCCAAGTCAGCTGTTAAATATTGGGAAGAATGTTCAAAGTGAACAGAGTGTTTATCCTTTCAAAGCAAATGATAGGTTTGCTTCAAACCAAGCCCCGTTTCACTGTGATTTATTCCTGTAGTCTATATTCCTTTCCTTTTTTAAAAACTTATTGAATTCAGGTGATGTATTTTTGACATGATTGATTTTGACCTGAATGTGCCTGAGCTAAATGAATCAGTGTTGCCAATTTCCCCTGCCCATGACTGAAGAACAGCCAAGTTGATAAGGGCATTCCTCTTTCAATTGAAATGTTATAGCAGTGGCCCTTGTTTTCCAGCTGAGAGTCATCTGCATTGTATCAGGCTGCACTCTCAAATGGTGGCATATGCACAGAGCAAGTCTGGGGGTGTTGCATTTCCTTTAGATTCACCTTTTCAACTGTTCCAAGGCAGTTTAGTCCAGGTTAAAAATGAGTCGGGTGGACTAATCCTGGCTGCTTTCCATGTGGCTGCTCTGAGCTTCTGGAGATAGTTGGGTCAGGAATGTTTCTCTCTGGGCTGCAGGTATCAGCTGTTTGGTGAGAAGCTCTGCTGGCTGACAGCAGTTCCACCTTCATGCAACTGATTTGCAGAGGCTCAGAGTGCTTCTCGGAGCTCAGATCCACAGGGATTTTTTCCTGGCAAAGACAGACATGCTTTGGAGAAGTGAGGAATCCAGAGGAAGAGAAGGAGCCCAGGACACAACAAGTACTGTTTGATCAGCTTGTTGCAGGCTTGGGGAATTTTCCCACTTCCATCTGCTGCCCCTTCTCTTTCATTTGTTGTCACAATCACAGAATCATTAAGGTTGGAAAAAAACTCCAAGATCATTCAGTTCAACTATTTCCTAGCACCAATACTTCCCTACTAAACCATGTCCCTCAGTACAACATCTAAATGTTTCTTAAACACCTCCAAGGACAGTGGCTTCACCACCTCCCTAGGCAGGCTGTGCCAGTGCCTGACCACTCTTGTGAAGAAGTTTTTCCTGATGTCCAAACAGAACCAACCAACCAGTTGCTCCCCTGGAGCAACTTAAAGTCATTCCTTCTCATTCTATCACTTTTACCCGCGAGAAGAGGCCGACCCCCAGCCCACCACAGCCCCCAGTCAGGGAGCTGCAGAGAGCAGTGAGGTTTCCCCCGAGCTCCTCTTCTCCACACTGAACAACCCCAGCTCCCTCAGCCGCTCCCCATCGCACCCCATTGTGCTCCAGACCCCTCACAGCTCCGTTCCCTTCTCTGCACGCTCCCAGCCTCCACGCCTGCATTGCAGCGAGGGGCCCAACGCCGAGCACAGCGCCGAGCTGCGGCCTCACAGAGCTGAGTGCAGGGGACGCTCACCTCCCGCTCCTGCTGGCTGCGCTGCTGCTGACACAGCCAGGCTGCCGTCGGCCTTCTCGGCCACCTGGGCACACTGCTGGCTCACGCCCAGCCGAGCGCCGACCGACAGCCGCGGCTCCTTTCCCTCCGCACAGCTTGCAGCCGCTCTGCCCCAAGCCTGCGGCGCCGCGTGGGGTTGTTGTGGCCGAAGCGCAGGAGCCGGCACTCGGCTGCTTGAGCTCCGTCCCGTTGGCCTCAGCCCAGCCATCGGCCCGTCCAGCTCCCTCTGTAGGGCTGCCTGCCCTCGGGCAGATGCACGCTTCCCCCCACGTGGAGCTGTCTGCAAACCTGCTGGGATGCACTCAGTGCCCTCATGCACATCATCAATAAAGGCACTGAACAGGATGGTCCCAACACCGACCCCTGGGGAGCAGCACAGCTGGATGTAACTGCATTCACCATTGAAAATCTCTCCTTCATGTATTTGGGTTGCTCTCTCTCTCTCAGTAGCTCTCATTGGTGATGTGGAGTGTGTAATGGAGCAGATCCACTTTTAGGTCTTATCAGTTCCCACTGCCACTTCATCCAGCTTGTTCTGCTCTGTAGAGCAGACTTCAAGTTTCTTGCTTCCCTATCTTGGAACACAGGTAGGCAAGGGGAACCAACAACATGTTTCTGCAGAGAAGTTTATCAAGTAATTATAAGGAGGTTCCCAAAGGAAGTCTTTGGAGACCAACAACACCAGGAGCCCCTGGAGAGTGTCATTGCAGGAGGCCAGGCTTGGGCAATAGAACCTAAATGAAGTTTCAAGCACACTGCGAAACACAAACACTGCTTTCTGCAAGCAAGAAAGTCCATAAAGTGGGGAGGGATACAAAGATGCTAAGGGTGATTATCTGAAACACTGCAGCTTTTCTAATTGGCACTATCACATAGAAGGCCCATGGAGTGAGAATCATCATGTAAGTGACCTAAGGACAGATAGCAACCTGGGGCAGGCTCAGTCTCAGCATTTCCTCTGAACACAGAAGCTCTCTGCACAAGCTGTTTGCTACAGGGTGCTTTGAGCATCTCACCCCAACCATCGATAGTACTCTGTGCATTTTCACTACCAAGTTAACTGATGAAATAAAAGAAATATCCTTCAACTGTGTGGGCAGTCAAACTGCAGTCAGAGACTGTAACTACTGTTGGTAAAGGAAATACAAACACAGCCAACCAGGGCCTGAGTAGGGTCTGGACCTCAGGACTTAGGGCCACAAGAATGAACCCAGGGATAGAACACCTTCCTACGAGGACAGGCTGAGAGCCAGGGCTATGCAGCATGGAGAAGAGAAGGCAAGAGGAGAGCTGAGAGTGGCCCACCAGTATCTAAAAGGGGCTGTGAGAAGGGAGGGGACAGACTCTATAGTGGGTCTGTGTGATGGGAGAAGGGGAGATGGCTTCAGACTACAAGAGGGGAGATTGAAGTGGAGCTGAGGAAGAAGGTTTGGCAGTGAGGGCGGTGAGGCGCTGGCACAGGTTGCCCAGCGAGGCGGTGGTGCCCCGTCCCTGCAGACAGCCAAGGTCAGGCTGGACGGGGCTGTGAGCACTGCTGAGCTGTGGGTGTCCCTGTGCGCTGCAGGGAGCGGCACCAGGCGGCCTTCAGCTCCCTTCCACCCAAACCACTCTATGATGCTATGATTCTAAATTCCACATTTTTGCAGAAAACTTTGCTTTGGTTTTGGGAGGTCAGTGATGGCACTATTTATTCTCTTAATTGTTGCCACTTTTAGCATAGAAAAGCAGCCAACCCAGACAGCTAAAAGAGATCAAGTACCAGTCCCTGCCCCAAAGACCTTGGGGACAAGGCATGTGATAGGGCCGGCCAGTAGACATGAGACCAAGAAAAGGACATGCACAACTCTCAGGCAAGAAGGAACGTTAATTATAACTTGCCACGTGCCCATCCCTTGTCAGCTTGGTAGCTGTTGTTATGGTGAATAAGTAATTACATGAATGCCTGGAGGCACAGCTCAGGATCCCACAGTACCAGAGAAAATCACTTTCCCATGTAGCACACACAGAGGCTGTGTTGCAAGGCCATTTCAAATCACTGAAAAGCCTTTAAAAACAGCTGGGGAAATTCAGTGAAACTTTTAAAGACTTTAAAGGTCCATCCTCATCTCCTCCTGTTCTCTAAAGTCAGCCATTGCCAGAGTGGAGCTGAGCCCTGGAGGGACCCAGCGCTGCTTTGGCACCCAGCACCAAAATAAGAGGACAAAGGTGTGTAGGGCACATCTGGTGGGCTCTGCCCATGGGTTTGGTGGGGGAATGCAGCTTGGGTCTGCCCAGCTGTGATGTCACACCAGAGACTCGCAGATGCACATTTGCTTAAACTAATTAACAGGATGGAGCCACCTCCTCATCTGGCTTTGCTGACGGCTGGCGCAAGCTCGTTTTTGTATTGGTTTATTAGCTCTGATAGCTGATCTTATCTAATTGAATTATCTCCTAATGATGGCTGTGCTTTGTACATGCATTAGGGAAGAAGCAGCTAGAAGCCCAGTGCCACTTGGCTTCCCTCCTCCCTGCAGAAACGCAAAGCTTGCTCTGCTACTGTTAACAGCGACACTGCATTTTTAGGGAATTTGAGGGCCTGGGTTGAAGGTTAATGGCATGGAGAGAGGATTAATAGGAAATCAGGCCACGATGCAAGAGCCAACATTAAAGCTTGCTGACAGAGAACTGAATTATTTTCTCAAGTGGATGAAAAAAGGAATGATTGGGAAATGGCGGCAATAATAATAGACCTAAAGAAACCTAAAGGCTGGAATGCACAGCAGGGATGGGTGAGGGAAGGGGGAAGCTGCACTGTTCAGGGAGGAAACAGCACTGCCTGATTTCTGCAAAGCACTGCAGTTTGTTCCCCAGTGCACTGCTGCTGTAGTGGGTCCCAATGAGCTCAGTGCTGCTTTCCTGGAGTAGCTCAGAAGCAGAGAGGCCATCCCTCAGCTCTTGCTTTCTACTTTATCCTGTCCTTATGTCCAAGAACATTTATATTTACCACACTGCTGGAAAGGAAGATATTTTTCAAGAGTTTACTTCATGCATGTCTTCCCTTGTGTTTTTGTTTGGTTGCTTTGTTTTACTGAACTAAACTTCAATGACAATTTCTGGATAGAGGACAATAATATTCAATAAAAACTGCAAAAGACAATAAGACCACTGCATCCTATGGGTAAGCTGAAACCTACTGAAGCTGCTACAGAACTGAGCCGAAAGGGCAGAAAAGCCAAGGTTGCAGTGAGATGGCACTGAGCTACCAATACACAGATGCTTGTGTGCAGATGGCTCCATCTGAGGCAGTTGGTGATCACTTTATTTTACTTGAGAGAGGCAGTTGCTTCTAAGATGCGTGTCATCTAAAGCACTGAAATTAGGCCCAAGCTATCCCTCGGTATCTATTTCTTCCCATCCACTGCACAGGGAATCTCATTAAGCAGCTTAGGTCCAGATTTGTATCTTGGGTTGCAGCAACAGAGGGGTGGCAGCAGGGAGAGGAGAGGAGAGGAGAGGAGAGGAGAGG
>NW_024884944.1:5885177-5934816 GCF_019232065.1 Centrocercus urophasianus
AGAGGAGAGGAGAGGAGAGGAGAGGAGAGGAGAGGAGAGGAGAGGAGAGGAGAGGAGAGGAGAGGAGAGGAGAGGAGAGGGAGGGGGTTTGTGCCCCTCTGCTCTGCCCCTGCAAGGCCCCACCTGCAGTGCTGTGCCCAGGCCTGGGGCCCCCAGGACAGGAGGGATGTGGAGCTGCTGGAGCGGGTCCAGAGGAGGGCACGAGGATGCTCAGAGGGCTGGAGCACCTCTGCTGTGAAGGCAGGCTGAGGAAGGGACTTCCCCCTACAAGAGGGGAGATATCAGTTAGATGTGAGGGTGGTGAGGCTCTGGCGCTGCTGCCCAGAGAGCTGTGGGTGCCCCATCCCTGCAGGCACTCCAGGCCAGGTGGGATGGGGCCCTGGGCAGCCTGAGCTGGTGGGGAGCAGCCCTGCCCACGGCCGGGGTGGCACTGGGTGGGCTTTCAGATACTCTCCAACCTGAGCTGTTCTATGGTTCTGTGATTCTATGACTTGCAGGGTGAGAATCATATTAGCAATAGGATGAGAGGGAATGACCACTAGTCAGACCGGAAGAGATTGAAGTTGGATATTAGGAAAAATTTGTTCTCTGAAAGAGTGTTTGGGCAGTGGCACTGGCTGCTCAGGGTTGTGGTGGAGTCAACATTCCTGGAAGTGTACAGGAAACGTTGAGATGTGGCCCTGAGGGATGCGGTCAGTGGGCAGTACTGACAGTGGTTGGACTGGGTGATCTTGAAGGTCTTTTTCAACCTGAAAGATTCTGATTCCTGCTGGAGATGGGTTTGGATCTGTGGAGAGGGCTCCATGTGCTTCGTGGTGCCCTTCATGGTTCCAAATGCTGTCAGACCAGCTGGGCCCTGCTGCTCATGCTATTCATGGTTTTGCAGTTGTGTGTTCAAAAAAGCTGAAAGTCTGTGGCATCAACTGTGCGATCCGCAAAGCTCAAGAAAGTGCATGTTCCTGAAAAGACAGTCTGGTAGGCAGAAATGTCAGCATCTAAGCCCTGGGGAGCTAAAGGAGGCTGTCAATGCCATTTCAGGAGGGGTGAGACAGAGAAACTGTTGCAATGCTGCCCCGTGAGAGTTTGTTGTTCTCACATAGGGAGAACTGTCTGCACTGCCAGACACATCGTGGGGAGCAGTTGGAGTGAGGCAGAAGTAGGGAAGCAAAGCACTCAGTGGGCCTTTTCCTTCCCTGTGCCTCATGCATGTTCACAGTCTCCTGCAAATATCTTGGTTGTCTTGACTGTCATGTAATTAAGCGTTATCAGCTGCTTTCTGCCCTTGGGAGCAGGGCTGTGGCTGCTGGACAGAAAAGGGAAGCTGACATTCCCTTTTCTGTGCTGTTCTGATCTATGTTTGCTGCCTGATTCCCTGCGCAGCCCAGCAAAGCCTGGCCAAGCATTGCTATAGAAACGAGGAGGAGATGTGCAGGAATCTCACTATCTGACCAAAAATAGCTCCTACCTACCCGGCATGCTGGAGCTGCTCAGCCTGACCTTTCCACTGGAGCCTCCCATGCTTTGTGAGCAGATGCAGTGAGCTTGTTTTTAGCCTCACTGTGCCATGCCTGCAGCCAGCACTGTGCCACCAGCTGGATCTGGGATTGAGGAAAGATACCAGCTCCAAGGGCGAGTAGCTCCCTGCAGTCCTCCCAGCAACCTCGTGGGAGCGATGCCCAAAGGTCTGGGTGTGCTGTGTACCTGCACACTGCCTGTAGGGCTGCACACTTCCAACTGGGCTGCACACTGTCTGCAGGGCTGCACACTGCCTGTGGCACTGCACACCCTGCCAGTAGGGCTGCACTCACTTCCTGTAGGGGAGTGAACGCCACCTTCTTTCTAAGCCAAATGCTCTCTGGACATGTTGGAGCAAGCTGATGAGATTTAATGAGGCCGGGCTGGTTTCTGAAAGCAGCACGTTTGATTTTTCCTCTCTGTAGTGCTGCTGTAAACAAGGGGTAAAGGCACTGACGTCACTGGTGCCAGCCTGATGTAAAGCCAGGAGAAGGAGGGGCACGGAACACCGGTTAATCAGATGCTCTGGCTGTGGATCTGCTTGGCATCTCCTATTTGTGTCACTTGTCTCAAAATAGGAACTGCCAGCACTTTGCTTAATGCAGTAGAAATTCTTTTTCTTTCAGTGCTGAATATCTCTTTGAGCCTTCTCTGATGCTCCCTGAGCATCCCCCAGAATGCTCCATAGAATGAAGCCCCACGGCTCTCCACATCCCGGACTCAGTTTCTTTCCTTTCTCTCCCCGCATCCCCTTCATGCAGGCACTGCTCTGCCCATGGTCTGCAACCCATCGCTTCAGCTCTGTACCTGAACCTGAAGGAAGTAAAGGCAGCCTTTGGAGCTGCAGCTTTTTGAAGTGCCTCCAGGTGTGCCAACTGCTGGGTTGTGTCATTTCCATGGCATCTGCTCCCCACCTGGGAGCCCTACGAATTTAGGTTCCTGATTGAGCTCTGACGCTCTCTGCATAGGTGTTTTCTTTCACCACGTAATCAGCACATGGAAGATTTCCCCCTTGTATCCCAGCCAAAGTGTGACACTGTTGTATCTAGCTGGGATTCTTCTGGTGATGTGGGCCAGAATGAGCAGAAACACTTTATAAATTGTCCACTGTTTGCTGCTGCACCTCCCACCCCCTGTGCACGGTTGATGCTGTGCACAATAGGAATGCAGCTGTTTGGAGCTTTCAGGGGCTTTGGTAAGGTATTAAATCAGCTCATAAAATGGAAGAGAAAGGACAGAGAGAGACCTTCTAGGAAGCAATCCTTTTGTCAGGGCAGTGAGGTGCTGGCATGCTGGCACTGCTGCCCAGAGAGCTGTGGGTGCCCCATCCCTGCAGGCACTCCAGGCCAGGTGCGATGGGGCTCCGGGCAGCCTGAGCTGGTGGGGGGCAGCCCTGCCCACGGCCGGGGGTGGCACTGGGTGGGCTTTGAGCTCCCCTCCAACCTCAGCATGCTGTGGTTCTATGATTATATAATGAGGACTTCATTGGAATTCATCCTGAAGCCTGCTCAGCACCAGTGTGTTGCAGCAATCATCAGATCTCAATAGAAAAACAAATGATTTCCACTGAATCTGTCATTAAATAGTGGCAGTAAGAGCTGGCCTTACAAATGAGTTGATTGAAGAGCTTACAAGGCACTTAGCTCTGAGCTGCCTGCAGTGGCACAGCTCTGTCCCCATGCACTGCCTGTGGGAGGGATGGAGGGAGAAGTCCCAGAGTCTGAGGAAGCCCCACTCACCACCCCTTCCCCAAACTGAGTACCACCAAACTCTTGTGCTTTGTACATAACGGAGAGTGGAAGTTAATAAAAAACAAGCTTTCTGTGCCTCAAGCATTCTTTCTTCGGCTCTTATTTAAAGGGAGTTCTCTTTGTTGATTACAAGCACTGCATTCATGCACTGAAAGAAGCCATGTTTTGATTCTCAGCAGGCAGAATTCAACGTGAGTAACCAGCCCCATTGGCAGGGAGAGTGCCAGGGCAGCTCCATTTCAGAATGCAGGAAGTATTTTTCAATGTAGCACCTACCACCACATGGCTGTTTGCGCTTCATTGGGACCATTGCTACTCATGCTTCTGTTTGTTGTCCATTTTCCCTCCTCTCAATTTTGTAAAGGCCCTTTGGTGAGTTCAACCACTGTTCAATTTCATTTATTCCTGCCCATGGTTAAAGCCACACAGGATGCTTTCTGCTCTGTGGTGTCATAATGAACTCTGAACCAGTGATGCTGCCCTGAGGATATTCCTGGTAAGAAGAGAGTCAGGGTGATTTATCATTTCCTAGCAAACGTGCAGCAAGACGTGCTCCCTTCACCCTTCTTCTCCAGGCTGTGCTTTGGGCTCAGGTCACAGCCCAGCACTGCAGCTCCCATTGCTCTGTATGGACCTGCAGGACAGTCTGAGCTCAGCTATGGCGGGAACTGAGGCTGCCAAGCACAGGTTCTGGCCAGGGCCGTCGGGGAATGTTCAGGCATATGTTAAATTAAAACTGAAAATTACCATCGTTGGTCCCAGCACACACAGGAGGGGGGAGAGCAGGATTTGCATTTTCTGCTTTATGGGCTTGGAGGTAGCAGGAAAATATTCCAGCATATGATTGTTTACCGGAGCAGCAGTCCCAACATTTAACACACTCCAGATTTTTTAAAGCGCTCATAATAACAATGGTCCAGAGCTGTATCTTAGAGGAGCCAAAGAGCATCTTTCACTTGGATCCTACGGAGCCATATCCTTAGCAGGCATAAAATGGCCCAGCTCCAAAAGAATTAGCAGAGCTGCAAACATTGACACCAACTATGGATCTGACCATATGTGGGTTTAGACGAATACTTTGATTTCATATTTTCCAGGCAGAGTGCAAAACACGGTCTAATTGGCAACATTTGTATTTAATGAGCACTTAAAATAGTAACTGTATTTATATATCCGTGTATAGGAAAATAGATGCGGCGTGGGAGGAGGCAGCTCCATGGATGCAATCTTTAGGAATGAAGAAGCAGGAATTTGGTTTTAGGGCAGCAACAGATCCCCTTTGCAACCTTCAGCCGTTTATTTCCAGCCCATTTCTTTGCAGACCTCAGATCCTCAGGGACAACTTTGTTATCGAGAACGAGTAACGCCGCGATCCCTTTGGAAAGGCTGAGAGGTGTTTAAGACATACATCTTTTAATTAACCCAAAGGTCCCTGGGCTTGGGTTGGCCTGAGTCAGGGCAATGGTAAGACTTTTGCTGCTGTCTTTGCACGTGGAGCTGGATGATTGCAGTGCAGTGGGGTCCTGAGCTGTGCTGTGCAGGTGGGCGGCATCGCGAGCGCGACGGCAAATATTGACTTCAGAGTTGTTTGTATGGAGCCCATACGGATCCCCACACCAACCCAGCTACTTATGAAGTGAGAAACGATCCCACGATGAGTCCCTCTCCAGAATCAATATTTGATTTTGATATTATGTGTACAGGCACTTGTAAAGTAAACAGACCTGTTTGCATTGGTATCTGGGCTCTCAGAGAGCATGAGTCAGATACATTGTTCTGCTCATTTCTGCCCTCCCAGTAAGTGCTTGCCTCTGCGATGACCAGGATCTGGGATAATTTTGCTCTTAGAGTCTTCTTCCAAGTTTTTTCACAGCTTCTTTCGCTCTGACGAAGGGCTGAAGGGGTTGGGTTTGTTCAGCTTGGAGAAGGCTGCAGAGAGACCTCATTGTGGCCTGCCAGTACTTGGAGGGAGCTTACTGTGCAGAGTAAGGAGGGGAGTGACTGTGTACAGAGCCTGGTAGTGACAGGAGAAGGAATGGCTTTAAGTTAAAAGAGGGGAGATGTGGGTGAGCTGTGAGGAAGCAATCCTTTGGTCAGGGCGGTGAGGTGCTGGCGCTGCTGCCCAGAGAGCTGTGGGTGCCCCATCCCTGTAGGCACTCCAGGCCAGGTGGGATGGGGCCCTGGGCAGCCTGAGCTGGTGGGGGGCAGCCCTGCCCACGGCCGGGGGTGGCACTGGGTGGGCTTTGAGCTGCCCTCCGACCTGAGCCGTTCTTTGATATAATTTTATGATTCACATAACTGAAACAACCCCTCTGTGCTGATGGACTTGTTCTCATACAGAACAGGAGCCCAAGGACAATATAGGCTGTAATTTTGATTTCTTCCACAGATTTAACTTGCATGTTATCAGTTACATCTGCAGGCTACAAGGCTTGCTGCAGTTCAGACAGATGGTTTGAAAAATATAGAGGGTATGAGAGAAATAACCCAGCCATATCCTGCTGGACTCCACTGTGCTACTCCTGTTTGTACCTCTCATCCCTCAGGGAACCCATCAAAACTCTTCTCTGTGACCACACCAATGTTTCTTTCCCAATCGTTTGAACTGCAGCATTAAGAAGGCTGTTTAATTAAGGTTTCTGCCACTTAAATCAAGCAGAATGCCACACAGAGTACTGAGTAATAGGACCCCATTCCCCACAGCAGTTTTTTCCTCCATAAAGGAAAACAAATGGCATTCATGCAACTCTCCAATCTGTTGTGTTTTCCAGCAGTGGTCTCTGATGCAAATTGCTGGAGTCTGAGCTGCTGTCCCTTCTGCGTAAGGAACACAAAGAGGGGAGGGGATGAGTGAGACATGCTGCCAGGTGACCTCAGCACAACTGCTGCTGTGATAAATGCTTATCTTTCAGCTGATTTCATAGTAATTAATTCCATTTCTTTTTGGCTTTGGAGGAACTACCTTCTCTTGGCTTTCATATTCCTGGAAAGCAGCAGGTGTTTTCACTATCTTGAATTCTTCAGGATAACTATATTTGTTACCTCACTTGTAGCTGCTGCTTAATGGTGCTGGGACATGCCCATCTACATCTGTTTTTATTTCCATGTTTCATTTCAACTCCTTACGCAAAGAAGAGCCAGTAAATCTAAGTTCGTCAGAGCACATTCATAATGAATTCACATCTAAGCATCTTTGGGCTTCCATTTATTGCATTCACACCTCCAAAGAGAGAACATCTTTCCTGCTCACACAAGAATAACGTGGTTTTCAAAGGATGTTAGAGATGGAGTGGTGGTCGGGTTGGATATTAGGAAAAATTGCTTCTCTGGAAGAGTGGCGAGGCACTGGCACAGCTGCCCAGAGAGGTGGTGTAGTCATCATTTCTGGAGGTGTTCAGGAAACATGGAGACGTGGCACTGCGGGATGTGGTCAGTGGGCAACACTGGTGGTAGGCAGGCAGTTGTACGGGGTGATCTTAGAGGTCTTCTCCAACCCTTATGATTCTGTGGTTCTACGGGTAGGATAACTGCAGTAGTCCCTAAGAGAACTACCTGGTGAACGCAGGCTGAGCTGTGAACTCTCATCTGTAGCCCATTCTACACCTTGCACATGAAATTTTTTCTTCAGTGCCATGATAATGCCATGAAATATTGCTTCTTCCCATGCACTAGCAAGCAAACCTTTTTGTGAAGAATTTCCCAGGACACCAGAATTCAGCCCATGGGCTCCAGCTGGTCCTGACTTTTCTTTTTTTTCTTTTTTTTTCTTTTTTTTCTTTTTTTTTTTTTCCCCTTGATTTATTTGCAAACTTCAGTATCTCTTCAGTCCTTCTTAGAACAATGTAAGTGGGTCGATGAGAATTAAACTCTACAAACACCAGCGTCCTAATTAATGTTCAAAATTAAAGTGCTAATTGTGAAATGACGTGTGCTTCAGCTGTCTCCATTCAAAAGCCCTTTATCAGTGTGCTCAAGGCATGCCTTGCCTTTGTTACCAGGCTGCAGAGGGGGACTGCAGGGACCCTACAAAACCCAGAGCTGCACAGACAGCCCAAGGTGCTGGGATGGAGCTTGGTGTACGAGGGGCTCTGAAACCCAAAGGCCACGCAGGGAACCGCTTGCTGCTGGGCTACAGGACTCGGGAGTGGTGGGAGCAACACAACTGTTGTCAAGTGCTGGAAGCAGACTTGGGAATTTATGGGCCTTTTGCTGGAGCAGCCCATTGAGCGGACTGCCACTGCTCCTTTCTTCTCACACCAGCCAGGCTTGGGGATTGTTCTTCCCAGTGACTCATCAAGTGCTTTGTATCATTTAATGCTTTCAGAGATAAATAATCCATGACGTCATCTAACAAAGAAAGCAGTTGTCAAAAAATCAATTGTTCTTGGCACTCATTGTGAATGGAAAACCTTTGGTGTTGTATATTGGGCTACATTCACTGTTTTAAATGTTTTTTGGCTGGTACTTGGTGCCAGAGGATTCCGGAGTGTGAGATAATTTCTTGGTGGTGCATTAGTCAGGATATCAGACAAACATCAGCTTCCCCATGGCCACCGCAGTGCTGCACAGTGCCATGTGTGACCCTGCAGAACTGCTGCTCCTCTTGCTGCTGGTCCCTTGTTGGCCATCCTGGCTGCTCGTGGCAGGGCCTTCTCGTACTCCTTGCCATAAATCATCCCTCTCCACAGGACTCACCCTTGTTTGGCTCTAGACCTCTTTCATAGGCTTCTAGGGAATACAAACAATAACATCAAGGTATTGAGTATTGGCACAGACACAATAGCTCCGAGATCTGCTTGAGAGCAGAGATACCTCCTCAGCAAAACCCTGCTTTGTGAGGTGTTAAATTAGATTAGGCTTTGGAAATCCAAAGTGCCATGGATCCTTTCCAGCAGCACCTTGCGCTGCCCCCCCAGTGCGCCGCTGTCCCTGCACAAAGGAGCTGAGCTTTGGGTTGCCCTGGTGCACAATGCCCCCTTCTGTATTGCACTTTCCAGGATCTCAGAGAGGCCCTCACTGTTCATAAATCAGGAATAGTCCAAATGTGTTTCTCTAAAGAACAAGGATACTAACCTGGGATCAGCAGTAGCTACGCAGGACAGAGCCAGATTCCTGCAGCCTCCCCCCAGCCCATCACTTACTCCTCCGGACAAAGCAGCAGCCGCTTCCTGGGAGCTTTGGCACAAGCTCGCCTTGTCCTGGCACTGCAGGACTTTGCTTACATTCATTAGTGCTGCACTGCATTTGCATAGGCAGTGTCTCAACAAGCATGGCCCTTTATCGCTGTGATTCATGGAAATGCCACAGTGGATGGCTGTGCTAACTTTGCCTTGAAATTAGGATGATTTATTCATTAGGAGGGTTTGTTATGAAGTCATTGCCATTGCTGTTGTCTCTGCATACAATTAGAAACAAGGGCAGTATGAGAGAGGTACAGGGTGGGATGAAAGGCTCCTGGGGGGTCTCCCTTGTCTGTAGCTCTTCAAAGTGTGCAAGTAGAGGGCAGGAGAAGAGCAGAGCATGGCTCAGATGCACCGTCACAACTTGAGGGCACAACGCAGGTCATTACGAATTCTTGTGCTGCCTGCTCTAATCGCATTAGTTGTGATGGATTCTGATGGCGTCTGTGCTGTAATTTCCATGGCCGTTCAGCATTAGTCCACTTAATGTCCACTTTCTGTGGAGTGTCTCCAAGCAATTAGTATTCCCTTCTCCTAGCAGAGGGGCCAGGGGTTGCAGTGTGCTGCTGACGGGAATGGGCAGGCAGGAGAGGGAGGGGGACAGCATCTCCTCTGCAGAGGAAGAGGATGAGTACAACCTGGCTTGATGGAAATGGCACATCCCAAATTGTTCAGATGAAATCCCATCTCCATCTTCCAGCTCCTCTTAAAGACTGCTGTGAGAGAAAGCTCTCAGCAGTGTGGTGAGGGGTCTGCAGATGAAATTCCCCCTCCCTTTTGTGCACATACTCTGAATTCACACTGTGTCCCTTTGGAACATGGCATCCACCTTGGATCACAGAATTACAGAATCACAGAATTGTAAGGGTTAGAAGGGACCTCTGGAGACCATCGAGTCCAATTCCCTGCTAAGACAGTACCCTACATCAAGCATGTGGGTGCTCACATGGGTCTTGAGTATCTCCAGAGGAGACTGTTCCACCTCTCCGGGAAGCCTGTTGCAGTGTTCTGTCACTCCCACAGTGAAGAAATCCCTCCTTCTGTTCATATGGAACTCCCTGGGCTCCAGTTTCTGCCTGTTGCCCCGTGTCCTATTACTGAACACCAGCAAAAAAAGCCCAGCCTCAACGACTTGATTCCCTGTAGATATCTACAAACAGTGCTGAGATGCCCTCTCAGCCCTCTCTCCCTCAGACTGAATCCCAGGGCTCTCAGCCTTCCCTCACACAGGAGATGCTCCAGGCCCTTCGTCATCTTTATGGCCCTCTGCTGCACTCTTTCTAGGAGATCTCTGTCTTCTTTGAACTGGGGAGCCCAGAACTGGGCACAGGGCTCCAGATGTGGCTTCAAAGAGGCAGAGCAGAGGGGAGGATCACCTTCCTCATCCCACTGGCTATGCTCTGTGCAGTGCACCCCAGGGTACCACTGGCCCTCTTAGCCATCAGGGCACACTGCTGCTCATGGCCAATCTGTTGGCCACCAGGATACCCAAGTCCTTTTCTGCAGAGCTCCTCTTCAGTAGGTCAGCCCCCAACCTGTTCTGATGCATGCAGTTATTCCTCCCCAAGTGCAAGACTCCACACTTGCCCCTGTTGAACCTCATCAGGTACCTCCCTGCCCAACCATCCAGTCTGCCCAGGCCCTGCTGAATGGCAACACAGACTTCTGCTATGTCAGCCGCTTCTCCCAGCTTTGTAACATCAGCAAACTTGCCGAGGGTGCGCTCTATGCCATCCACCAGACCACTGATGAAGATGCTGAGTAAGACTGGACCCAGCACCGAGCCCAGACGTTGGAGATGCACATCATGATCTGCATTTCAACTCCCAGGGCAGAAGCAGGGGGGTCAAGCACCCACCATCTCCTAGGGACTGCACCAGAGCACACTGTGAGTGCACCACAGCAATGAGGGCTCACACCAGGCTTGCATTTACACAGGGACAAAGCCATCGGAACACAACCTGACCTCATTGTGCATCAGAACACGTTGTTCCTCTCCTGTGGTATGACCACGAGAAAGTGGCTTATGCAATAGGAAATCAATAGAGCTCGTCAGAACTGGAGTGTTGGTTGGTAGGAAAACCAAATATTTTCAACTTAATTGGTTTGCAAGGGTGTTGTTTTTGTTTTTGTTTTTTTTTTTGCACTGATGTCTTGAATTAGCACATCAACATTTCCTAAGAATTTTTCCCATAAGCAAATGGAAGAAATTCTTACAAATATTTTAAAAATCAGGAAAACTTTTAACTTGGCACCACTGAAAATGGTTTTGCTTAAAAGGTGCTACAATAGCAGTAAAAATTTGATATGAAATACATGAAGTGTTGCCTATAACAAGCAGCACAAATCCCACCATTATGGACATAAAATCAGAAGAATGTCAAGGTTCACCTTGACTTTTCCCCATTGCAAGCTCCATTTCCATATTTCCTGTGAAATATTTTGCATTTGATACTGAAGTGGCACTTTGCAAGTGAACAGCATCAGGCAGCCCTGATGAGCATCAGGCATCAGGCAGCCCACATGAGCCCAAAGGCTCACGTGCCCACTCCATCCCAAACAGTGCTTCTCCAGAGCTTCTACATCTGAGATCCCTTCTGTAATGCGGACATCAAGCAGGGGCCAGACACTTCTGCAGAGATCAGAGAATCATAGAATCATGGAATCATAGAGCAGCTCAGGTTGGAGAGGAGCTCAAAGCCCACCCAGTGCCACCCCGGCCGTGGGCAGGGCTGCCCCCCACCAGCTCAAGCCGCCCAGGGCCCCATCCCACCTGGCCTGGAGTGCCTGCAGGGATGGGGCACCCACAGCTCTCTGGGCAGCAGCGCCAGCGCCTCACCGCCCTGACCAAAGGATTGCTTCCTCACAGCTCACCCACATCTCCCCTCTTTTAGCTTAAAGCCATTCCCCCCAGAATATCCCTCTGGATGGCGTCCCTTCCTGCTGTTGTGTCCGCTGCACCACTCAGCTCGGTGCCATCAGCAAACTGCTGAGGCTGCACTCCATCCTATCTCTGTCACTATATATCACTCCATCCTATCGTCTGTCGCTGATGGAGATGCTGAAGAGCTCCGGTCCCAAGATGGACCCCTGGGGGACACCACTCATCACCGGCCTCCACCTGGACATGGAGCCATTGACAGCAGCCCTCTGGCTGCGACCATCCAACTCATTTGAACCATAGAATCATAGAATCCTTTCAGTTGGAAGAAGCCTTTTAAGTTCGTTGAGTCTGACTCCCCTACAATGCACAGGGACATACACAGCTAGATCAGGTTGACCAGGGCCTGATCCAGCTTCGCATTGAAAGTCTCAGGGTTGGGGCATCCACATCTCTGTACATCATGTTCCAGTGCCTCACCACCCTTACTGTATAAGACTTTTTCCTTATATCTAATCTATATCTCCCCTCTGTAAGCTTGAAACCATTTCCCCTTGTCCTATAACAACAGACCTTGCTAAAGAGTCTGTCCTTTTTCTACCTGTGGCTCACCTTGACATATTGAAAGGTTGCACTCAGTTCACCTTGGAGCCTTGTCTTCTCCAGACTGATCAGCGCCAACTCTTTCAGCCTGTCCTCATAGGAGAGGTGTTTCATCTCTTGGATCATTTTTGTGGCCCTCCTCTGCAAGCGCTCCAACAAATCCACATCTCTCCTGCAATGAGGACTTCACATCTGGGTGCAGTGCTCCAGATGAGGTCTCACCAGCACAGAATAGAGGGGCAGAGCACCTCCCTGACCTGCTGGCCATGATTCCTTTGATATAGCCCAAGGTATGGTTGGTTTTCTGGGCTGTGAGGACACATTTCTGGCTCACGCCCAGCTTGTCATCTACCAGAATAACCAGGTCTTTTTTGGATGGGCTGCACTCAATCCTTTCATCCTCCAGCTTGTGTTAGTAATGCAGGTTACCACAATCCAGGTGCAAGATCTTGCATTTGGATTTGTTGAACCTCGTGAGGTTCACTTGAACCCACTGCTCAGCCTGTCTAATTTTCTCTGGATGGCATCCCACCCCTCTGGTGTGTCGATCACATTCCACACCTTGCTGTCATCAGCAAACTTTCTGAGGGTGCACTTAACTCCACTGTCAATGTCATCAATGAAGATATTAAAGAGTATTGGTCCAAGCTCTGACCCCTGTGGGACACCACTCATCATCGACCTCCATCCAGACATTGAGCCACTGACCACCATTCTCATGTATGCAATCCTACAGGCCTTTGTCCATTGAACAGCCCACCCATCAAATCCGTATCTTTCCAGTTTGGAGAGAAGGATGTTGTGGAGTAACAATTCTATATTACCAAATAGCCCAGCCTTCCAATCCATCTCTCTCCACTTTGGAGATAAGGATGTGGTGCAGGACTGTGTCAAAGGCACAACTCCAGGCAGGTGACATCAGTTGCCCTTCCTTTGCCCACCGATGCCATCACTCCATCACAGAAGGCCACTGCATGGGTCAGGCACGCTCTGCCCTTGGTGGAGCCGTGCTGGCTGTCTCGGATCACCCCCTCACCTCAATGTGCCTTAACAGCTCTTCCAGGAGGATCTGTTCCATGATCTCCCCAGGCACAGAGGTGAGGCTCCCCGGCCTGCGGTTCCCAGGTCTTCGCCTCTCTCTTTCTTTAAAACAGGAATGATGTTTCCCTTTTTTTATCATCACCGGGGACTTCGCCTGACAGCCACAATCCTTAAGAGTCTTTCTGGCAAAGTGACAGACAAGAGTAAAACATTTCTTTCTCATTCAGAGCAGAGTTTTACAAGATGCTTAAAAATATTTTGTGCTCAGCATGCTCCCTGGCAGGGGGTCAGCAGCTGGCCGGGCTCTGGCAGCAGCTTTCCCTGTGCCTGGAAAAAAATTTTGTTCCTAGTGAACTCTGCTCATACTTAATGCCACTCTGTGTTGTAGCAGAAACAAGCAATGTTTCCAGGCATCTGTCTGATGACGTTGCCAGCAGGTATTGCAAATATTTCAGACACGAAGCAACAACGCAAGGAACAAGGTTGCCTAACATTGCCGTTGAACCATATGGAAACAAAAACAACAGTTGAAATTGGTTTGCAATCCACAGAACATCAAACTAATCAATGTCACTTGAATGCAGCCGAACTGCAGGAGTCCCTTTGCCATACTGGGTTTGTGTACAGGATGATATTGGAAATTGATCTTGGTTCTTCTAGCAAGTATGTTTTAATTGAGTGGATTTTGTTGTACATCCCTTACCTAATATAAGAGAATCAGGTGCCATTGCTGCTGGACTGCAGGGCAGAGGGGAGGAAGGGCTGAAAGGCTTCTGTCATTGACTGGGGTGGCTGCAAAGTGGGGGAATGGAACAATGGAATCAGCAGAGCCTCGAGGTGTGCCGGGGGTTGGAAGGAGAGTACAATAATATCCATAAGGCAGAAATCTTTCTTGTTGTGTGACCACGCATGGCTGCCTAATAGGTTCCTTTAATACTACTACTCTTCTGAAAATATGAATATTAACATATTAATCTGCCCAGGCTGCAAAAGGCAGGGGATGGGATCAGGACACTAAAGAAAAAAAGTTTATTTCTGTTTTTTTTTTTTGTTTCAAAAAATCATTGGGATCAGGTATCTGAATGGATGTGTACTGTTCCCATAGCAACATATTGCAAAACAGGGAGAAAATGAAGGGAAAGTAATTGAAATTCTGGCTTTGGCATCAAAGAAAATATCAAGATAAAAGCCATGCCAAAAAAACAGGGACAAAGGCAGAGAAAACGGGGCAGAAAAACTGGAAGAATAAGGAAAACAATGACCTCTGCTTTCTCTGTTGAACTTAGAGCCTTTAGGTTGGGAAAAACACTGATAGTGGAATCGCAGCCCATTGGCCACTACTCCTATTTCCAATAGCACTGAAATCAGGGCCTTCTGCTCTTCAGGCTGTGCACAAAGCTGAGTCGTTCCTTAGGACTGCAAGGAGTGAACGCCATTCTCACTGTACAAATGACAGAGATGCTTTATTCACAAGGACTGAGTCTCAGAGGGACTCTGAGCAGATCTATGGACCAAACCCCAGATTGCACAGCTCCAGCCCAAGGCTCTCCCAGACACTCCTCAGGTGTGCACTTGTTCAGGTGTGCGCTTGGGCCCATTGCAGTGCTGTGGTGCACGAAGTGAAGCCTAATTTCTTCTCGCTTAGAGCATATGTTCCATTGTTGCAATTTCCTTTTGAAGGGATTTAATTCCTTGTTTCTTTTCAAAATTCAACAAAGCATTTGGAAAAACAAAACTTCCGCACCTAATCTTCCTTCAAACGAACACCTTGCCTCGCTGCTACTCAGAAGAAAGAACTATTTTATTCTTCGATTTCTATGAATTCAGCATGGCTAAACCCAAAGAAAGCTGCCAATAATAATAAAAAAAAAAAAAAAAGTAATTTTGCAGGTTTTTTTCCAGGCAATTTTGCACTGCCACTGGCTGAGTTAGATTAAAGTAGTCACTAAGGATATTGTTTTCTGAGCAGTAACAGTGAAAAGGTGGCACAAGTAAGACAACACTTCTCTGCAGCCCTTCCCTCAACCCTCCCCATCCTGATCAGATCCCCAAGGGAAGCCTGCATCAGTGGGAGCACTCCATAGACTATAATTTAAAATCTATTAACTTTGAACATCAGTGCAGCACATAAACGTAACTGGCCCTTGCAGTACTGCAGTAAGTTCCTGTCCCTGGTTATTTCTATAAATCACCCCAGATAGAGTAGGATCAGATCAATGGGAAAAAATTATACCACAGCATTAGATTTCATCATACACGACTTGAACTATTACTTTTCTGTCTTGTGGTATGAAGAATCATGAAAATTAATAGTCTCTCTGTGCCCAAACGAAGTGTTTATGGGGCAGTATTACCTACCCTCTATTTCTTGTTTAAAACCATCCATTAATTTCTTTGCACTTATAACTGGTCAATCTCTCCTTAAAATTGCTATGGTACCAAAATACCGAAACTTAATGGGTCTTTTTTGTTGTCTTATGGTTTCCCTCTCCAGAAACCTTCTCATAATGCCCTTCACACATGTTGTGCCCACGCACACAGCTGGATGCTGGCCAATACCTGGGGACTGCACTCCTTACAGCCCCATCACACTACTGTGTGCAGGTGAAGGACTCAAGCTGGGATTGCATACTGCAAATAGTTGTGTTTCACAAAGTGCCTTTGACAAAGTGTGCCAGGTCAGTGGGCACTCAGAGCCTTGCAAAAGTGAAGCCAGATGTCCTGTGTTTGTTCTGTGGTCTCCCTGCTCACGTGCTGCTTGGCACGCTCCCAACCAACCCACCTGTGCAATCACAGGGGTGAAGTACTGTATGAAGGCACTGTTTCATCTTGGAGGACTTCAATATCTTGTATTAAAACCAAATCCACTTGCGTGCAGCCAGGCCAGGAGAACACAGTGTGTATCTGTGGGACAGGCTGCTCCCGGGTTGGAGCTGGTGTGACTCCTCCAGTGCCTCCAATGTGACAGAAGTGTCACACTGTTTTAAGCTACAGTCTGAAAATTTCTGGTGTGTGCAAGCAAAGAGAGATTAATGCTTAGCTGGTTAAACCTGTGCACTTTGAAGTGTCTGCTTCCAGCATGCAGCCTGACTATGAGATTGGCGCCAGGCACAGATCCTCAGGAAGGAAACACCTTGAGTCTGGCACTCTTATGAGGAACATCATTCACATACCTGTTCTTTAGGTACCTAAAACTCTGTCCTAATCTCTCCAGTTTCCAGCTGCCAAATGTTGCAACAGAATTCTCCTGGAGAAGCTGCAGCCCTTGGCTTGGACAGGTGCACTCTTTGCTTGGTAAACAGCAAAGAGTCGGTTGGATGGCTGGGCCCAAAGAGTGGTGGTGAATGCAGTTACATCCACTGTGCTGCTCCCCAGAGGTCGGTACTGGGGCCCATCCTGTTCAGTGCCCTTATTGATGATCTGGATGAGGGCACTGAGTGCACCCTCGGAACATCTGCAGACAACTCCAAGTTGGGGGAAGTGTTCATCTGCCTGAGGGCAGGCAGTTCAGTCTGGAGAAAAGGAGGCTCAGGGGAGAGATCATCGCTCTCTACAGCTCCCTGACAGGAAGCTGTGGTGAGGTGGGGCATCAGCCATGGCCTCAGGTTGCACCGAGAGAGGTTCAGGTTGAATATTAGGAAAATCTTTTTGGACGGAGTGGTTAGGTGCTGGCACAGACTGCCCAGGGAGGTGGAAGAGTCCCTGGAGGTGCTCCGTGGAAATGTGGCACTGAGGGTTGTGGTCAGTGGGCAAACTGGTGGTAGGTTGGACTGAGTGATCTTAGAGGTCATTTCCAACATGAATAATTCAGTGATTCTTTGCATCTCAGAAGATCTGAGGAAAAATTTGTTCACATCGATGGCACAGTCCATGCTGTGAGATGGAGAGGAAAATGCCTGTGTTTGCAGAGGGCAGGCAGCAAGCTGACTGCTGTAATGAAGCCACCTCCTGAGTAGGGGGAAGCAGGCAGGTGGGTTCATCTTCCATTTCCTTGGAAATGGCGAAATTACAAGTTTCACATCCTACAGTATTACACTGAAGGAATAAAAGTACTTCAAAAATCCAGCGTAGAAGTCAAGGCATTCACATTTTTTTTTGGTGATTTTGGTATTGAAAAAAATCGATTTCATTTTCAAACAACCCCCCCCAAGAGCTGTGAAAACATCACCGTGGGAAGTTTTGACACGAAAGCACTTTGCCTCAATTGTGTACATATGAGATGTAAATGTTGTCAGAATTGACACATATTTCCCAAACACATCAATTTCAAACACAGAAGCTTTTGTTAGCGTACTTAGTAAGGGGAAAAACAAAACAAAACAAAACAGAACAAAAAAACCCCCAAAACTAAACAAACAAAGCAAAAATTCCACAGCCTCTTCACTCAGCCCATGTCAGGAAGAACACCCATGGACACTACCCTAGTGTCACACTAGGAAAATTCCTGTTCAACCCAGAGGAGCACGTGCAACTGCTGGAGCAGCCCCACGCCATTACCCAGCCTCCTGCTGATGTTCAAACCTGATCGATCTGCAGCTAATGGCAACCCCAACGCAGAGCACTGAAAAATCAATTGAGGGCTATGTGACAAAATGGAAAATCCTGTCGTGCATTCAACATATCTCCTGTGGGAGAAGATTGCCCCTGCTCTGGGACCTCAGTCCCAGCAAGCACAGAGACACATCTTAGCTCAAGATTCCACCCTGGACAGCCTCACCTGGACCGAGTGCACAGCAATGCTGGGACAGGGAATGGTGCTCCCCATGGGGCCGGTGTTGGGGCCGTCCTGTTCAGTGCCTTTATTGATGATGTGCATGAGGGCACTGAGTGCATCCCAGCAGGTTTGCAGACAGCTCCACGTGGGGGGAAGCGTGCATCTGCCCGAGGGCAGGCAGCCCTACAGAGGGAGCTGGACGGGCCGATGGCTGGGCTGAGGCCAACGGGACGGAGCTCAAGCAGCCGAGTGCCGGCTCCTGCGCTTCGGCCACAACAACCCCACGCGGCGCCGCAGGCTTGGGGCAGAGCGGCTGCAAGCTGTGCGGAGGGAAAGGAGCCGCGGCTGTCGGTCGGCGCTCGGCTGGGCGTGAGCCAGCAGTGTGCCCAGGTGGCCGAGAAGGCCGACGGCAGCCTGGCTGTGTCAGCAGCAGCGCAGCCAGCAGGAGCGGGAGGTGAGCGTCCCCTGCACTCAGCTCTGTGAGGCCGCAGCTCGGCGCTGTGCTCGGCGTTGGGCCCCTCGCTGCAATGCAGGCGTGGAGGCTGGGAGCGTGCAGAGAAGGGAACGGAGCTGTGAGGGGTCTGGAGCACAATGGGGTGCGATGGGGAGCGGCTGAGAGAGCTGGGGTTGTTCAGTGTGGAGAAGAGGAGCTTAGGGGAAACCTCACTGCTCTCTGCAGCTCCGTGACTGGGGGCTGTGGTGGGCTGGGGGTCGACCTCTTCTCGCGGGTAGAAGTGATCAAATGAGAGGGAATGACTTTAAGTTGCTCCAGGGGAATCATCATCACTGCATCAGCATCAGGAAAAACATCTCCAATGAGTGGTCACTGTCACAGGCTGACTGGGGAGGTGGTGAAGTCACTGTCCATGGAAGTACTCAAGAATTGTGGAGATGTGACACTGAGGAACATGGTTTATTGGACAGCAGTGGTGATAGGTGGACGGTAGGACTGGGTGATCTTGGAGTTTTTTTCCAACCTTAATGATTCTGTGACTCTATGGCTCTCACAAGTGCCACCAGAACAGCACTGTGCCACCCACCCAGCAGTGCTGCTGTGCTGCAGGTACTCTTTGTGCTGCACGTTTGTTCCGACCAGCGGTGCTGTGGCAAACACCAGAACAGGAGTGAAGCAGATCCTGCCTTGTTGCAGCACAACACGTGCTTCTTGTTTCCCATCTCACACATTCTGTGCCCAGCACAGCTCAATGCCTGTGCATGGAGTGCTTTACATGCGGGTGCACAGGGAGCATTACCTGTTCCAAGTTGCATCATATGATCTTTCATCTGTTTTTACAACTTTCAATTTCTAAAATAAGAAAATGGAAAACTAATGATATGTCTATGAATATCGATGACAGCATTTCCTGAGATGGCTTACAGAGCAATAATCACACAAGGGATATTAGCGTGAGCTCAGCACCTTTGAATGTAGCTGCTTAATTTGTGGATTGGGGCAGGCTCAATCTGGAACACGAGCAGCATGAGCTCATGTCTGCTTGCTAAACAGTGTGTAAGTGCTCGTGGTATATTTAGAAGCTCAGTGCAGTTTGACAACTTTGACCTGAAATAGCCCCTCATCTGAGCCTGTGACTCCCCATAGATTTTTAGTGTGGCTTCTCATTACTGCTGCAATGACATAAGAGTGGAGCCAAGTGCATTTTGCTGCATGAAGCCAGACCAACATACAGTCCACTCCCAAAGCACCCTGTGTCTTTTGGGGAGCTCAGTGCTGCAAATCCTGTGCTGTAAAGGGACAGAGCTGACATCAAGGTTTTGTGCTAAACCTGATGCGTTTCTGCTTCATCTCCTTGCTTTCCCACCCACTCTTTCCTCCTCCTTATGTCACATTTGTTTTACATTTAGTTGTTGCAGAAATTTCAGGTTTTGCAAATGTAATAACAATTTTCCCTCTAGAACACTGAGTTTCTCTTGGCAACTGTCTCCTTTCTTGGATTCAAAAATGTATTTTCTTGACCTCCAAATAGGGAAAAGAGAGCAGCTGTAATGCAGATGAAATTGTCTTACATGGCCTGGGTTTCTCCTCCGAGTTCTGGAAGCTAGAAACTAACTCTCTCTCTTTCTGTTCTCTAAACAGGAGGAGTTGAGGAATATATAAAACGATGAACCCAGGAGCCAGCCCTGTCACACCCAGTGCTGCATGTCACCTGGCACTGCGCCCCTCAGACTGCGCAGCACTTGCTGCCATCCCAGCACAGCAGAAACATGCAGTGCATCCTTCAGCCACAGTTACTGCCACAATCTTTGGCCATACCCTGCGGTGAGTTTGCAGAGAGGATGCAAAGTCAACGAGCAGCTCATTGCAACAGAAGCAGAGAGAGGCAGAGGTGGAGACTGTGCAGTGCAGAGGAATGAGTGTTGCATTGCTGTTTTCCAGTTGATGACTTCCCAATATTTTAGCTTGTCTGGGCTGTATAGACTGAAGGGGAATTGTCTTGGGCAGCCTATACATTGCTCCAAAATTAATGCCACTTATTTATTTCCATGGACAATACAACATATGCAAGAAGCCCAGTAATTCTGCTTGAAAGAGCAAATTCTCAGCTACAAAATCCAGTTCTTCAACATAGTCACCACCATTAACTATTTGGGCCAACAGCCCAAAGGGTGGCAATGAGGTCAGACTCAGGCACTATAGGGTGAGAAAAGGGAGTAAATGCTGCATCCCATCCCATACTGGATTCACATGACGTGTCTGCATGGGTGACAGAAGTCATCCCCTGAGCAGAATTACAGTGACAGGAGGCTGATGACTCATTCTTTAAAATCCTAAGCTGTGTAAATTCACCAAACATCCTGGCCTTTCATGACCTGTAATAGTACTGTCGTTCTCTGACAGTCTAACATGCAGCAAGGTTATTATATCTTAAGTCTGCTTCATTATACTGTGTAATATCAAAAAGAACAAAAGAATGTCAGTAGGGAGTATAAACATTTAGGATTGCTTTACAGTGTCACATATATTTTTAATGTCTTGCTTGATATTTCTACAATGGGCTCAACCAGGCTCAAACATGTCCCAAATCCAAGAAGAATCTGACTCCATCCTCTTTGCACCGTGCCTAAGATTTCTTTTTCTCTCTGTCCTCCCTCGGTTTCCCTGAAAATGAACCAAATGTGCCCTGATGTTGGTGTACAAGTGTAAGTGTGCATAGATGTGTGCTGCTTTCATGGCATTAATCCAAGAAGAGTTTTATCTGTAAGTCGGATATCAGTGTCACACTATATGAAAAATGTGGATTTCCTTTCAGTATCTAAAAGGGGCTGTGAGAAGGGACGGACTCTGCAGTGGGTCTGTGTGATGGGAGAAGGGGAGATGGCTTCAGACTACAAGAGGGGAGATTGAGGTGGAGCTGAGGAAGAAGGTTTGGCAGTGAGGGCGGTGAGGCGCTGGCACAGGTTGCCCAGAGAGGCGGTGGTGCCCCGTCCCTGCAGACAGCCAAGGTCAGGCTGGACGGGGCTGTGAGCACTGCTGAGCTGTGGGTGTCCCTGTGCGCTGCAGGGAGCGGCACCAAATGGCTTTTGTGGTCCCTTCCCACTCAAACCATTCTGTGATTCTGTGACTGAAAAAGCACAGTTGTGATTTACACTTTTATAGCTCCTTTGATACAAAAGCCACGAAGTTGTTGAGACATTAATGTGAATACAGGTGGATGGAAGCCAGAGTTCCCTATTCCATGGCAATTCTGAAATGTTAAAATACTCATTCCATCTGGAAACGAATACTTGCTATTTGGGGAATTTCCTGCTGAACTGGAGCTTTTCACTTGCAGAACTCAACGTGACACCTGGCTTTGCTTTGCTTTTCTTTTTGTTTTGATTTTCTCTGCCTGTTTTAAAGTAAAGTGCATAGATGAGGCACAGGTTTATTTTCACAGCTACTGAAAAAAACTTGGGGGACACTGAGAATCTCATAATTTGGTATGATTTTGGCCTTAACTCCTGGAGTTTCCAGGCTCCCAGGACTGCATTATTCACAGGAAACAAGATCAACTTTCCTTCCAGCACTGCTTCATTTATGTAATTTAACAAAAGTGAAACAACTCTCCAAAATAGTTAAGAATGGGAAATTCTGATGGTGCAAAGAGATGTTCTGGTGGGCTTTGTTGCAAAGCTGCTCCCAAGTGGAAGTTTGAGCAGGGTTTGAGCAGGGTGTTCTTGGTCTTATTCAGACGAACTCCAAAAAGAGAACCCAAATGGGGAGATAGGAGCCAAGCAGAGATGACAATCAGAATCCTTGTGCTCATGCCTCTAGTGGACTTTCTGCATCTCATGTACAGAGAAAACAAGGGTCTCCACTGCTTTCTGTCAGGCACCAAATATTTGCCATGGAGACAGTAGCAAATGGAAATGCATCGCTCAGAATGAAGTAATCACTCATTTACATGCATCTCTAAATGCTAACAGAAGTCAAGCATCTTATAGTATTGTTCCTCTTGTGCTTTTTTCCTCCCCTCTTGCCACTCCTTCACGGCCGCCTTTAACTGTACATCTCCCACAACCCAAAGCTGCTTTAAGACAGTTTTTTAAAGTTCATCATAAATGAATTAAAAATAAAACCCTGCAGAATGCACATCTACAGCATAATCCCACTCCCTCAGATGCCTGAAGGATGCCTTTCTCTCCACATAGTTACTGTTGCTGAAAGGTCCAAAAAGCTGTGCTATTTCTACTCCAGCAGTCGCTCTGCTTGCCATGGAGATGAGCAAACATCCATGCAAAGGGCTCATTATCCTCCCACTGTTTGAGGAGACCTTCTCCTCCGATGGAAACATCTGCCCCAGAAGAGAGGGTGTTTTTGTGGGAATGGCACCAGGAAGGGAATGGGGGACCTGGGTTCAGCTGCTAGCCATGGTGTTTCTGCATGGCATTGGAACAGCTGCTCTGCTTCTCCAGCCTTCTTCCTAGCTAGCAAAGTTGGGATGTGAACCCCACTCCTCTCATCCCTTCCTTTGTCCTTTGTCCCTTTGCCTTTGGGTGTTGTGTCCAGAGGGCAGGTAAAGCTGGCTGCTGCAGTGAGGCTGTGGTAGAGCACTGGGACTGGAAAATTAAGATTGAAAATAAGGAAGAGATGAACAGGAGACCAGGGCAGAGCAGAGGGAGCAGCTCCGAGGTCTGTGAGCAGATCCCATCAGGAATGGAAGCACTCCATACAAGCTCTGCAGCGGTTACACTTTCAGCACTTACTTTCCCATGGGTGTTTGCTGACTCCTTCAATACATGCAAACAGTTAACCTTTATGTAAATACAATTAGACACAATTAGAAGCAAAACCAGAGTGTTACAGTAAAGGTGAGGCAGGAGCAGTGAAGGCAGAAAGCCACTCTCCCCCTGTGGATTTGTTCCCTGTCAGGGCAGGGGTTGCCTGTTGAGAGCTGGTGGTTCAATGGCCTTCCCTGTGTGCTTTGGGAAAGGACAATTTTTCCTCACTCTGCATGAGCACCTCTGAGCTGTCTTGTCCTATCTCTGCCAGCACCTTTATCAAGAATTCCCAGCACTTGCTGCTGGCATCTGTATCCAGCGTGTTGCTCAAATCTTGCTGCCTGCTCTCATTTAAAAATAGTCAATAAGGAACAAACAAGGATGCTGCAGACGTGGTTTGGCCATTCCCTCACCCCTGCAGGTAACCAGGAGTCTTTCATACACCTCACAGGAGCACACTGCAAGAAAACACCTTTAGAGCATCCGCACTCCATGCTATGGTGTATAGAACCACTGGCTTAAAGATTAATTTTTTTCCTTAAATACCTTGAAATCACTTCTCTTTGTACTCCTTTACAAATGATATTTTACTACAAACTTGATTTTAGAATATTTAGCCCAGCTTCAGAGGAGTAAACACAGAATATTTATGAAATCCCAGTTTCTCAAACACCAAGGCCTTAAGAAGCCATTCTAAGCTAATAAAACCCTGTAAAACTTCTCATTTTGATGTACCATAATAAAAGCAAGCCTTGCTGTTCTGATTCAGATGCGATGGAGTTGCATCCTATGGCTTCATCAAATGGGAGTAAGAAAACCCTGAGCCTGAGCAGGAGCACTTGAATCTGATCTTGAGTTAGTAAGGAGTGAATTGTTTCGGTGATAACATGCAGTGATTCAGAATGAGCGTGCATGGAGGTCTGCAATAAAAGTCTTGGGTTTTATTTGTGTCTCGTTGTCCTGAGATGGGAAGTAAAATTACAAGCAGAAGCTGGGAAAAAAAATGGACTTCAATATCAAAGCTTATCTAATGTGATCTAAGCCTCAAGAACCCCAAAGCAATGAGGAAGCATTACCCCTCACAAATCATCTGATACTTGGTGCTTAACCCCTGCCTCCCAGGGAGCTCCTCGGAGCAGAGGCAGGGCTGCGTAATTTGAGAACTGGGGTGGGATTATCCCCACAGTGTGTCCAGCTGCAGGGGCTGCAGCAGCTTCTGGATGTTTTCTGATTGCTAACCAAAGGGTCTGAGGGAAATACTGTAAAGTATCCTCATTGTTCTGAATGTAGAGGCAGGCAAAAACTAGCTCTGTTCTGTTACAATGGATAGTCCTGCACCACATCCTTATCTCTAGATTAGAAAGAGATGGATTGGAAGGCTGGGCTATTTGGAGGATAAGGAATTGGTTGGATGGTCGCAGCCAGAGGGCTGCTGTCAATGGCTCCATGTCCAGGTGGAGGCCGGTGATGAGTGGTGTCCCCCAGGGGTCCATCTTGGGACCGGAGCTCTTCAGCATCTCCATCAGCGACAGACGATAGGATGGAGTGATATATAGTGATAGAGATAGGATGGAGTGCAGCCTCAGCAGTTTGCTGATGGCACCGAGCTGAGTGGTGCAGCGGACACAACAGCAGGAAGGGACGCCATCCGAAGGGATATTCTGGGGGGAATGGCTTTAAGTTAAAAGAGAGGAGATGTGGGTGAGCTGTGAGGAAGCAATCCTTTGGTCAGGGCGGTGAGGCTCTGGCGCTGCTGCCCAGAGAGCTGTGGGTGCCCCATCCCTGCAGGCACTCCAGGCCAGGTGGGATGGGGCCCTGGGCAGCCTGAGCTGGTGGGGGGCAGCCCTGCCCACGGCCGGGGTGGCACTGGGTGGGCTTTGAGGTCCTCTCCAACCCATGCCATTCTATGATTCTGCAAGGCTATCAGAGCATCAGAGACCCCCAGCTGCTTTCTTCCAAGGGAAAAATTAAGAAAAAAGAAAGCCCCACAAAACTGCATAAATTCTCTTGGAGCAGTGTGCTCATTTCCAAATTACAGTCAGCTGTTTTCCGTGCCATCATCAAATGGGAGAACAGTTGGCATCCTACAGACCTGCTGCTGGGGATTGCCAGGCAAAACGCTGCTGTGCTCTGTAGTCACACAGGTTTCTCTCTGCTCCCCTGCCCTCATGTCGATTATGTGCTGCAGGAGAGCTCTCTCAGCTCCAGTGAGAAGCGTGCTCACACATGTGCAACAAACGCTGGTTGAGAGCTGCGATTCGTTGGGGGCAGTTTGTTGCTGGCATGCTTTCATCTTGTACTTGTGCAGTTCAAAGACCAGGACTGCTTTTAGCCCTTGGATGTGTATCATTCTTTCCTTCTGTTCATTGCTGAAGGTTTTTAATTCCTGAAGTGAAGAACTTGCGGATACACTTATTTTACATTTGGCTTTACTGCGTGGAAAATTACGAGCACTGCTCTGAAGTGGGGTGTAGAAACATCGACTGCCTTACACTGCTGGCAGCTGCAGGATTACAAACACAGCTGCTCCAAAATACCCGCAGAAAAAAAAAACTTCCTATTTTCTTGGCATAACATTTTCCTTACTTTTAGAGAAATCCTGCACCAAAGCGTGTTCTTGTGTGTGAGTGGAAGCTCTGGGTTGTCAGCAGCTCTCACCAAAAGGAGACGTGCAGCCCTGCCCGTGTTCTCATGGCTGGTAACAGCACTGCCCTCTGTTTGTTCCCTACCTGTGTGTGTTTGTGCAGCATCTTGACAACGAAGCCTGCACCCCAGCCATGCCCCCAGGAACCAGCACAGTAGTAAAGCAACGGGAAATGAATTTGCTGAGCTTATTTCTGAAAATAAGTGTTACTCAGTAAATACAAAGCTATAGAATCCAATCTGTTTCAAGATGATTTTCCTTGAAATTACACTGAATGTCTTCTGCAGATGTTTTTTACTAAACGTGGGAAGGTAAACCAAACCCCATTTATGTATGCAAAAGCCAAAAAAATGATTTTTAAGCAAATTACCAGAGAAGCCGTTCTGGCAATGTAAGAGGTAGCCAGTGGGCCATGCATCTGGTCTGTCGATTATCAGTTTGGTTAAAATAGAGCATGAGTAATGCTTTATCTTCCCTCTCACCATACAGGGAAGGAAACAGAGCATTACACTGAGGGCGGTGAGGCGCTGGCACAGGTTGCCCAGAGAGGCGGTGGTGCCCCGTCCCTGCAGACAGCCAAGGTCAGGCTGGACGGGGCTGTGAGCACTGCTGAGCTGTGGGTGTCCCTGTGCGCTGCAGGGAGCGGCACCAGGCGGCCTTCAGCTCCCTTCCACCCAAACCACTCTGTGGTTCTATGGTGATAAAGTTGTGTCCACCGCTGTAACTAACCTCCTAACTAACGCCCTCTCTGGAAAATCTGGTCTTTTATTTCCTTGAGCCATTAAATGGGATATTGAAAACAAATGAATGCAATTATGAACCTCAATAAAAATAGCTTGTACCTCTGAAAAATGCTTTGTAAGTTTAGTGCTTCTTAAGCCAGACCTCAAAACACTTTACAAAGGAAAAGCAAGTTTGAGGTTACACACCAACGTGACTTATTTATCTTTGCTGCTTGGTGAGACTGAAACAACTCTTGCTCCTATGACAAGCACGTTATGTACAGGTAGCACAAGGACTGACATCAGATGCATCTTGAACATCTGAAGGCTGCCTGTGGATTTCTGCAAGCACTCAGCTAGCAGCTCCCACTGAACTCAGCACTCCTTCTGCACCCAGAGGAATCCATGCTGTTGGAGAAAGAAAAAGACAAAAGAAAACAAAGTGACATGAATGTGTTTTGGAGCGGAGTAACTGGAAGCACTGATAGTACGGCTGTCAGCATGTGTGTCTAGAAGTCATCCAGAAAGAGAGAAATCCTTATCTGGGGAATCCAAGCCCATTCTTCTGGCTCTCAGTCAAGCTCCCTTTCGGCTGTGCTCCGTGGCTCCCTGGATGCTGGATGCAAGCCAGAGATTTCTAGACTTAATCCACAGCTTGAAGCCTCATTTCCTCTGTTGCTAAACATAGAAACTGTCCACAGTTCTTTAAGGGACGATGGCAGGAGCTTCAAGTGCTCTGTCTTTTCATAACAGAAAACTCCTTCCTGCATCCTTCAGGTCCAGAGGGGCCCATATTCCTAACCCACCATGGCTCTAGCCTGGGAGAAGCATACTTAGCAAATAGCTGAGTTTCCACCGAGTCCAGAGGCATCCAACCTTTTGGCTTGCCTGTACTACGCTGAATAAAGAGGAATTGATTTAGGCAGCGTGAACTTGGGTTGTTCCAAAAGTAATGACTTCAATTTATTTCCATGAAAAATAAAATGTATGCAAAAAGCCCAGTAACTCCACTTGATAGGGCAAATTCTCAGCTACAGAGTTCAATTTTTCGACATAGTCACAGCCATTAGCTATGACTTTTCACCAGCAGTGAACAAGAGCCTGTATGCCATGCTCATCTAAACCTGCATCCAGTGGAAATGATACCCTGTCACTGTCACCACAGCTGAAATGCACCACCTGCCCCTCTCTGTGCTCACATCCACTCTTTGGTCTGCAGAAACATTCACCAAGCGTCAGTGGATGCCACTGGGTGCCATTTTATCTGCATGGAGGAATTCAATTCCACACCTTTGCTTCATCTGCCCTTCCATGTCAGACACCATTGTGTCAGACTGCCCCTCTGCTGCCTTCTGTCACACGGCAACAACATGCAATGGATCTTGGTGGGGAGGTTCCACCTCTACTGCTGCACCACCAGCATGCAGCTCTGATGTAGAGGGCCAACATTATGAAAATAGGAGGAATTACTTTTGGAGTCACCCTCGGTAAATATCTAATGTAGTTAATGTATATAAGTAACAAAACATTTTCTTTTCTTTTTTAATTACAAAAATGATATCAACAAAGCCATCAAACCATTGGGATCTGTGACCTTGTAGTTGTGAAGCTACACATCAGTGTGGTTTGGTGGCAGTGGCTGCAGCTCTCAGTGAGGTCTCACGGTGTTGGTCAGAGATGTTGGATGAAATGTTACTCTTCCTGTCCTTCAACCTTGAACACAGTTGCTCACAAATGTCTGTGCTGCCAAAACGGGATGACATGGATAAGATGTGATTGTGAAGCGAGGGATATCTCTCTCTGGTAAGAGGAGGCTCACAAAAGTTGGATTTAGAGAAATGATCAGATTTTGAATTGAATATCTGATAGCAGCTCTGTACATTCTCTTTGAAAATGTGCAGGTAATGTATTTATGTCAACTGAAAATCAGATTCATTTATCAGAATGCAAAGCACAGTGCATATTTTTCGCTGCTCACAGCACTCCGTTTAGCCAGTGCATCACAGAGCTGTTGGCCATCACTGGGTCAGCGCTGCCCTGTGCCATCCCAGTGCTGTGGGTTCAGTGCACACAGTGCCCATCATACACCAGTGTGAAGGTGCTGGGAGTGATGGATGTGTGACTGGGACCACTTTGGGGAACAACACAAGGAAAATCAGCATCCAGCTGTGTACTTAAGCAGAGTCATACTTTATTCTTTATACTAAAAACATGTCCTAACAGACAGTACACTGTCTTCTGTAAATGCTGTGGGAGGTAAAAATGTTCATCAGTCTATAACAGTCTGGTTTGGGATTTGCTTTATTTTCCTTTGGCTCTACCTTACTGCTCAAGGATAAGATTTACCTCTGCTGATACTCACAGATGAGGTCTCTTGCAAGAGGATCTGAACCTTTATAAGGTTCCCTGAAAAGACAGTAGATACTAAGCTCTGTACTAAAGTATCTACAGGAGGAATGTAAGAAAGAAGGAGACAGACTCCTTTGGGGGTTCTGTTGTGATAGGTAGAGGGAAAATGGCTTCAGACCACAAGAGGGGAGATTGAGGTGGAGCTGAGGAAGAAGGTTTGGCAGTGAGGGCGGTGAGGCGCTGGCACAGGTTGCCCAGAGAGGCGGTGGTGCCCCGTCCCTGCAGACAGCCAAGGTCAGGCTGGACGGGGCTGTGAGCACTGCTGAGCTGTGGGTGTCCCTGTGCGCTGCAGGGAGCGGCACCAGGTGGCCTTCGGGGTCCTTTCCAACTCGAACCATCCTATGATTCTATGATTAAGAGTCTCAGACAGAGCTCATAAAAGAACAGGACAGATATCTCCTTGTTTAGTGGAGCCTGGGTTCCTCAGACCGTATATAGGAGCAGCATGGGATGATTACAGTTTAGTTCATGGGATGGTATTTAGCCAAAATGACCTTTTAGAGTAATTTCTGTGAATGACTTGTCTCCTGCAGTGCCCTTCTGGGAAGCCCCTCTCCCCGGTGGGACACGCTCTTCGCCAGGCTGATCTGTTACAGATGAACAAGCACGAGCAGCTTGAGCTGAACTGCGGCCTCCAATTGGAAAGTGACCAACAAAAAGAACAGAGAAAAATGTTCTTCTCTTGATTTTAGCATAACTGATGTTTTTCTGTAAATTGCACTAAATAAGGAATTGATAACAAGACTGCAGCCTTAATGAAATTACTGTGTGCGATCTATACATGTGTCTCCAAGCATAACAGCCAAGGTCTTCTCTGAAGCAGGGTGAGAAGGTGACTTTGCATATTTTCAGACCACAAGTTTATTTTTATGACACTGTTAGTGTGGGTCAGCAGCACTCATGCAGACTGTAGTAACAGCAGGAATGGTAGGGAGAACAACTTCAGTTTTGAAGGAGAATGTAAGATGAATGCATCCTGATTTCCATGATGGTTTCCTTTGTCCTGACCTTTGTATGCTAGCAGGGACAGACGCATGTTGCCCATCAGCTCAGTGCAGCTCTTCCATTCTGCTAACTTTTCATGAATCCGTTGTATAGGCAGAAGCATTATTTCTGTAATTGATTTGTATCCTCATCAGTGTATTTATGCCTCCATAAATTCACGGCTCTAGGATGATATTGGCTTTTCTTTCCTTTTTAGTGCAAGAGATGCACTGGGACAGATGCCTGCTTGAACCGTTTTGATGCACAGAAACAATCGTTGCATCCATCAGGGCTTTCCGGCAGTACTCTGTGCTCCTTAAACTGCACCTGAATTGCCTTGATGTCGTGAAAAAACACATTCAGATCATAGGGAAGCAGAAGTGACACCAGTAATATCCACCACCCCTGGTCTGCAGTAAGATCCAGGAACAAAACTCCCTGGCTGAAGTTTCTTTACAGTGTTGCTGTTAATTGTGATCCTTGGGAAGGCTGCATTTAAACACTGTGCAAAAAATATGGCCCTTGTTTATTGTTGTAGTTATAATGGCTTGTCATTTAGATGGGCCTCTTTAAAATTTATAGCCACTT
Source organism: Centrocercus urophasianus (assembly GCF_019232065.1). Taxonomy (NCBI): domain Eukaryota; kingdom Metazoa; phylum Chordata; class Aves; order Galliformes; family Phasianidae; genus Centrocercus; species Centrocercus urophasianus. Next base: position 5,915,430 of record NW_024884944.1, read on the forward strand.
AATATCATTTTTATTATGCAGTTAATCACAAGGAAGAATAAAAAGGGAGAGAGCTTGAATGTGTCCATTTCATTTGCTTAATAGAGCACTTTGAGGGGGAGGAGCAAGAGAGAGTTTGCTAATAATTTATTTGAGTGGTATGGGCTGTGTGCAAGGAACATCCCAAAAGGACAAGAATCTGTGCACCTGGGCTGCTGCCATCTGCCAGGAGACAGTGCTGGTTTTGGAAACCCCAATTTCTGTCATACAAAGATGCCCTTCCAATTTAGACCTAGCTCCTGAAAAACAGTTTCCTTTATGGACAGTCATTCGACCTCTTATACTCTCACGTGCAAATTTTTCCTGCTCCCTTGCTCAGAACGATGGCCTGCAGTGAAACAGACCGCTTGTTTCCTAGACACTGCCAGCCAAGGGAGGGAGAGTCCAACCTGAACCCATCCAGAAAGAACTCAATCAAACAGAAACCCGCAAAAGACAGGGCAACTTTTGCTTAACACTGATTTAAGGCCGAACAGTGATGAAACGCTTCACCTATTTACAAGAAATTCATTCTGGATTCTTGCCTTCATTGCCCACCATCTGAATCACTGTAGGAGAGTGGGAGGTGCTACTGGGAAGCCTCTTGGCGTTGCAGCCAGCTTGTGCAGTGTGGGAAGATTGTATTTGTTAGCAAACTTGTTCCTGTGGCTGTCCAACAACCCTCCTCTGCCTCACCTCACCTTCTGGGCTCAAGCCAGGGGTCTTTTGGGGTCACACTGACGGCACCATGGACTATGATTTCCCATAGTCCGGGTCTATATACGCACCTGAGGTTTCACTCTTCAAGAAAACATTAAAATGATGTGATGCTGTTTGCTTCATTCCTCAGTTTTTCCACTGGAAAGCAGCAGTGACAGCTTCTCTCCCACCTTGCTTCCAAGCAGACTCTGCCACCACCTGAAGGACTCCTCAGGCCCCTCCTGACACTGTCATCGAATCTATGCCCAATATTTAATGCCGTATGGTTCTGATCTCACACAACACCCTGAAATTATATGCAGTTCTTTGTTGTCCCTTCAGCAACATGGCTGTTTGGCAGAACAACCGGGCTATTTTTATTTGTCTTCAGAGCATCCAACAGCATGCAGTTAAGGTCCAAGAATGAAAAGGAATCAGCATGACTTTCCTGGGTAGCAGGAAATAAGTCACAACTCGGTTTTACTCCTACACCTGTGATGAACATGGCAATAACTTTTTATTATCTTCTTTATTTCAGAGAGGAGCCCTGTGCAAGTGTCAATAAAAATAAAAAATACATATAAATCATGGAAATAATGTTTTGAGCAGATGCTCTTGGTAGGAAAAAGGAAGAATCTGGGACGGAAAGTGAAGAGGCAATGTTTAATGCTCTTGGCTTTCTAATAGCATTTCTGGATTCCTAGCACACAGCTTTGCCCATCTCATCTTAATTTGGTTTTGTGCCTGAATTCTTAATGCTGACATGGCCTCCCAAGTACTGTGCTGAGTCCTGCTGACAGCAGTCGCATGCCAAAGTGTCATCCAGCTCAGAGCTCCAACATACGTACCCCAAATTTTCCATGAGGTCACTATTTGTTGTAACAGTGCAAGTACTGGATATTCCTTCAGAACGCAAACAAATCTGGCAGAAAGATACAGTAATAATTTGCACTTTGTTCATTCTCATCCTCTTCTTTTTTATACCAGACACCTTTGTAATGAGAAGTCTGTGATAATGAAATTTTGCTTGGGGAAAATTGATTTTGCTATTAAAAAGTTACTCTAAAGTAGCTAGGATTTGAAACAGTAATAGGTGTGAAAGAGCAAAGTAGAAAATAAAATATATCTGAATATAAGCATATTATGGTTTTCTATTGGAGCTTAAATTATGTGTTGAACGCAGCAGCTTTGAAAGATGTGCTTCCAAATCCTCAAAACGAAAAGGACCATTGTCTTGGGGCACAATATTTAATGAACCGCCTTAATGATTCCGAACTTCTGCACTCATAAGCTGGCACCTCAGATTTAGGACATAATGTCTTCCCAGCATCAATTTAAAATGAAGGCTAATAAAATTCCAGAGGTCCCCACTCACACCAAGGAAGAGCCACATGTATAAATGCAGTGAGACCAACACTGCCTATTCCATTTTTTTAGGAGAAAGATTCATGGACTGCCTGTTTGCCTGCCTCACCCCATTAACTCTCTAACTGCCCAGCAAACCAGGAAGAGAATAACATCACTTACTCTTGCTGATGTTAACAGAAAGAAAAAAAAAAGGTATTGTTGGCAAATAATAAATACTTCACATTTACGAGTTGTTTTTGCACGTAGATTAATGGGTCGTGGGTAGAAATTATGCACTTCTAATGCACTTTTCTTCAATGGCATCAAAGTGTTCTAAGGCAATGGATCTCCAGTGACCTCATCGTGGTGTGGTAAGAAGGCAAGGGACATCCCTTTCCTGCTAAATACTTTATTGGGTGCTTTTTCTTCTGCTGTTCAGATTCCACTCAACAAGCTGAAGGGCAAAGTCACTGCCTTTAAATCCCTGCCTCTTGGTGCAAGGTGAGTTCTCAGCTCTTGAGAACGCAGGGACTCTCTCTAACCATGGCCAATGATATATATTTTGGGTCCTCCTGAGTCATCCTGGTCATTTTGATTTACTCTTCCTGAACTTTATTCGTCCATCCCACCCACAAGCACATACCTTCATTCTGGAAATCGATGCTTTAAACTGGAAAGATGTCATTTATCTAGACAGCATTGCACCGTATTCCTTGTAAAGATTCCAATAGATTTGTAAGCCCCAGAGTTTATTGGTATAGATGGCCACATAACTGAAGTATTATCTTAGCAGAAACTGCTTCGCGAACATAGATGGATTTCTGCGCAGCGAAATTGTACAATCAATCATAGGACTCAGCTGCAGAAAGCAAAGACTTGTTGATGTATCTCTGCTATTAGAAAGGTATTTTAAACAGTTGCTTTCTATCTTGAACTGTCATGATTCTGGAAACACTGATGCAAGCGTTTTGCTAGCCCAGCCACATGAGGGCTGATGAGGACTTATGCTGATGAGGACACCGCTTTCAGAAGTGCAAAAGTGCACAACAAGAAAAGTGTATTTTCTGCTAGTGTTTTCAGGCAGTTGCTACTTGTAGGCGAGAGACTTTGGCGCAGACACTGGCTCAAAGGAAATAAAGTGGTTAAGTTTGAGGTTATCCATCATGTTTCAGTTTCCCTGGTAGATGCTGGTGCATCTGTTCCAGCTTCAGGAGCAGTTCACATGAGTGAGATCACAATAACTCGTGGGATGAGAGCAGGTCCACATCTTCCTGCACAGGCTGGGTTCGGTCCCACCACTCTTGTCCTGGCTACCTTTCCACATTAATGTCAATATAAGGGAATCCCACAAGAAACCATGCTTTGAATCAGAGAAATCAGAGAAAGACAGGTGTGGTGGGCTTAATATGGGAACTTTTCCCCATTTTCTCAGCCAAAGTTTCCGCATGAGGCACGGAGAGCTGTAAAACATGGGAGAGATGGTGAAACTCGGTCATGCAATGAATGCCTACTTGGTAACACACATGAAAAATATGGGAAGAAGAGATTCAGTCTGATGACATATGCAAAACAGTCAAAATAGGGGCAATCTAAAAGGGAATGCCCTTTAAATTGTCTGGCACTTGGCTTTTATAGGGCCTGAACACATAACATTTCTCACAGGGATGAGGCAGACATACTTAAAATCAGTCAGACAGAACACTTCCCCATTCCTTACCTTGACCCTATAGGAGTACATTTACTGTCTAATATATTATTGAGTAGGTTGACTTTTATAAAAGTATGTAAGTGGTTATAAATGTGTATCATCTGCTCTTTATAATCCATTAACTCATTATAATAATTGTCTTAATTTGATTGTTAAGGTGATTAATAGGGCAAGTGCTAAAGGAAATTAATACTCCAAATTGAAGCATTAACTGCAGCCGAAAAATAACTCCTCTGAACTGACGTGGTAACAAGGTACAGGCTTGTGGTTAATGAGCCTTGGGAAGTTAAATATAATGGAACAGGGAAGACAGGAAGAGGAGAGTTCCTCTGTGAAACATGCTGGGGTGGCCGTGTGACCCAAAGCAGGGCTGGGTGGGAGGCACCAGAGGGGTCGAGGAAAGGGGAGGACATGACAGTAAGGATGAAGGAAGACAGGTAGACGCCCTTCAGTAGTAAGGCTTTTTGCACCGCCTCCTGAAGGATTTGTATGTTGAAGCTAAGGAAGGATGAGCCCCATGGATAGGCAAGGAGGCAGGTCAAAACTGGGCTGCCTCACCAGGATTAAAGGACAATGGGAATAGGGATTCTGGGAATCCATATCAGGGCCCATATTGCCCAACAGGATCCAGAGGCCTGGGTGATGGCACAGAACATATATCTGCAGCAAAGGTGAGGATGATGCAAGACTCAGGAGGACGACAGAGGAACGGGGATGTGGCTGACACAACTAATGGCACAGCATTAGACTGAAGGGAATGTCCTTGCAGAGCCACTCCTCGTACTGAAGGCTGAAATGAGTTGTTCATGAAACATTTACTAACTACTGAAGATTTCCTTGACTTATGCATCATCTTTCATTTACACAGGATCTTCTACTACTTTCAAATATTACACCCAGGATGGTATTAAGAAACACACAATCTCCCATGGATCTGTTAATAGACCGTGTTTCATTCCTGCCTCTCATTTCTGGCTTTCAATACATCTTTAAATGGAGAAGAAAGAAAGTAAAATCGAGTCAACTTGAAAAGCAGCTCTTTCCCAGCAAAGCAGCCACTTCTTTCGATTTGAGATCTAACATATTCCCCAGTAAATTTGGCACCTTTTCATAGGCTAATAATAGCAGCGACTTTACTCTTAGCTTGTGATTGGATCCATGTAAAATCATTAGATATTCAAAGAGTCGTAGAATCATTAAATACGGAAAATCATTAAATTTGACTCTAATGTCACCCAGTGCAACTGCCCACCTATCACCAGTGCTGCCCACTGACCATGTCCCAAAGTACCACATCTCCACAATTCTGGAACATCTCCAGAGACTGCAACCCCACCATCCTCCTGGGCAGCCCATCCCAGTGCCCAGCCACTCTTCAATCTACATTTAAATCATATTGAATCTATACTCTTTAAACCCACCCCCCTCAATAACTAGTTGCCAACCAGTTTTTTCAGCAAACCCAAGACAGCGGCAGAGATGGGTTCCCTGCATGAATTACTCTTTCACTTATATTAGAATTTGGAAAGATGCCACAACCCTTCGTATTGAGTAACTGAGTTATGCAGTGTGTATTGTAATATCACACCATATATAGTAACACTGAAGAATGTCAAGCAGCCATCTATTACTGAGATAATAGAAATCAGAGCTGTTTTCTCCCTGCGTGTGATACTCATTTACTGCTTTCGCTCCTTCACTGTCATTACACTCACCTCCCTTCCCAGCTAAGCAATCATTCATATTAAGGCTTATATTCAAGCCTAGAAATTAAGGGAACTATTCAGCTGCTGGTGAAACAGGTGTTGGGAAAGTCTCTTTAAATGGTGACAGCAGAACTGCAGCTCAGGGGAAGTGTACCAAAGGAAGAGGTTGGATGGCTGAGCTCGAGGCAGAGCCAGCTTGTGCACAGCAGTAGTGCTTCTGCACTCACATGAACTCCAGAGTCTGTGTCTGAGAAAAGTTATCTCTGGAATGAAAACCAAATTCAGCCTTCAGGAAGGTTTTCTGTCTCCCTTACCTGTGCTGCTCCTTTCTGCACTTCCCACATTTCATCACTTGTGCAGTCTAGAAATTGTTCTGTTCGTTCCAGCAGCGGTGGATCAGAAGGTGAGAAGAGGAAAGCTTAATTTCTGCTCCTACTTAATTTCCAGGAGCTATGGAAATGAGCAGACAAATGCTTGTGATTGAAGGACCACTGAATATTACCATAAGCAGTAAATTCTTAGGAAAATGGATATGAATACTGATCACACTGCAGCTGCAAGAGGTAAAGTTTCTGGAACAGAAATGAAAGACTCACTCTGGAGTTTTATGCAGTTTGCTTTCAATTCCATTTACAGTTATTTCTTGTTTTTATATCCTGTTTTATTGAAATCCATTTTTTACTTTAATGTTTTTGACTTGGGGATAGGTTTTGTGCCTTGAGCGCACGAATGAAATGCCATACCGTAAAGTGCCAGTGAAAATTATCAATGCAAATAGTAGAGCAATGGCTTTATGAGTCTCTTGGCATTTTTTTTCCCTAAGTGTTTCTGGGTTAAGAGTATTTATTTTGCTTAGTTCAAACAGAAACTCATGCCTCATAATTTGATTAGTGTGTCAAAAGGCAGTTGCTGTTTTTGCACCTGTCTCCTTACTGCTCTGCTGTTTACTCAGATTTTCTCTCATTACCATATTCTTAGGAAATTCTGCGGTGGATTCATCAGTTTTAGAGATGAAAATGTTCTGCCTGACCCCTGGATGAGGCAAACCTAGTCTAAAGGAGCACACATTTCTCCTAGGCACGCAGACCATGACACCTGCCTGGTGGCCATGGCAGCCTTTGCCTTTAGCAGAGGAAGTTTTAATGACATCTTTGTGCCTGCTGAACCTGCCTGTGATGCAGACATAAATCTGTGCTGTGGGTGGAGAGCGGGATAAAACCAAAGCACTATAAGGATGGGTCCTCCAAACCATGCAGTGTAGCTGGGAGATACAGAAATGGAAATCTTCAGCACTGTTTGCTCCAATCCTCCCTGGAACCTTCCCAGGACAGGGCGTTTCAGGCATCACAGAGAAGCCTGCAGACAATCGTTGAGGATTTCTCTGCATTTGTGTCAAGGAAGGGACTCCATTGGTATGCATGGGATTGGAAAGAGGGGCAGAAAGGGCACTAGAGTAGGGTTAAGATTTGTGACAACAAACTGACAGGTACACCTACAACAACAAGAAGAAATCAGGAGAGATTTCTTGAAAAGAACTGAGGACGCTTAAGATGAATAGACCGTTCACTTCTCCATGCATTTTTGCGTATTTCAGACATAATTTGCCGTGGCTTATTATACGGCTGCAGTGCTTCATTACTACTCTGTTCCAAATAGATTTAATAGAGTGCAGGAAGCACACGTTTCTTGTAAACCATCTTACTATCTAAGGTTTAAGAGGGCAGAACAAAAGGGGCACAGAAATAAACACTGGATTCATTTAGCATTTTAAGAAATTGCTCTACACTGTAAGTGCTAACGGGGTGGACCAGGATTCTGCAGCCTTTAGGAAATGGAGCAGAAAATGTTAAACAGCCCATAGCCTACAAATACTCATGAACCCTAAAGCAGATGAGGATTTTATAACTCAGTTTGGATGAGCCCTTCCGAACTTCCATGAGGGCTTTGCAGAAAAATTCAGTATGCTAAAGGAAGGAATTGCCTGTTTAATGGCACGCGTGAGTAAAACAGAGATGTTCCTGGTCCAAATACAAAGCACAGGGAAGAAGCGTGATCTGCTTTTTTCTTTATTTTTGCCTTTCAGTACAGATATGACTGTAATTACGTGCTGGGCAGGCAGAACTGGCTCCAGTAAAGCCTCCAGAATGGTCGCTAGATGTGTTTTAGTTCCCGTGGAACATTCAGATGAAAACTGATATTTTTAACTGTCATCTCTTCTTTTAGCAAACATTTTTGGCCCTTACAATGAAAACATCCTATGATCAAATCAAAACAGACAATTTTGACCAACAAAAATAAACATAAGTTTATACATGGTGGGGACAGAGGTCGTGTCCCTCTGGGTTGGGCCCAGCACCCGCCTGCTGCTGGCTGCCCTCCAGCCTTCCTCCCTGCACTTCATTCATGCCTTCAGTAGTTTATTTCTGTTGATGTGTTTCCAGGCTCTCTTTGGGACTCTGGGGCTTCCTAAGGATTTCTTCATGCTTCTTCCAGAGGGTGCTGAAAGACACTTTGTGGACATCCCAGAACTGTAGAAACATTTGAGTTGGAAGGGAGCTGAAGGCCGCCTGGTGCCGCTCCCTGCAGCGCACAGGGACACCCACAGCTCAGCAGTGCTCACAGCCCCGTCCAGCCTGACCTTGGCTGTCTGCAGGGACGGGGCACCACCGCCTCTCTGGGCAACCTGTGCCAGCGCCTCACCGCCCTCACTGCCAAACCTTCTTCCTTACCAGTCTCAAACTCCTCGCTTGTAGCCTGAAGCCATTTCTCCTTGTCAGAGCTACAAGTTCACACTGTGAAGCACGTTTACTAGCAGACATTATCCATGGGTTAAAGCAAGATGAGTAAATCACGTATCTAATGCTCTCATCCTTTTGAATGTAACGCAGTTATGAATCTCTGGGGAGGGGATTTCTGCTTGTACCTCCATGAATCTGAAGCCATTTCCCCTTCTTCTATCATACAGACCCCACTATAGGGTCTGTCCCCTCCCTTCTCACAGCCTCTTTAGATACTGTCAGGTTACTCTCAGCTCTCCTTCTCTTGCCTTCTCTTCTCCATTCTGTCCTCGCAGGGAGGGCTTCCATCCCTGGCACCATTTCTGTGGCCCTTGCATTTCTGCAATTCAACTCAGCCTTCCTTGGGTGAGAGATACAGGCTGTACCCAGGTGCTGGTTCATGGCAGTGACCTGGCCTGCCTGCAGTGCTCTGACAGAACGCACATCCTGCCAGCAGAAATCAAACCAGAACAAGGCCTCGGGAAGGAAGACACCAGCTAACATACCTCCCTTGGTGCTGCAGCATCTCTATTAACTGAAGTGAGGCCAACTGCTCCTCCTTGTGACTGAGACAGATGCTGCCAGTGCTGAGATGCTGCTCAGCCACAGGGTCACTCGCAGGCATTGTGCTGGGGACAGCTGCCCTTGTTGCTGGATTGTTGTTGGTGTTCAAGAGAAGGGCAGTAAAATATTCTCTCCTGATCAAACTCAGCTCACCCTTGTAGAGCAGCTTTCTAAATGCTTGCCCCTGGTAAGGAGTGATTGTAGAAGCTGGGGGAGTGGTGTTTTTGTGAATGTTTTATGTAGCAAGAACTTCATTTTTCAAAAGTTGTTTCATTATATTCAGAACAGTGGCAGCTCAGAGAGAAGACAGCAACAGAAACACGTCAAATGGCAGCAGCCAGACAGAGGGCAGGTAGCAGAAATGGGCAGTCTGCAGCAGCCTGACCTGCTGACTCCTGTGGCACTGACCTTGCAATGCGAGCACTTGGCTGCATTCCCAATTGCTCCCTGCTCTGCCAACTTAATTCCGGTCGTCTGCAGCATCTATGCTTCAAATAGAGCCACTTCCATAATATTTCCCCTGATGCAATTGGGCCATTCACAGGAAAAGATGTAAAGAAACTGCATTGCCCTGATAGGCCTAATCCACAAAAAAGAAAAATAATTATGGAGTTCTCTAAGAGCAGCAGCTGTGATGTGAGAACATCAAAGGCAGCACAGCCCTCTCTCACTGTTTCTATCTGCTCTGAGGTGCAGCAAGCACTGGCCAGGGGTGATAGTCACTGAGCTGCCAAGCTGAATGAGTGCCTGAGCTAACCCTTAATGAGACAGCACTCCAGGGACCACAATGCTCAAAATGCACATTTGCTTTGCACAGACTCTAAAGAAGCATTAATTTTCCTTCCAAACACAGCAAGAGAAGGGAGAAAGATGCTGACAAAGCTGAGTGGTGCAGCGGACACAACAGCAGGAAGGGACACCATCCAGAGGGACCTGAACGGGCTCAGAAAGTGGGCACGAGAGAACCTGATGAGGTTCAGCAAGGCCAGGTGCTGCTCCTGGGTCGGGGCAGCGCCAGACATGAGCCCAGAGTGGAGAAGAATTCGTTGGGAGCAGCCCTGCGGAGAAGGACTTGGGGTCCTGATGGGCAGAAGTGGGACGTGAGGCAGCAGAGTGCGCCTGCAGCCCGGAAGGCCGACAGCCCCCTGGGCTGCAGCAACAGAGGGGGGGCAGCAGGGAGAGGAGGGGAGGGAAGGGGATGGCAGGGGAGGGGAGGAGAGTGGAGGGGAGGGGGTTGTGCCCCTCTGCTCAGCCCCTGCAAGGCCCCACCTGCAGTGCTGTGCCCAGGCCTGGGGCCCCCAGGACAGGAGGGATGCGGAGCTGCTGGAGCGGGTCCGGAGGAGGGCACGAGGATAATCAGAGGGCTGGAGCACCTCTGCTGTGAAGGCAGGCTGAGGGAGCTGGGCTTGTTCAGCTTGGAGAAGCTTGGGGACCGACTGTTTACATGGTCTGACAGTGACAGGAGAAAAAGGAATGGCTTTAAGTTAAAAGAGGGCAGATGTGGGTGAGCTGTGAGGAAGCAATCCTTTGATCAGGGCAGTGAGGCGCTGGCGCTGCTGCCCAGAGAGCTGTGGGTGCCCCATCCCTGCAGGCACTCAAGGCCAGGTGGGATGGGGCCCTGGGCAGCCTGAACTGGTTGGGGGCAGCCCTGCCCATGGCAAGGATTGAGTGGTCTTGGAACTCCCCTCCAACTTAAGCCATTCTGTGGTTCTGTGACCCCAAAAAAGGCCATGTTAAAGGAATCCCTGGCCTAGACAATAATAAGGAGTTGGAGCAAAGCAGGGCCAGACTTCCAGTTTGTCTTCAGAGAACAGCATAAACCCTGTGGTGAAACCATCTACACAGGAGAGTGTAGTAAATTACCACCTGAATTCACAGACAATTACCCTTGATTATAAGCAAGGTACCTATTGAGTCCCCACAAGCCAAGGGCTGAAAACCTGTCCTTCCTTCTGCTGCCTGCTCCAGCAGGGTCACTCTGACTGAAACAAAGGCTGTGAGTGCTTTCATGTTGATTATGCTGCTGAGCCTCCATGCAGCCCCAAGGGAGTCCTGGAAGGTCTCACTCTGTCCTACCCATTTGCAAAACTGAGATAAATGAGAGGTGTCCTGAGCCTTTGTTAACACTTGCAGGAGTGCACTGAGCTGCACTGTGGTACAGAAGGGGCTGAAACCACGGTGAAGCTGTTTGTGGCTCCAGATGCCAGCAGCAGCCCCTTGCAGCAGATCTGTATCTGTATATATATCTGTACAGCCCATCCTCCCACTGTGGAACCTGTCAGCAGCTGACAGCTGATGCTGAAGTTCAGCCTCTGCCTTCGATATTCATCCTGCACCTCCACTACACAACCAGAGCTCATTCTGCAGGAAGGTGCTTAATCAGTTTCGATGCCACTGGCTTGTGTTGCTCTTGGGCACTCAGCTGGAGAATGGGATTTAAATTTGCAAAACCGAGGGCAGCAATGAGTCCTCAGTGATGGAAACGAGCCCAGTTGCAAAGAACACAGATAAATCCCCAAAGCCATGCAGTTATTTGCACCTGGCTGCTGTGCCCTGAGCAGGATCTGTGCACAGAGCTGAAAGGCAGCTACATGGGTGCAGGGCCTCAGCACCCAGCGGCATGGAGAGCTGATAAGCAGCAGGCAGTAACAATAAAATGGGCTCTCAGATGAGTGATGAAAGGCAGGGAGGGAAGAAGGGCCATTAGTAGGACTGCAGATTGTAATGGTGTCCTGGGCTGAGATTTTAAATAGACTCTGAGCTTCCAGAGATGTGTATGAAGTGAGTGCAGGCACAGCTTACAAACCTGGGAGCAGCAGGGTGCTGGGTCACCTGCAGGGGAAGGGTTGGTTCTGGCACCTCTAAAACAAAGCATCGATGATTTGTCTGCTTTTCTAACAAGGTAATTAGAGTCAAAGTTTTCAGAGCATCTCTGTATTAATTTAACTAGAAAAGTTTAAGTTAAATCAGTTATACCGGGTGTTTAGATGTGGTAATCAGGGATACATCTTGTGGGCAAGATTGTTGGCAGGTGGATGATTGGACTAGATGATCTTAGAGGCGTTTTCCAGCCTTAGTGATTTGGTGATTCTATGATTTATGGACAGGCCTTGTGCTGGGGCTATGGCTAGGAGTAAGCCTTGCAGGAGAGAACTGTTTTGTTGCATGCAGCAAAATGACAAACTGCAAAGGGAGAAAGTGCAACTCATATGTGGTATTTACTCAATAGCCAGCACAGCCCAATTAATCAGCAAATGATGTATTTACTGTACTGTTCTACGGGAAAGGGAATGCAAGCTCAGGTTTAGAGCAAGAACAATTTGTTTCATCTTTTTCCAAAGCCAGAATAAGGTCCCAGAAATGATAAGAGAAGGGGAGATGGCTTCAGACCACAAGAGGGGAGATTGAGGTGGAGCTGAGGAAGAAGGTTTGGCAGTGAGGGCGGTGAGGCGCTGGCACAGGTTGCCCAGAGAGGCGGTGGTGCCCCGTCCCTGCAGACAGCCAAGGTCAGGCTGGACGGGGCTGTGAGCACTGCTGAGCTGTGGGTGTCCCTGTGCGCTGCAGGGAAGTGAGACCAGACAACCTTTAAGGGTTCCTTCCAACTCAAATAATTCCATCATTCTAAGATGTCCCCAGCTAAGATTTTTCAGCACTACCATGGTTAAAACAGGATCTTCAAGAATACAAAACATGGAGGAGTGGATGATAGTGCCCTTTCCACAAGGCCATATCTGGAAACTAATTCCTGTCCCAGTATCTATAATTTGTTTCAAAAATATTCATAAAAATAAGGGTGGGCTCAGGAAGCTGCTAAGGCTGAATCATGGCACAGAGATAGTTCTCATCTGGGCTTCAGCTGGAAAGGGATAAGGTGGTTTAACCACAGCCTGCAAGCACTCAAGTGGGAGATTTCAAATGTGAGAAAGCTTTTTAGTTTAATAGGCAGAGGCACAAGAATTTTCAAATTTTAGGGTAATTAAGCAGTGGTAACGATTATGAAAGGATGTGGTACATCCCCCACCTCCTGCAGTTTGCACACCAGGGCTGGATGTCTTTCCGAGACAAAACACTCATTTCCTCTGCCCGCAAGAAGCAAACCTGATGATAGAGCCCATATGGGCTCCTGATCTACAGAATGATCGGAGAGCTGCAGCTTGCTAGAGGCCAGGCAATAAAGTGCTTGCATGCAGACCAGCTGGCTGCTTGATGCCCTGGGGTGGTGGTCTGGTCATTCTGCAGGGCAGGACCGAGAAATATCATCTCTGAGCACTGACTTCAGTACTGTATTCAGTCACAGCTCTTGAATATTGTCTGCACAAATTCCAGTAGGTTGCTTTGCTCGAAGAAGGAGCACAGAACTTACTTCATTTTGATTACCAACCTTCACATCGCTGTTGTGCCCAGACATGGGATAGAAGTGACCAAATCATAGAATCACAGAACAGCCTGGGTTGCAAAGGAGCACAATGCTCATCCAGCTCCAACCCCCTGCTGTGTGCAGGTCGCCAACCAGCAGCCCAGGCTGCCCAGAGTCACATCCAGCCTGGCCTTGAATGCCTGCAGGGATGGGGCACCCACAGCTTCCTTGGGCAACCTGTGCCAGTGCCTCACCACCCTCCGGGTGAAAAACTTCCTAATAAATCCATGGGATGAAGACCACAAGCGGCCGTGCAGTACACAGTGACATTGCTCACACTCAGCACTCTGCAGAGGAAAGTTGCTGCAGCTCTGGGTTTTGTTAGTGGCTGCCAAGAGAGATGTAAGTACAGGGGAATACAGGGAAATCCTATAGCATGTGGTGAGCCCCAGCTAGCCTTGAAACTCCTGTTCCTAAATAAATAACGCTCATGCATTCAGCTCAGGTTTCCCTTCCAAAGCTTTCACCAGAGATTAAAGGGATGCCAAGCAGAGCAAAGCTGAGGGTCAGGATTCCTTGCATTCCCCCTCTCAGCTCACCTCTGCCCCTTCCCCTCCCATTCCTGTGCCAGGCTCAATGCCAGAGGCTTTCAGAGAGGACGTTCCTCTGCCAGCCATCCCAGCAGCTCATGAGCACAGACTGTGCTGCTTAACCAGGCAGAAACGCGGACATGCCGGACACAAGCTGCCCATCTAAACCACGTCTGTGATGGGAATAAGTGAGCAGCAACAGCAGCAAGAAAAAGAAAAGCCCTTCTCATAACCTGTGCAGGACTCCAGAAACCGAAGGCAGGCTCTGTGGCATTGCCATGGGTGGCAGAAGGCAAAAGAAGAAAGGAGAATCAACCAGTCAGTGCTCACTGCCTGTACAAAGCAATGCCCTGAGAAAAGGGCACAGGCGCAACATCTAGCCACTCAAGCAAGACATCACCAAAAAACTGTTTGTTTGTTTTTTTATAAGGAAAAGAGAGGACTAAAAGCATGACATGAATACACCTCCCAGAAATACCTCTCACCAGAGACTGGTGATGTCATATGCAGCAAAACTACTGCTCTGCTTTACCTGCAGTTCAGCTGGGCTTGGGGATGCTGGAGAATCTTCCTGTGGATAATCAAGGACCAGAACATCAGTGTCCAACATTTTGGCTTGCCTGGACCACACTGAGTGAAGAGGAATCATCTGCAAATAAGTAGGATGCTCTGAAAGTAATGCCTCCTATTTATTTCCAGGGTAACTACAACCCATACAAAGAGCACAACAACACTGTTTGATAGAGCAGTTTCTCAGCTACAGAGTACTATTTTCCAACAAAGTCATCATCAATAGCTGCACATTTTCAACTGATGAACAAGAGTTCGCATGTCACGTTCATAAAATGTGCAGCTGTGGAGGTAACCACTGTCACTGTCATCACTGCTGAAACACCACCCATCCCTCACTGTCCTCACATCCACCGTTTGGTCACCAGAAGCATTCGTAGATGGGCTGGGCTGTGCGCAGCCTACAGGCCATGAGCTGGATGCTCCTGGAGCAGGGTGTCCATGCAGGTCAGAAGGGCTCCAGACAGTGGGGGAATGCCCCATCTCTGAACATCCTGCTGTTCAAGGGAGGTCATCCCTTACATCCAAGCTACAGTCTTTCTCAGGTTTTGGAGAGAAAACCCTGACCAGGCTCACAGGGCTGTTCTCTGGCACATTTAACAGCTCCATATCCATTTAGTTATAGCTGAATTAACAGCCAAACTTCTTAAATCCTGGGTGTCCTTACACTGAGATGTGGATGCCTTAACACGACAGAGATCAGGAAGGGAATAATCCAGTACTGCAATTGCAAGAGCATCCTCTGATAGAAATAGTATCAGACAGCCGCAGTAGGTTCATTAATCTTGTGATTATTTTGGCGTTACAGCTTCCAGCTGTTGTGTGGTCGGTACGCAGCCCACAGCAATGGAATGGCACTGGATTATCTTTAAAAAGGCCTCTGCCGAAATTCCCATGTGTGCTTGAAACAATTCTCCAAATTGGCTTTGCTTCCCAGAGCTCGTGGCCTGCCATTAATCTCCCTGTTACCTTGGCCCACATCACAGAGCCAGGCACAGTGAGACACGAGGCCTTGGGGGATCACAGGGTGCTTCCAGAAAGGGTTCTGAAAGCCCCTGACATCCTGATAGCTGCAAAAGGGGAGGGAAACAGCAGCTCTGCAGCATCGTTCCAACCAACAGATTTATTTGCATGTCCCAAACTGGAAATTCCTACCTGTCCTAAGAGCAAAACCTCACACTGGGAACAGCAGAAATGTCATCTTCTTCCAAGTGCCGTCCAGGGAGATAATAATGCAGATAATATTCCAGTCCTGCTTTAAATTACCCATCATACCTAATGCTCCTGCTAGGGATTTTCCTGCAGCTAGCATGTGACTTGACCTTTGGATTTGGCTGTAACTGCCTGTGCTGCAGGTACAGGGGCTGTCAATGCCCAGTTGCAGCCCACCTGCACTGACACTGCATGGCACTGCTTTCTGCAGTCCCCAGAGGGATGAGGGGCAGACAAATGATCTCTGCTCCTCTTCCAGAAGCCATGTTGCATCCGTAATTACATCGTGCAGCTTTCAGGCATAACTCGGTTAGAACCTTATCTCCTGTGTAACGACTGCAGTAACAGACTGCTCTGGGAAGAGATTCGATTAAGGGCGATCTCAGTCCATTTCCTGGGAACAACACAGATGTGGGGTGCAGACAAGAGGCTTTCAACCACCTGTGCAAAGCTGCAAGAATTAGATTTGCCAAAGCGCAATCACATCTGTGCCTTCCTGGCAGAGATGTCAGTACACTGCACCTCATCGCCACTGCCCTCCTTTCCCTGATCTCTGCAAGACACTGTGCCACAAATATTCACCTTTACAATATTTACCTTTCAGGCTATGCACTGAACCTGCACCTCAGGCATCATTACAGTGCTGCCTCATTGAAGTATCACGTCTGTGTGCTTTGTGCTGGTTAAATGAGCTGAGAGCAATGGCCGAGAGCAGCCAGCAGCCCTTCTCCACTGTCTTGCTGTTGTTCCCCATCAGCAGCTACAGGCTTTAGGAAACATTCCTGAAAACACAGCCCAGCAAGCTTGTCTTGTCAATAGAAATGAAACTCTTCCAACATTTACTCTCCAGCAATTAACTAACAAACCATTGCTCCAAGCAAACAGTTTCTTAGGGATTACTGTTTAATAAAAGGATGACACAGTGGGAAAGCGATCCACTAGAAGAAATATAAATTGCAGAATATGCTGTAGCACAGTTTCTGTGTGCAGCTACCCTTAAAACAAATGTGACTAAGGGAAGTGAGGGAAGCTGAAATTTGTTTTTTACATGGTGGAAATAAAGGGGCAGTGATGCAGCATCACAGGATGCCCAGAGCACTGTGGGTGTCCCATGGAGGTGCCAAGGCCAGGCTGCTGCTGCTGCTGCTGCAGAGAAGCTGCCCCTCGGCTGGCAGAAGGAACACACATCCTATGCTTCTTAAATTGCCCCATCAGCCAAAGGTCAGCTCACTTCAAGCTTTATTTTCTGTTAAAGATAACAGTTTTGGCTGTTCCCTGCAGTTTTGTGGTGTTCCTGGTAATACCAGACAAGGCAATTTGTTAATCAGCCAATGCTGGTGTTAGGTATCCCTTTCCGTACGCTGACAACACATTAACAACTTGTCAGACCTATAGACTGTTCTCCTACTGAAATGATGAAATTCGATGTATACTTCATTTACCCACGTAATGAAAGCTTAGTAGCATAGGAAAAGCATAACATAGAATTTGTAGTAAATATCTTAAGTTTCAAAGATATATTTGCAACCACACAAAGCCCAGATTGGCTCTGGAACAGCTGCACAGAGAGTAGTGCTCAGCTTCAGAGCTGCACGGGGGTTGCTTCCGTTCTGCATCCCAAGGAGCCTGCTGGCAGCATCGCCCCCCAGCTCCATGCTGGTCAGAAAGCAAGCTTATATATCAAATCATAGACTGGCTCAAATTGGAGGGGAGCTCAAAGCCCACCCAGTGCCGCCCCCAGCCATGGGCAGGGCTGCCCCCCACCAGCTCAGGCTGCCCAGGGCCCCATCCCACCTGGCCTGGAGTGCCTGCAGACAATCTGAGCACCAGTCTTAGTGTTCAGATATGTAGAAAGGCTGGAAATGGCTCTGATCCACTCTGAGGAAATTTTTTGCTTTTGCTTTGAAGTCAACACCTGAAGTGGAAAAGAAAACCAGAGATGAGATTCAGAGGTAAGCTACCATGTGCTGCTCTGCTGATCACATGCAGAAATGGGCCTTCAGACTGCTGCCATTTGCAGGCAACACATGTTTTTGTTCCTTTAGGTATCACCTCAGGTGCATAAGCTGTGCTCTGTCCTCAGTCACCAAAAATCCTGCAGAAATGACTGTGTGGGGAAGAGGCTGCTGCTGGGCACACACAGCAAAGATTCTCTCGCTTATTTTTGTTTCTACTTCATACGTTATTTATTATCATTTGCTTCCAGGTATATTTGCAGCCTCCCCAGGGGCCGTTGCTGGAGTGACATTAAATGAATTTACTCAGATGCTGCTGTCTGCGATGCAGTCTAATTTTAGACTTTGTCTCCCTGGATTCTGTATTTTGATGCACAGAAGTGACAAGCACCCTCTCTCTGTTCTGTGCAATCTACATGCAGAGGGTGAGAGCAATAAAGGCCACCTCCTCCCTGCCACCCCCTCCCCATGCAGCGGTGCCCAGAGTAATACTGAGTGCTGCTAGGTTGTTGTTAGAGGGTTCTTTTCCCCTTTCCTTCCAGGAGGCTGCCTGGGGCTTGAGAAGGAGATAATAACATTAGGAATAATTACACTTGTTACAAATTCCTATTAGCTTTATTGCTAAATAACCAGGTTGGACCCTATGTGAATCACAGCCGGGAAGCCAAGCCCTTTCCCCAGCTCTGTCTGTTCCACTTAATGTCTGTTTCCAACAACGTTATTCCATTACAGGAAACTAGAGTTAGGAGTGCTTTTGTTTACTGTGTTATACAAATTCAATTTGTCACAGAGCTGGGTGTATAAATTAGAAATGAAGGACGTTAGCAAAATTAAATGATAAGGCCTTTGCCAGCTCCCTTTTCCACCGAGATGCAGCTGATAAATCAGAGCCCCCGAGCAACAGTAGGTAAACTAAACTAAAGCCACTATGTAAATAGGTAGATAAAGAAGTCGATAATAAACAGCGTGCAGATTGCCATGAATACCTTGGGTCTCCCTCTTCCCTGTGTTACGGCCAACTGGGAGAAAAGCCTCTTTGAAGCCACAGCCACCAGCACGGCCTCATCCCCATGGCCTCAGCTCATGTCTGGGGGCAGACACCTGCACTGCACACCCCCCATCTCCCGGGGAGCTGCACTGAGATCTGCAGAGCTGCAGCATCCCTGTGTGTCGGTGCCCAGGGCTGGGAAAACACGAAACAAACGACGATCTGTAACACAAGAAGCCGTGTAGAAAAAATTCCTCGTAACTAGAGGGGGTGGGGAAGGACTTGCAAGCAGGACTCAGGTCCTGAAGCTCTCTGTCATGTACACTAATGATTTCCAGACACGCAGTAATGCAAAGCAGCAGCTGCCTCATGGAGCTGTACATTTTGCCTTTGTATTCGCAGTCCTGTTCCAGGGTAAAAGTGGAACTAAAAATTCCAGTGGCAGGATTGTAATCTTTTTCCATAAAGAGGTTTAGTCCCTTCCTTCCCAAGCATTCAGGCTCCTAGGGGACACAAAGCAGAAAAGAGCAATGCTCTGTTTAACTTTTGGTGGCTGATTAATGGAAATTGCAGAAGCATTTACATGGCTCCAAATACTGCATCCTGTATGGGTTGATTTTCTATGTCAGTGCTTCTCTAACCTTGAAAATTTGTTAAGCTGGAGGTACCTGGATCCCAAAGGATTACTCCTTTTGTAAGCAAGACTTCCTGCTACATAAAGGTTAGTCTTCTTTGGAAAAGATTGGAATTTGTCTCTTTTTAATTCCATTCCCAACTATCTTCCTTACAAAAAGGAACGTATCTGGCCTTTTCAGTAAGAAATCCTTTCCTCAGAGGGCGGTGAGGCGCTGGCGCTGCTGCCCAGAGAGCTGTGGGTGCCCCATCCCTGCAGGCAC
>NW_024884944.1:5934916-5970220 GCF_019232065.1 Centrocercus urophasianus
GGGGTGGCACTGGGTGGGCTTTGAGCTCCCCTCCAACCTGAGCTGTTCTGTGGTTCTATGATTCAGTGTGGGGACATTAAGAGGAGGAACCAAAATAAATAAGGAAGGAATTGTTTCAGAAGGACCACATTACTCAGCTGCAGTGACATGACTAGAGGTGAGAGTGGAATTTTCCTGACCTGACTCTCATTGAAAACTTCACATGCAGACTCTATAGTAGCCATCATTACACAGAATCGTTAAGTCCTAAAATCATTTGAGTTGGATGGGGCTCTTTAAAGGCCATCTAGCCTAAGTCCCCTGCGAGTGAATAGGGACACCCATAGCTGCATCAGGTGCTCAGAGCCTCATCCAGCTTGACCTTGGACCATCTCCTTGGTCATGTTTTCTGAGAGTTAAGAAGATTTTTGTCTGCGTCTGTATGGATAGGATTGAAGAGGAGGAAGGGGAACGAGTCAGAGGATGCACCGACATTTGGCATCCTGCAGGTAAATTCAGAAATCTCACCAAGCTGTGAAAGCTCTAAGGATTAAGAAAGGGCTTTGCATACAACCAGCATCACAGGGCAAGAAGAAGATTTGAGACAACTCTGGGGTCATGCAGAGGGAAACATTAAGATGTATATGCCTAAGGCAGCTTGCTGGGAAAACCAATGCAAGTCAGGCACACAGCAGAACAAAGACTGGGGAGCTGCATCAGAACTCCTATTGCCATGAATAGAAGGGTTTAGAGCAAAATAATAAGGCAAAGAGAAGAGGCTGAAGCTGTGAAGGTGAGAAATGAGCTTTCCTTTGGCCTGTCCACAGCTTGGTCCTGTAACTTAGAAGTCCCAAATCTGAAACTGAACAGAAAGATCACACCAGAATCCTGAGTTCTTTTTCCCTGCAGGGCTGAGAAGTAGGACAAAGGCTTTGGTTGGGTCGTGAAACCTACCAGTGCATGACCATCATGTCTGCTTCTTCCACCAGGGAACAAAGGCAGCAGGATTTGGTCCTTGGGGACCAAACAGCTGCCATCCAAACAGAAATTGGCATAACTTTTCCACTTGGTGACTTCTATCAATTTCTCTGACAATTTTCTATTTCACTACTGAAAAAACAACCCTACAGCATTTCCAGCAGCAGCAGAAAGGAGTAAAAGGTCCCTGACTATGCAACGCGCTCATTCACAGCCCTTTACCTTTGTCCCTGTTTCAAAGCAGTCTCTAGAAGTCTTTCCAAGTCCTATCTTTAAGCACTTTTGCTGAGCCATGGCCACAATCACCTTGTGTTCCTCAGGCTCTCCCCAGATAAATGATGTAGATGTTACTTTGCTTGGATGATGCTGGAACCAACTCGTTCCAAAGTCGCAAAGTGCCATCTAACACCCTTCAAACTGTGCCTGTGCTTCAGAAGGAAACCCCTCTAGATGAACGGGTGCATCAGCTCCCATTCAGAGGAATAAGCACGCCTGCACATGAAGGCTGTGCTGCCACACGTGGGGCGAGCAGGGGACTGGTGATGGGCTGCAAGTGGAGCTGGTGCAGGCAGCGCTCTGGTACAGGGATGCAGTAGTTGTCTGGCATGTCCACAGGCTTTATTTACCAGCCTAACTGTTGTTAAAGTGATTCTCTTTCACCCCTCTCAGTGCACTTGGAGTGAAGTGTGCTTCAGCTGGCACTGCGCCCTGTAATTAATACCCTGACACCAGTTTTCCAGGGATGTAGATGCCCCGTTTACATGTAGTGTTAATGGAGTTTGCAACTCCTTTGAAGATACTTGGATGTTCAGCCAAAGAGCTCGGGAGCAAGCACAGAGCTTTGCACTAAACATGCTGGCAGATTTCCCCATCCCAGTTATCCTAAATCCATGCTTCTGAGAGAACAGAGCAGCTCTATTTTTCTTCTGCATCCAAGCTGAGAAGAACCCATTTCTAGAAGTTAGAGACATTAAGCATTTCTGCAGCGCTCTGCATCCGTGGGGATGCGATGGTGCCAGTTTGCAGACTCCCAGCACAGCACTGCCTGCAGGGCACGCAGCCACCAGCCCCGCGTCGGGCTGAGCCTGGTGCTCAGGGACCTGCAGTTACACATGTGGTCATGTGCCTGTGGTTGTTAAAATAGATGAGCAGATGATATTTATTATTCAGCAGTGGCCAGATGGCCGGGAAGCAGCGTGCCGCCTGCCCAGGGCCCTGCGTGGAGCGGTATTTCATCAGGAGTTGGAGCCCCTGCGGCGACGTGGAGCGTGTCGCATTTAATTCTGGGCGTAGCTGCTGACCCGGCCTGAACTCCATTAGGGAGCATAAAACAACCGGAATGCAGTGCTGGGCTCGGAGGCCAGGAGCAGCAGACAGACGGACACACCGGAGCGCGGCGTTATTTGTGCCAAAATCATGGAGATGGGAAAGAGCTCCTCTGCTCCTCCTTAAAAGCTGCCTCTGGCGTGACACCTGCAGAATGCTGACAGCTTTTCATCTTCAGCTCTTGCTTTCCAGCATCACAGCTTTGCTAATGTCTAATAAACTTCAAGATTCGGATTACTTCAAAGCGCCTTTCTTCTGCTGCTGACTTCCTGGGTCTCTGCTGCATCAACGCGCCCAACAAACAAGCAGGAAGCTTGCAGGGCAGGTTTTAGAGAGGTATTTTGGACACACCTATAACATCTGTAGCAAAGACAGCAGGAGCTGCACATCTTCTCCCTCTGTGTGCGTGGAGCACCTCATACCTTGTGCTCCCAGATCAGAGCTGCTGCTGTGAGCCCCTCCTGCACCATCTTTATGTGAATTAGCAAATAAAATGCTTTGCTCAACCTCAGTGTTCTCCATTTGAAATGCTGAGGGTCACCATTTCTGCCCATTATTAAATTCTAAAAGTAATATGAACTGCTTTAGTATGTAGAAAATCTCAGGAAAAAGTCTGGGAAAAAAATATGTTGCTTTTGAAGG
Source organism: Centrocercus urophasianus (assembly GCF_019232065.1). NCBI lineage: Eukaryota > Metazoa > Chordata > Aves > Galliformes > Phasianidae > Centrocercus > Centrocercus urophasianus. Next base: position 5,937,842 of record NW_024884944.1, read on the forward strand.
GTTTTGTTGTTCTGTTAAATCTGTTTCCCTGAACTAAAATGGAATAAATCATGGTGATATTCAGGATACAACACATTTATTTTCACCCAGAAACTGACATCAAACGACCTTAACAATAGAGTTCCAGACACCTAATTAAAAGTAAAATTAAAAACAAGGAACACGCAGATCTAATTACATTTTTAAATAGAAAGACATTGAGAGGAAGGGAGAGAATAAATGATTTACACTTTTTTTCCTGGTGATGACTCTGCAGTTAAAGCAGAGATGTCCCCCGAGGATTCCCGAATCACTTAATATTCTGCTTTATTCTTTGCTGCTTCCCATTATGCCTTCTCTGCAGAGAGGTGCAAGCACAGCAGTGAAGAGGAGATCCTGAGCTAAACATTGAGGAAGGAAATTCAATGATCTGTGTAACTCCCAAATGACTTCCTGTAAGAAAAAAAACACATTATCTTCAGCAATCCAGGACAGGCATTGCCTCCGTGTCCTCGTGCAGCCCTATCTGAATGCAGTAAAGATGAAACGTGCTCGCTTATCTGCTCTCTTTAGGAAGAGCACGTTGCCGTTCTAGAGCAGTTAAACGCTGGAGTGTGGGGTTTTGATAAGGCAGACATCGGAACCAGGGTTATCCTGACAGTCACTAAAACACCTGATAAGAGGGAGTCATACTGAACGAGATTTGGTTAAAACAAGGGATATTCTTATCAAGGTTTGAACCTGGCTGAACCGGATAAATGCAACGTCTGCTGCCGCGCTCCAAGAACCGCAGGAGATGAGGAGAGGCTGTGAGAGCTGAACAGCCCCACTGCATCCTGAGAGCAAAAACCTTAATGCAGGTGTTTGGGGATCCAAAGCCAGATATAGCCCAGCTGAGGCCAATCCCATAGCACAGGTAGTTCTGCCTCTTCACACAATATGAGGCAGAATGCTGAGCATAAAATTCTCCCTGCTAGGGAGGCTGCGATGGGCTCTGCTCATTGCTCCCAGGTTTCCACCGTCACTGTTATGGTTCCTTTGAGGGGACCACCTCTGCCAGACACTTTGCTCCCTGTTTTCCCAATAGACTATGGCCAAAACGGGCAAATAACAATGCAGCCTCTGGTCATCTTTGTGCACACAGTGTATTCTGAGGGTTTATCTCTGTTCTGTGAGCATCTTAGGGTGTACATGAGGAAGGAAAGAAGATGGATCTCGTTCCCAGTGGATTTGTCAGGGAAAAGTCCTGCCTCAGTGCTTCCTGCATTACCCCATGCAGCAAACAGCCTTCTGCTTCGTTTGGTGCAGATATTTATGGCTCAATCCTGAGCTGCCAAGGAGTGCCTTACTGATGAGTATCACCATCAGAAAGATTTATTTTATCCTGAGAGTACACACAGCCACTCCCCTGCTTGGTGCCACATTTCTCTGGGGCAGGAAGGACACATAGCACTGCATTTGTATGACACTGCTTGGTGTTGCCCCGGACAGATGAGCAAGCAGGTCAGATGGAGCTGGGAAAGACCCCTTTTGCTCCAGCAAACACCTCAAAACACTGAGTGTGAAATCCAGCTCTGGGTGGAGGCTTCCCATTGCTGTGTATGCCACGTCTGTTCTGACACTGCACACACAGCACTGAACAAAGCCAAGCTGCCCACAGCACAGGGCTGGTGGTGTCCATGTATCAGCACCAGCACAGCACTGCAGACAGCAGATAAATCTCTGTGGTGAGCATGGCTGCAAATAACGAGCGCTGTCTTCATGTACTGCTCTGCTGTGTAATCATCTATTAGCACTAATTGCCAGAGCCCAGAGCTGAATTGGCCTTTCACATTAAGTAATATGATAATAAATAATATAGATAAAAGACATTCTGAAGGGGCAGCTGCATGAGAAAGCTTGTCCGTGGCTTTCCCCAGTGCCCCTCTCCCAGGAGGGAAGAGGTAGAAGGCTTCTGCACAGAGCAGAAGTCACCACCGGCACAGCAGCACTGAGCTCCTCGCTCCGGTGTCATCTGTGCTGGAATCCCAGAGAAGGGCAGCAGAGCTGTGAGGGGTCTGGAGCACAGTGGGATGTGATGGGGAGCAGCTGAGGGAACTGGAATTGCTCAGTCAGGAGAAGAGAAGGCTCGGGGGAAACCTCACTGCTCTTTATAACTGCTTTATTTTGTGTCGAGGTGGGGATTGCTCCCTTCTCTGAGGTAACAGTGATAGCTGAGAGGTGATGGATTCAAGTTGCACCAGGAGAAGTTGGGATTAGAAATTTGGAAGAACTTCTCCACAAGAGCGATCAGGCAGTGGCACAGCTGCCTGGGGAGGTGGTGGAAGCACCATCCCTGGAGGGGTTCAAGAATCATGGAGATGTGGCACTGAGGGACCCGGTCAGTGGGCAACACTGGAGGTGGGCGGAATGTTGGACTGGGTGACCATAGAGATCTTTTCCAACCTTCATGAACCTTCATCACTATTCTATGTGACCTGTGCTTCCTCTTAACCAAAACCCAACTCCATGTCTGGATTGCAGCTTCTCCAACTGCCTAGTCCACAGACTGCAGGTAGCACAGACAACTGCATGGAGATGACTACAACAGAAGGAGCCAGATTTGATCTTCCACAGTAACAAGGAATTGACAGGAGAAGGAGCTGCAGGTGGCTAGAAGTGTTCCTGCATTAGGAAAGATGTCCCTGGGGATGGGTGCAACTGCTCTGAGCTGTGGTTAAAATGCTCTGTCCCAAGAACATCAAGGGCAGAGCAGAATTATGTGGGAAGAAACCAAGATGGAGGAACTTCAGTTAAGCTCAGGTCTGCAACAGGGAAGAGTTCAGCACTTTGAATGAAAAATAACTAATTATAGTAAATGAAGAGAAGGTGATGCCTTTAAAATTGCAAACTTCCTTTTAATTGAGTGACAAAAAGTTTCAGAACAATGAGTCACCATCACATTCTAAAATGGAAGAGTACAGCATCACTGGGGTGGGTGGGGAGTGCGTAAGGTGTGCTGAAATAGAATTTCTGTCCTTGGGTTTGTGTCCTTCACTTGGCCCAGAAATCTCAAGGCAGAATCATCTTTAAGTGTCCCCACATGACAGGCATGGCTGTATAATGGATTGTGGTGCCAGGAGGGATGGTTGTGATGTATAGCACAGGCCAGGGAGCATCACCTTCTTGGTAATTTTAGACTGTGGCAGGAGTAAGACATGAACCCACATCATTCTTTGGGGATCAGAATTAATAGACTTGTGTCTAGCATGAGCCCACCAACCGCTCCTGTTGTGCTGCTTATTTCACATTAATAAAAATAGCATTGCAGGAAAAACAGAGCCGTAATTTAAAGCTGTAAAGTAATTTAAATCACTTTCAAGCAGATAGTTTTTAATCAAATCTGTATTCTGTGCCATTTGAATAGAAGTTCAGTCTTGCAAAGAACTCAGTTTAAAGCTCTTATCAACACATGGATTCCTTTAGTTTGGCTTTGTGTGTCTCTTAGTGGGCCCTACATTCATGTGCCAGCACGGGCAAGGTATGACGTTGCTATCAGTTTCTCTTTGTGCTATGTTCACCTCCAGTTAAGAGCTCCTGAAGCAGAGATACGGAAAACCTGGAAGACAGCAGCTTCTGCAATCGAGGCATTGCAAAGCTGGCACAAGCCGCAAAACACTGACATCGTCCTTGGACTCAGTCCTGATACAGAAACAAATGTTGATTCTAATTTAAGATGCTCAGAAAAGGCAAAGAAAAGGAAAAATCCTGCTTCTAGGACTGTGTGAAGTGTCAGAATTCATCCTGATCCCTCCAGTGGAGATATCCTCCAAGGCACTTCCATTGCAGACATCTGCTGTTGTAAGGGATATTGTAGTTCTGCCAGCCTTCATGATTAAACCATGAAGTACTCAATTTATGCTTTTAATTTGACTTTTCCATGACTCTAAACACTCCATATGCAAATCACTGCCTTTCTGACTACCCTTTACCACCTTGTTACAATAACTTGTCAGCAGTGGGTTCTGATGGGAGCAGAGCAGGTTACCCACAGCAGCCAGTGCATTTACAGCTGCGTGGCTCACTCACAAACCAGAGGGTGTACAATCTTCTGCCTTGCAGTTTGCCCTGAGACACCATCTAGAAAACCAACCGCAATAATTTTGTTCCAATAGCTTGACCTGCAGCAACTCAGGCCAGAAAATATCACCCAGGACTTTTTATAGCATCATAGAATGATTTGGGTGGAAGGGAGCTGGAAGGCCGCCTGGTGCCGCTCCCTGCAGCGCACAGGGACACCCACAGCTCAGCAGTGCTCACAGCCCCGTCCAGCCTGACCTTGGCTGTCTGCAGGGACGGGGCACCACCGCCTCTCTGGGCAACCTGTGACAGCGCCTCACCGCCCTCACTGCCAAACCTTCTTCCTCAGCTCCACCTCAATCTCCCCTCTTGTGGTCTGAAGCCATCTCCCCTTCTCCCATCACACAGACCCACTATAGAGTCCGTCCCCTCCCTTCTCACAGCCCCTTCAGATGCTGACGGGCCGCTCTCAGCTCTCCTTCTCTTGCCTTCTCTTCTCCGTGCTGCTCAGCCCCAGCTCTCGGCCTGTCCTCGCAGGGAGGGCTTCCATCCCTGCCGCCTTTTCTGTGTCCCTCCTCTGGCCGCGCTCCAGCAGCTCCCCGTCTCTCCTGCCCTGAGGACTCCACCTGTGGACGCAGTGCTCCAGGTGAGCTGTCACAGCACAGCAGAGGGGCAGGAGCACCTCCCTGCCCTGCTGCCCGCGCTGCTCTGCCTGCAGCCCAGGGTCCGCTGGGCTTTCTGTGCTGCCAGGGCACACTGCTGCCTCATGTCCAGCTGCCCCCCACCAGTACCCCCGGTCCTTTTTGGCAGGGCTGTGCTCTATCCTTACGTCCCCCAGTTGCACTGACAGTGGGTGCTGCCATGACCCAGGTGCAGACCTTGCACTTGGCTTTTTGAACCTCCTGAGGTTCTCCTGGGCCCAGAGCTCAGCCTGTCTGGGTCTCTCTGGATGGAATCCTGTCCCTCAGGAGTGTCAGCTGCAGCACACAGCTACAAACTGCTAAGAGTGCACTCAGTTCCACTGTAGATGTCACTGATGAAGATATTAAAGTACATGAGTCCATTTCCTGATTGAATTCAGTAGCACGTGGTTAAGTGAAGCCTGAGTGCATGCTGCTGATTGCACCAGCTGAGCTGCGCTGCTACAAAGTTCATGCATAGACCATAGCTGGGACTTGCAGATCAAGCCTGAGCAGATCCCAATTCAGAAGGGGCTGTAAGGCACAGCTACTACTGGAGCAATTAGGAGTTGCCTAATAGACATGACAAAAGTACTAGAGATATGAAAAATGACTCTATTCTCTCTTGCTCTTGGCTGTTGTTTAAGAGCTCCTCCTCTGCTTGCTGCTAGCCTGATATGTCATTAGAGATTAGAATAAGGCTCTTTGAGCACTGCTTGTGTCATCTCCTTCCCTCTTAAGCACTTTGTGAGGAAGAAAACGCTACTTACCAGGCTGATTTTTTTCCTTTTTCTCCATCAGAAAAAAAAATTGAGAACCATAAGCTGACCCAAAGCAACACGGTATAGACAAGAGCTGCGAAGTCCCTTGGGTCACACGGTCCCTCCACTGATCAGAGGCTAAACAGCTCTGAAAGGGCTTTTCATTGAAACTCTGGGAAAGGCCAGCACTTCACTGCCCGGCACTAATTCCTCTCCACATTGTTTTCTTAACCCATTTATTTCCACAGAGAAACAAGGCATTTCAAATGGAACTGCTGGATCACAGAAAAGTCGTTAGCGATGTTTGGAAGAATGGGCTCCATCTGCAGTTATGCGTATAATTTCTCAGGCGATCAGAAAAATGTTCTGACTGCATTGGGTATGCAGGTCTGACCATAGAAGGCAAGTATGAGCTAAGGAGATGGAAACTGGAATAGTTAACACCTGAGGAAGGCAGGGAGAGAAGGAAGATGCAGTGAGAAGTGCCTAGAGGTAAGAACAGAGATGAGGAAGGACTGGAAAGGAGTTGAGGATTATCATAGAACTACTCAGATTGGAAGGGACCTTGATGATCATTAAGTTCCACCCCCGGCTGTGGGCAGGGCTGCCCCCCACCAGCTCAGGCTGCCCAAGGCCCCATCCCACCTGGCCCTGAGTGCCTGCAGGGATGGGGCACCCACAGCTCTCTGGGCAGCAGCGCCAGCGCCTCCCTGTCAGGATACATCTGAAGGGTTGGTTATTGGTTTGTCATGGATGTGTACGTGCAGTGCAATCACAACAATTGAACCTCTTTAGTTTGAACATATAAAAGATAATAGAACAGAGTCTAACCATGATTTTAGCCTGACTTCCAATGGATAGCTACTTGCAGGATCTTGCAGTAGGCTGTATGTATGTACAGACACTTAGTACAGCTCCTAGATCATTAATGACACAGAGAAACAAAGCTTGCTTTTCCTTTTCCACACTTCCCAATAAACAAGGTCCAGAGAAGCTGCCTGGTCTGTCTGGATGGCATCCCATCCCTGAGGAGTGTCAGCTACACCACCGTGCTTGGGGTCATCCAAACTGCTGTGGGTGCACCCGATCCCAGTGTCAGTGTCACTGATATATGGAACACAATAGAACGTGAAGAGCACAAAGGAAATAGTCACACAGACAATTTGTATGCATTCAAAAAAATATGACTCCTGGCCATTCCCATTCATCTTCTGACTTAGCAGCAAGCACAGAGTGGTGATAAAGCTGCAGCTCTTCGGAGATGAACAGCATCATACAGATGGCATTTAGTGTCCCAGTGCTCTGGCACGGAACGTGCTGACTGGGAGACGAGCTTGTGGTGCTCCTCAGGTCTTTTAAACCAGACACACAGGAGATTGTTCATTCCATTCATAAGCATTTACAGCTTATGTGGAGTTTATGGAGCAAAAATAATTGCAGTTGCCTGTCACTTCATTGGTTTTATGTGGTTTCATCAGATCCATTTAGCTGCCCTGCTTTATCCCTGCCTGCTCTGGGCATGCCAGGAGCTCTGCTCCCTCTGCATAACCAAAGCCTCAATATTCAGCTGCCTTTGGGCAGGGCTCTGTGCTTCTGGTTGGGTCTCCCTCTATTTCTCTCAAACGTTCCATTGGCACGAGAGTTTTTCACAAGTGCTCAGGAAATGCTTAAAGTCACCCAGTGCCAACTTTGAGGGTGACTCAAACAGTGTACTAGAAAGGACAAGAAAAATAACTCAGCTACTTCTGAGCTTTGCAGTTCTCTTCTTGCTCATCACAATCCTTCCAAACAAGCAAACACTGCAGCCAAAAACAAGGGAAGTTATCCAAGCACCACCATCACACTCAGTATCATGTATAGCAAAGAGGATAAAGTCCAGGTTTTGCTCCCACATGACTGCACCTTTGCTGTCAGACTCCCAGTTTTATGGGCTTTGGTTTATAGATGTTTAATCATATTTATATCTATACACACACACATATTTTCCTCAGAATTTAAAGACAAGGATATTTCTCACAGCAGCCAGACTGCCATTTCTTATGTTTTTCACAGGAGTTGCAAGGAAAGGAAGCTTCTAAATCACGAGGAAGCACTGACAATGCAGACCCTACTGTGCAAAATTGCTTTTAAAAAGCACTTACTTTTTATGGTCTAATTTAGGGCGACATTGAATGTTCACAAGAATACTTTCCAGTTCCTCCAAATGCTCTGCCCTGTTAAAATGTCTGAAAGTCCTTTCCTGCATTAATTCCAAGCCAAATGTACTGTGTGCCTCTTGGAACCATACCAAATGGCCAAACTTTAAGTCATCATTTCTAGGATAAATTACCTCTCCATCAGGCTTGGTATTAAATGAATTCTGTAGGGACACAGGGACCAGGATTGCTTTTATTTCACATACATTAATGCTGCACTTATTGCCTGACCTGTAACTGCTACAGGAAACGCTGTTGTGGTGGGGAGTGATGGAAAAATAAATGCTTTTAAGATCCAAAATACATCCAACAAGCCACAGCAGCATCATCAGACACTGTCAGGCAGAACCTCCCTGTCGTGTTCAGGACCCAGTGGCACTGGGGGCTGAAGTGAAGTGGATGGAATTCAATCCTCGTGCAAGTGAAAGCAGTACCTGCCCTGGACTGTGCACCACAGAGCGACATCCCTGTGCTCCTCGTGGCCCTACCAAGGGTCTGTAGGCATGGGAGAGCCCACAGGATGCAGCACAGAGCGGCTTCTTCCAAAACACATGCATGCTGTCAGTCTCAGCTTGGGTTGAAACCATGCTCTTGTTTGCATAAGGCTTCTCACCCACCAGCCTGGCAGAGCTTCCTGCACGTCACCCATAAGGCAGCACAGCAGCTGACAGCCTTGGAAGAGCAGGCTGGGAGCGAGCTTTCCTCCAGCAACCCTTTTCCACAGCCTGCTCTGCAATACCTCGAGTGCCTCAAATCCTCCTGCTTTCTCAAGGCACTCTCTACCTCTGATTTATACTCTGGCAATCCATTTCCCAATGGGCACCAATGGGGATTTGGGAGCTGGCAGCTCCAATATCCATTAACCAAAGCACCACCTTCAAAGCATCTCCCAAGCACCACATCCCATCCTTTGCTGAGAAGCTCTCCCTGTAGGCTGGATGGATTATATCACATCACAGCCCTTTATTTTCTTTGCCATTCCCCTTTTGTTCTCCCTTCCCCCCTCCCTAAAAATTCATAGAAACCTTCAAGCAATCACTTAAATTTAGGGTGCATGGATACTCCTGACTCCATGCTTTCTTTGTTTTTGGAATGACAAGGGAAGAGGAATGTGTATTTCAGAGGGAAAAGTTCTCCAATGATGCTTGAAAGTTGTTCTTAGTACAGCAACCGTTCTTGGCTTGCTCCATCTTTCCCAAGAGAGCTTGAAGAGACCTGGACTCACTGCAAGTGGTGCACGGAGGCATGTTGAAATTGAGGAGCTCATCTTGTTACTCAGTCGCTAATTGAGACACAGGAAGAGAGCTTCTCATCTCATTCAGTACTCATCTCATAAAGTACTTTGAGATCTGTGGTATAAAACAGAGATTGAATGTGTGACAACATCTTGGACAGCTGATAGTGACTTTTCAGTATCTAAAGGGGCGGTGATGAGAAGGAAGGAGACAGAATCTTCGTCAGGGTGTGTGTGACAGGAGAAGGGGAGATGGCTTCAGACTACAGAGGGGAGACTGAGGTGGAGCTGAGGAAGAAGGTTTGGCAGTGAGGGCGATGAGGCGCTGGCACAGGTTGCCCAGACAGGCAGTGGTGCCCCGTCCCTGCAGACAGCCAAGGTCAGGCTGGACGGGGCTGTGAGCACTGCTGAGCTGTGGGTGTCCCTGTGCGCTGCAGGGAGCGGCACCAGGCGGCCTTCAGCTCCCTTCCACCCAAACCACTCCATGATGCCATGATCTTCCTTCACATGAGGTTTGCAGAAGGAAGAGAAGATGCATCTGGCTGGAGTTAAACTGAAAGGTTTTGTGCAGTAGGAAAATGCATTAGCTGAGAAAGCAGCCTCTCAAATTCTTCTGTGAAAAAAAATCCCATGAGTTCCCTACAACGGAAAAACAACACTGAGCAGAGCCAATAAATAAATCTAGTTGACATGTCGGAGATCAGGCACACTTATGCATCAGCACTCAAATGAGCAACAGTGATCTCAAGCACCCAGACCAAGGAGTCCTCCTCTCCTGAGGTCAAACAACTGCCATATCTGAGCATCCCTGGGATTTGCAGTTCCTTAAAAAATAAACCAAGTTTTGGATTCAAGATTTTCTCCTCAATTACTGCTACTGGTGCCCACCACAGGTCAGCTGGGTAAATCTTAACAATATGAAATCCTATGTTAGTTTTTTCTAAGTGAAACATACTTATTGCTCCTAGAGCATACTAAATTGTATCCTCTCCCCTACTGAAATGGAATGCAAGCAGCCTTCCAGAACTCCTTTATGGAACACCTCAACTGCTGTCATAGTAAGGAGAGCCTCCATGCAGGTAGAAATCAAATCCTAATAGGAGGAACCCCCTTTTCCGTTGCATTGCGGTGCCAACAGGAGCTCACTGGCTGTTTAAGTGAAGGAAGCTTCTTTCCAGTCTGTGGAGAAAAGGGAACCCATCCATGACAGTCCTTCAGCAAAGAAAAGCTGAGAGCAACAATAGAGAACTTGGGGGTGGAATAGAATCAGTAAAGGTTCCGAAGATTTGCGTGTTTCTATGGGGCCCATATCTTCATTTGAGGTCATTGTAAGGGGCTGGCTACAGAAAGGCGTGCTAGGAGAAAACGTTAATTAGGGAAGCAGTTAATAACATTGCTTATTAACAGAACTTTGGAGTACTGCTGATATTGAACTGAGCTTTCTTGTGCCGATGCTGTAATGGCAAGGAATGAAACAGCAGCAGGTCTGCACTACTGGGATGAGCCTTGGTATATTGGGTTACCAGGTGTCTCCTTTCCCTCTCCAGCAAGACAAGAAGCTTTATGGATGGCTCTGTGGGCTCTCTCATCTCCTGGAGCTGCCACACAACTTATGGAAAAGTGAGAAGCGGCAGCTGCCAGTTTTCTGCGAGCCCTGTTCCCTATGACTCAGGATCCTGGCAAGTGGCCACCATCAGCTTGAGTGTGGCAGTGTGTGTAGGGAGTGCAACAGAAGTACCGAGATTGGCATGAACAAAGTGTGAGCGGAGGTGTATGTGTGAGGATTTCAAGAATGACAGCCAAGGACACTGCTTCCATTCAGTCAAAAGGCCCCAGAGAGCTGCTCCCTGCTAAGGCAGCGGCACAGCTGGCTGCCAGCTGCAGACCCTGATTTCTAACAGAAAAAGGAAAGCAAAAAAAGGTTGCAACACATCAAAAACACCGATGCTCTTTTACATTAGCAGAAAGTGAAGACACCCAGAAGGGTGGTGGTGCCCTGTCCCTGCAGACAGCCAAGGTCAGGCTGGACGGGGCTGTGAGCACTGCTGAGCTGTGGGTGTCCCTGCGCACTGCAGGGAGCGGCACCAGATGGTCTTTAAGGGTCCCTTCCAGCTCGCACAGAAGTATGAAAGTGAGTCAACATGCTCAGAGATGTTGTATTAAAAAATTAGACCAACTTCCCCATCCATCAGATCTTGCACTGAGTTTTTGACATAATTTTCCAACATATGGAAGCCCAGTGCTGGCACGTTTGCTCTCTGCACTCTGCTTTGGGAGCACAGGCCTGCACTCAGCAAGGTGGGAACTGAAAGTAATCCATCAGGAGGGCAGGGGCACCTTCAGAGGCTCCCAGGCATGGTGCTGAGCCAATGCCCTCAGCAAAGCCACAGGCTGCTCCTCTGGATGCCAGCAGGTTTCTAGTAGCAACTGGCAGAGTCTGCTTTGGCTCTGTGAGTGTTTTAGCTATTTTTAGGCATCAGTCAAAGAGATACTCAGGGAAGTTCCTGGAATCTAAGAGGGCTCAGCTGTGGAGGTAAAAAGCAACCTCTAGTTAAGCAGGACAGCCTGCTGCTGTCAGAGCACTTCGGTTAAACTCCTTCCAAGGGGATGAAAGTAGGAATTTAATACTAACGGAAAGGTACCAATACCAGGGGAAGATAACAAGGTGGAAAGAGAAGCTGTAATTAGGAAACCTCGTGGCGATCTGAGGAGAAGCAAGAGCCTGCAACCAAGTTACTTTTGGGGAGGAAAGTGGAAATAAAAAATTGTAGAATGGTTTGGGTGGAAGGGAGCTGAAGGCCGCCTGGTGCCGCTCCCTGCAGCGCACAGGGACACCCACAGCTCAGCAGTGCTCACAGCCCCGTCCAGCCTGACCTTGGCTGTCTGCAGGGACGGGGCACCACCGCCTCTCTGGGCAACCTGTGACAGCGCCTCACCGCCCTCAGTGTAATGCACTTCTTTATATATATAATATTATATTTACTAACTGGGAGCAGTAACAAACCCAGTAAGAGAAGGTGACAGGAAAGTGGTTCTCCTTCTCAGGAGAGGGGTGTAATTTGTTCTCATTATTCACTCCTCCTTATCATTTCTTGGTGCTCAATTCCTGTAAGAACCAATGTTCCTCCAGAAGACCCAAGCCCATGGTGGTTGCCCAGGTCAGCACAGCACACGTTTCTCTTAACAAGACTTTTCTGTCCTAAGGACCCGAAGGAGCAACAGGAGATGCTGGGATGTAAGCAGAGTCTGTGCCACATATTGAGGCTGATGAGTGCTCATCTGGGTTCATCTCAGCTGAGATTTCTGCCAGCATCTGTGCTGGGAGTTCCTTACCTTGTACTGAGGGAGAGAAATATTGACAGAGATAAATAGCCGTGTGTGCAGCTCTACAGTGGCAAACTAGCAATGCCAGTTCAAGTGCTCACATGGGGAACGGAAGAGGGAAGTGAGGAGGAGTCTGAAGGCATTTGAAGAGAGTTTTACAAACTGTCGTTAGAAATAACGGTTAGAAAATGCATGAAATGTCGCCAGGTAGTGCCCCAGTGAACCTGTAGTGATGTTCTGCATGTAAAGAGTTTAGAAATGTATGGAGTGAAATGAATAAATAGCAGCTCTCAGACTGCTTTGCCTGCAGATGGGCATTTACTTTGCACAAGCCCTGGCACTCCCAGCCCCATATTCCAAGCCCCTGCTCAGTGAGCAAGGAAAGAAGAGCAGGAGAGGAAGGATCCATTATCAGTGCTTTAAGCCAGAAGTCCAGATGGGAGCTAAGCTAAGGAATGTGGGGGAGGTGGCTTTTGCTTCTGGGTGCATCTGTTTTTGTCTTGAAAGTGTACCTTGACTTCACCTGTCAACTGTATGCACCTCCATCTAAGCGAGAGTTTCTCCTTATTAAAAAGCACTGTATCCTAGTTTTCAGTCCAAATAAAGCTTCACAGAGGGAAGCAGACATCTGCTGAATGGTTGCACATGTGTTAAAATGGGAATACAGCAGTTTTCTGCCCTCCAAAAGCAAATTCAGTACCGTTGGAGGGCAGAGCACACTGAAATTGAGGGAACCAGCAGCAGAGTGCAGCTAAGCAGGGATATACATGGATGCTATTAATACCCTTGCAGCTGAAAAGAAGCTGCACCTTTCTAGCAATTACAGCTCTAAGTCAGCTTAAGAAGGGAGGCTGCAGGAACTCTGTCCTTTCCTGCCCTGTAAAGCCTTGCTTCAGCTCAGCCTGGTGCAGAGCTCTTCGTGTAGCTCCTGTAGATGGGGTACGTGGGGACAGTGTCACGGGTTGGTGGTAGGTGGACTAGATGACCTCAGAGGTCTTTTCCAACCTTCATGACTCTTGGATTCTAAGACCAAAAATCCTTTTATTTTGCAGAAGTTTGGGTTGCATGGTCACCACGAGTCCCCCCAGCACTCAAGATGCTCATCTCCCTAGATTTGCAGGAGGTTTTGTTTATTTATCGAGCTGAAGGTGAAGGTAAGTGGTTATTCATCACAGCAGCAAAACCAGTTACGTAGAGGCTTGAACTTCTCCCTCCTGCTCCTTCCTGCACACACAGCAGCAGCACGTGCCACTGCCAGATGCCACATGGTTTTGGGGGAGCTGCATTTGCATATTTTCCCAACAAAGCTGTGATACGACATGGTGCATTATTCATCAAAAGGACTATTCTAGCACAATCTGAGCTCTTCCAGACAACACTGAGATAATTCTTTTTTCTTCTTATCTGCAATACAATATATAACAGAATATATGATCTATGATACAGCGTTTCTATGGCACATTTCTCTGTAGAAGTTGGAACTCTTTCTTTGCAGTCCCTGCCCAGTTCAAGTGTTTGGTAGCCATTTCCTAGCGTGCCCTTGCAGCCTCAGTGCAGGAGCTGATCCTCCAAGCATCCAAGAGCCAAGCACATATTGCAGGACTACATATGCAGAAAGACTCAACATCTGATTACATTTATGCAAATACCCATATTTATTAGCATAACAGGAAGATTGTTCTACTGCCTGCAAAGAAATGAGCCCCTTTATTCAAATAGATGTGTCAGTTCTGAGCAGTTAATAAGATCTATTTGTAATCCATAGGTATGCACGATAAAATCAGGATATTTAGCACTTTAGCTGGCAGAGGAACTGCCAGGAATATCGGTGGCATGAAACTTAATGCAATCATTAAGAGAGATATTTAAGTACTCTTCAGGGTAATTCTTGACAGTGGCAAGGGAACCCAAACACTCCAAATCGCACTCCAGTTCCAGCTGCCAGCTCTGCTCGGTGCAGGACTCAGCAGGATGGTGCTGTCCCTGCGAGGCACTGCGCTCACTGCACCAGATGAGACCTGTGAAGGTGACAGGGAGGGGACAGCTGGGCCAAAGAGAAAGCACTGCAACCATCTGCTCCCCATGGAACAAACCTGAGGACCTGCTAAGGCTGAGCACACTCGTCTTCTTGTTTCCATTCTTGCCAACTGGCCCAAGGAGCAACCAGGAGCACCAAATGCAGACCTAATGTATAATACTTCCCTGGCTCCCATTGTGTTTGGGAAAGTGTCTGGGATCCTATGGTGGACACTAGAATTGCTGTTTTCATTTTTCCTCAATTAGCTGTGAAATTATGTTTGCAACCTGCTAAAATGCCCACTTAGGCTGCTGGGTAGCAAACATTTGCCCATCTGCCAAGAGGTTTTCCAGCTGACATTTATCTAAATAGAGAAATCAGACTGCTATTCACATTTGATTAACAAACACAGACTCTAATTAGCTCATGTGATTAAGATTCATTTGAGAAGTCACTTCAATACGTACATAAAACCATCATTCCTTTACTCTCTGATGATGAGGAGGAGGAAGAGAAGTCCTTTCTCTATCCAGCTACACAATGGAAAAGCACAAATGCTTGAGATGGGCATCCTAAAAGAAAACGGTCAGCCAGTGCCAGGGTGACTCCACTGATTGCAGGATCACAGAATCACAGAATCACAGCATGGTTTGGGTGGAAGGGAGCTGAAGGCCGCCTGGTGCCGCTCCCTGCAGCGCACAGGGACACCCACAGCTCAGCAGTGCTCACAGCCCCGTCCAGCCTGACCTTGGCTGTCTGCAGGGACGGGGCACCACCGCCTCTCTGGGCAACCTGTGCTAGCGCCTCATCGCCCTCACTGCCAAACCTTCTTCCTCAGCTCCACCTCAATCTCCCCTCTTGTAGTCTGCAGCCATTTCCACTTCTCCTATCACACAGACCCCACTGAAGATTCTGTCCCCTTCTTTCTTGCAGCCCCTTTAGATACTGAGAGGATACATTAACAATCACTGTGATTTTCCCACCAACCAATTAATTGCAGTAGCTCCCTTTCACAGCCAGGCTGGGCAGGAGAAGAGTTGCCATCTTTGCATCCCACCAGAAATATCTGCATGTGTTCTGCTAAGCTCTGCAATTACATACAGGAGACAAATCTCATCAAACAATCTAGATTTCACTCTTTGGAAGAGTACAGCTGAGATTGAGGATGTGGGTCTTCCTTTGCAGAAACAGAGGCCAGGATGTGAAATTCCCTATGCAGGAAAGACTTGCATGGCCAAAGCTGCAGGAACCTCGCTGTAACAGGACCTGCCCAAAGCTAAGGACTGCTGTAGCTCTCCAGAGGAGTTGGATGTCATGGAAAGTTGTTGCTTTGGTGTCGCTAAATAGCGCTCTGCCTGTTGTTCTTATGGTTCAGTGCCACAACTACTACGATCAATTTGATTTGTAATGTGTCCTGTCTTATGAATCAGTGAGTTATTAACCTTAACAATGTCAATGAGCTGCTAGTGTAATTGAGTCTCAGCAAATTAAGGTTTGGGGTAATTATTAAGAGCTGCTTTGTACACAGGAATATATTAATGTGTTATTGATGCCATGTGATTATACTCTTGCACTGAAAGAGGAATTCAGATTGATTGTAGCAAAAGATACAAACCCAGACTCAAATGAATGTAGGTGTGTTGGCATATTGATTACAATTCCCTTACAATTCCCTTATCAAATTTGCATAGGACTGAGCAATTTCACTTCCATTCTTCCTGGATAACAGGCTGTGAGGCTGATCTGTGAGGATAGCATTCAGCCCCAGTCCAGTCCAAGGGTGGGAATGTCAGGCAGGACTGGAAAAATAAATTGGGTGAACACTAAATAAAGCTTCTGGCATACTTTAGAGTAAAGGCACAACCTGCAACCTGATGCATTTTCTCTCTTTAGGTGGGTCACTGGGGAAATAACTGCTGCAGGCTGGGTAGCAGCTGTTTGTGTGGACACTTGTGCAGCATTCACATTTTTACTTTAATTAAAACACATTTAAGTTCCAACCAGAACAACCAAAATCACTAAAAAACACCCAGACAGCTTAGAAAGAACTGAAACCCCAACAAATATGTAATGTAACTGATACATTTTTAGTGACTCCTTCAAGACACACAATACCTGCAAGGATTTTGGAGCTCCAGCTGTATCAACAGGGCAATCTGCTCCGTCACTTATACGTGTAAAAATGTGAGTACAGAGAAACTCTATCATTTCTTTTGTCTGCAGAGAATCGCCCGCAATCATCTGAGCTGTTTTCGAAGGGTTCACACTGAGCTGAAGGAAAAGAAAGCAGGAAAAAACATATGTTCTGAAGAAAAATGCAGCATTAGAGTTGGTTCAATTCATTGCTTCTTAATATTAATCAGCATTCATTATATTGCATTGCACTCTTCTTACCTATGAGGTTCCTACCCTCCTGGGGCTGATACTTGAAATGCTATCACACTTTTCTGGTGGCATTATTTCCCTGTACAAACACACAATCCCTGTATGAGAACTGTGAGAGCGAAACTGGCTGCAAAGAAGCAAGAGGCAATTTTTCAGCTGCTGAATATGGTTCCACTGTCTCAGTTTAGAGCAGAAAATCTCCCATTACCTTGGCTGTGGATAGCATGCAAAAAAGCTCGTTTCACTTCCCAGGCAGGCCTGGGTTTGGGGAGATGTGATATCAGCTAGAAGTAAAATATTTATGCAAATATTTCTTCCCAGGGCAATCTGTATTTTTAAAGCTCGCTCTCTCCTCACCACAGATATAACGTCAGTCTGTCAGCACTGCATCTGCCGCCAGTCTTCCTGGAGGAGTCATCCTCTGCTAATGGCAGAGATTGTTAGTGTCACTTCCCAGTACTAAAGATTCCTCTGAATTTGTTTGGTCTGCTGACGGTGATTATCCCTTTCCGCAGGCTGGGTCTGTAGAAACAAGAAAATTGGCTGCATTGTCCTCAGGGTTCTGCGGCGCAAGCCAGGAGAAAGAAGATACAGGGGAGGGGAAAGCAAGGCCAGGTATCAGTGACAGCTGTCACCAATAGTGCAAACAATTCCCCGGTGCTCCTCTGCCAAGGGTCTCTGCAGCCAAAAGGTTCTTGTTCTCCTACTGATCGCTGTGGCAGCTGCCCGTGGCGCTCACCAGGTGGGAAGCCAACATGTTTTTATGGCACTGCCCTCCTAGGCCTAATCCAGCCACAGACTTCGGTGTTCAGTTTGGCCTCCTACAGAAGACAACCCCATGTGCAAAGTGTTTGCATAGAATCATAGAATCACAGAATCATTAAGGTTGGAAAAGACCTCTAGATCACCCAGTCCAACCGTCCACTTACCACCATGTTGCCCACTGACCGTGTCCCTCAGTGCCACATCTCCATGATTCTGGAACACCTCCAGGGACGGTGATCTCACCACCTCCCTGGCAGCCTGTGCCAATGACCACTCTTTCCAAGAAGCTTTTCCTAATATTCAACGTGAACCTCCCTTGGCACAACTTGAGGACATCACTTCTCATCCTACACCATTAACTGGGAGACTCATGAACTCATTAAGGTTGGAAAAGGGTTCTAAGATCATCTTAGTCCAACTGTCAAAGAGAAGAGGCCAAAGAGAGAAGGCGGAGCACGGAGGCAGTGGAGCCCCAGACAAGAGATGGCAGTGGGATGCTGGGCCTGGTGAGAAGCAGCCATACCCTCATGGAGGCCCAAAGTCCACAGCTGGAGCCAGCTTAATGCTGTGCATAAAAACAAATCCTGTGTGGGACTTAGCAACACAAGCTAGAGCTGAATAGAGCTAGAGGAACACCCAGACAGGGTGAGAGATGGTGTGCTTCCTAATTAGGAAGAAAAAGAATTATTTTCTGCTAGTCCCTCCTGTGATCTCATCCCTTGTGCACAGACAAAAAAGTCCAAGCACCATCCGTTAGAAAGGAACACATTGTTCCCTGCTCCTGGGCACCAGGAGGTGATGCACAGGTCAAGCATGAGAAGCACGGAAGCAGCTCTGCAGGCCTCTGGGTGCAGCCATCTCCCACCGAGCGCCCAGCACAGTCTTGGGCCACCAGCCCCAGGGATCCCCACTTCTCCGGGCCGCAGCCTGCCCGGCCCCTCTCAGCCCTCCTTCGCAGTCATTAAATATGCTGTCCCTAATAAGTGGTGACATGGCAATTTTCTCCATCATGTCAGTTGTCAATGGGGCTTGTGGAGCTGATGGCCCCTGCACAGGGCAGGCACTGTGCTTCCTGCAGTGCAGTGCTGGCGTGCGCGTTGTGTGGCTGTTTAACTGGAAGGAAAGGCAAAGCCGACAGCGAGCAGAAGGGTCTCGTGGGATGGAGTCAACGCAGGCACTGAAGGATGCTCTGTGCTGGGCACAGGGGCAAAGCGATCCCACTCAGAAATTTGCTCTGAGTTTTCTGAGGACAACTCTTCCAAACTGATTTTTGATTTTTGTGCCGTTTTGTTTCTTTGTCTTTTTGTTTTGTTTTAGTTTTGAATCTTTTACCTCTTTGCGCTCTTTCCTTGGATCTCTTGTCTTCGGGGGCAGAAGTGCTCATACAAAAAATGTGTGTTTTAGAAATACCCCTGGTTTCTGGGATGTCTGCTGGCCAGAAGTAGTGGGGATAGTGCTAATGCTTTAAGAGTTAAGTGGCTGTCACTGGAATTATGGACTTCAATTTTCTCTGTTCCTCTTGGTGTTCATTTACCGACACAACTAGCCGCTTGCTACTTGTAATAGTGCAGTCAGTGGGCAACTTTCCAAATCAATTAATGTTATTGTTTCATTTCTTAGGGCTGTAAAGTCACAAAATTTATAAGAAATATGCAAGGCTATGAAGTATGCCATAGAACTATGGCAGAGATGGAGAATAATTAGATCAGCTAGAGCCACTGAAATCCCATCTGCTGAGCGTGTTCCATTAAAATACCTTTCTCTTTGCTTCAAGAAATATTATTAGCTTAAATATCACAGGAAGGGGGGAGAAAAACACAGCGGGTTTTCATATTGATGCTTCTCGGATACATTTGAAGGAGAAATCTCAGAGAAGTTTTCTCTAGCAGGAATGCCTTTTCTTGATAGATCCTACGTGGGGCTTGGCACTGTGGGAGGAAAGCATCCCTGGTGCAGGAAGCACTCCTGGTGGTGGTTTGGTGTTCTTCCCCTTTGGGGAACAGCACAAAGAAAAGGTTAGAGGGCAGCTGTCCATGCTGGAGGTCTGACCAAAGCTGCGGGGCCCTGAGAGGCAACGCGCATCATGATGGATGCAGTGACAGCACCTTGTTGCAGGGGTGTCAGTGCCTTCTCTTTGTAACCCCTGCATCTGTTTCCTGGTGCTTGTTTCCACCATCATCAAGCAGAAACCCCCTTGGGATGACTGCTTTATTTGTTATCTTTACAAACCTGATTTTGACTGCAGAGGCAGGTATCAATTCAAGGATTATCCAAAGGAACAACAGCTTAATAGTTTCTACTGTTCTTTTACCTTCCTGTATCTTCAGTGACATTGTTTCTCTTTTTCTCTCCTGGATCCACTTACCAGTAGATAATTCTATCAAGCACCAAAAACTCCAGCTGCGGAGTTCGGGGCACCTTTAAGCCCAGGATTACTTCCTGCAGGTGATTTGAATTCTTTGCAACACTCAGCAAAGGTAAAAATGATATCGATACATTTGCAATGCTCCATTGCTGCCTGAGTTGTCCAATAGGTACAGAAGGAATGAATTGCGGAGCAGACTCTCACGGTGTTAAAGGACAAAGATTAAGGAGAAACTAAACCACTGGGCATTCTGCATGTGAGATGCTTGTATCTAAATATTCAACAGTTAAATTACACAATAAAGTGATGCTTGAAGGAGTTACGTGCCAATTTGTGACATAAGCTTTGGGTTTATCTGAGCCGGAGTGCTGGAGCTAAGCACCGACTCAAAGACATCTTTGTGCAGCATTGCTAAGCAACCCCATCCTCATCCTTGTGGTTTGTTAATTTCAGAATTAAGCTGCAGAAATGAAACTCCCAATTTTGGGAGGAGGGTGAAGGAAGCAGAAATGTTCATTTCATGATCTGTTGTCTGCTTTTATAGGGGTTTGCAAAGTGGCAGCTGGTGGGAAGGATCAGAAATAATAGTCTTTTGCAGCCAGGAAGCTCTCCTCTTCACCATTCACTGCTGGAGCTTTAGGGATTACCGGACTCTGACAAGAGGAGAGAAGACTGGGGAGCTCTTTCTTTGGAGCATGAGAGACATGAGTAAGTGTTACGCTACCAGGCCAGAAAGGGTAAGCTCCATTTACTATGACAGTGCTTGTCTTTACAGCAGGGCAATTCAGCTTAATGCTTTTTTTCCTTAAATTTATTCCCAGCTGACTTGGTCTGAATTGTAGATATAAAATGAAATGAGAGCACCCACACTCCTCTGAGCGCCAATGAAGCAACACTATGCTAAAATGGATAAATCATGCTGACCTTCTTGTATACCAAAAAAAAAAAAAAAAAAAAATCAATCACTCAGCTAATAAGCCCAGGGGAAATTCAGGAGGCTCAACAAAGCCATGTGCAAGGTCTGCACCTGGGTCATGGCAGCACCCACTGTCAGTGCAACTGGGGGACGTAAGGATAGAGCACAGCCCTGCCAAAAAGGACCGGGGGTACTGGTGGGGGGCAGCTGGACATGAGCCAGCAGTGTGCCCTGGCAGCACAGAAAGCCCAGCGGACCCTGGGCTGCAGGCAGAGCAGCGCGGGCAGCAGGGCAGGGAGGTGCTCCTGCCCCTCTGCTGTGCTGTGACAGCTCACCTGGAGCACTGCGTCCACAGGTGGAGTCCTCAGGGCAGGAGAGACGGGGAGCTGCTGGAGCGCGGCCAGAGGAGGGACACAGAAATGGGGGCAGGGATGGAAGCCCTCCCTGCGAGGACAGGCCGAGAGCTGGGGCTGAGCAGCACGGAGAAGAGAAGGCAAGAGAAGGAGAGCTGAGAGCGGCCCGTCAGCATCTGAAGGGGCTGTGAGAAGGGAGGGGACGGACTCTGCAGTGGGTCTGTGTGATGGGAGAAGGGGAGATGGCTTCAGACCACAAGAGGGGAGATTGAGGTGGAGCTGAGGAAGAAGGTTTGGCAGTGAGGGCGGTGAGGCGCTGGCACAGGTTGCCCAGAGAGGTGGTGGTGCCCCGTCCCTGCAGACAGCCAAGGTCAGGGAGTGGCACCAGGCAACTGAGGGTTCCTCCGAACTCAATTCTATGATCATATGATTTTACAAATCATTAATCCTCTCCCTACACATAGCCTGATTCTTCCCACAGAATGCACAGCAGCAGCCAAAGGGTTAAGGGAGAAGCAGAGGTCTGTGGGTAATTGGGGTAACTCTTTGAGCTGGGTGTATCCAAGAGGAATAATTCTTCCATGTGTTCACACATCCCAGGTACGATACTGGAAACAAAGCTGCAGTTATACCAGTGGCATTTTTTTTTTTTTCCTCAGGTATCATATTTTATTCCAGAAAGAAAACAAGGGCAAAAAATGATGTGAACATTTTCCTCCTAATATTGTCAGACAACTATCGTAGCCATGGCAACCGGAGGAGCAAATGTCTCCAGGACTGCATGTCTGGTAAACATATTCTCCGGACTCCCGTATATTATGCTATTAAATAGCATGTTTGTGCCGAGACCTGGCACAATATATTATTACATGGTTATCACTGAGGTCCAAACCCCCTGGCTGAGCACTCAGCAGAGTCACCACAGCCTCTGCAAGACACGAGCCCTGCTCCTCCCTGCCTGCTGCCCAGATGTGCTGCAAACCGTTAGCAGAGAAAACAGGAGAGCTCATACTCCTCTCATGTATTGGCTCCAGATGTTACGGCACAGTGATTCCCTGTGTAGATGCTGAAAAATTTATTCTTATATTTTACTACTCCCCACCTCTCCGCCCTCCTGCAGCAGTGGGGAGAAGCCCTGAGACTGGAGCTTCTCACTGTTGCAGTCCTACTAAATGCTGTTATTACTGTGGAAGGTTACTTGGATGTAAACCCTCTGAAGAACCGATGGTCTGGTAATTTCCTTTCTGCTCTTACAAGCGTTGTTTTATGAGCTTTTTCAGCTAGAGGCTCCATTCCATGCTGCTCTCCTCCGCAGACCTGTCAGATTTCATGGTGGGAGTCAAGAGGGGGATGAAGGAGAAATTCAAGCGATGCGCAGCCTGCCTGAAAACACAGCCTGAACAGCCCCCAGATGGAGTCTCTGTCCAGGTTTATTTCCCTTCATCCACTGGGTGCAACCAGCAGATGTGGCCTCATTTTAAGGCAGCTTTTCCTGGAAGAGTGAGGAAGTGCTCATTGCCCTGCCCTCACCTTGCCTTCAGTGTTCTGCAACAAGCCTGCTTTATGGCTAGCTACCAAAGCAAACCTAAAAAGCTCTGCCTCCTGCTGCACTGTTTCTGGAGCTATGCTCTGTTTTGAAAGCAGAACCCTGATGCGTAGCAAACATTCACTGAGTGCCATTTCTTGAACGTGGTGTAAAAGATTCGTGCACGACTATTTTTAAAAGGGGAAGAAAAAAAAAAAAAAAAACAACTTCTGCATGCTCTCCTAATAACCTCATTAACTATAACTTGGCCTACTGCCTTTGACTTGAAATTTTGGACAAGTCGCTTTCAGGAGTCGGACAGACTAAGCTGAGAATCACACAGTCAGCAAATAAACTTGGAATATGCTTCCCATTTAAAAATAGGCTTCAGAAGGAGCATGAATGTTTACAGTGCAGAGACACACTCCCCCTAATTGCTTTCTTTTAAAATGTACTTTTTTTCTTATCCTGGGAGAACAAGCAAATCTGGGGCATAAAGGATGGCAGGATGCAGAAAGGGATGGGATAGACATGCAGTGAGCAGGGCTCTCAGAACAGACATCTTATGGGGAGCAGCCGAGGGAGCTGGGATTGTTCAGTGTGGAGAAGAGGAGCTCAGGGGAAACCTCACTGCTCTCTATAACTCCCTGACAGAAGTTGTGGTGAGGGGGGTCAGCCTCTGCCCCCACATAACAATAGAATGAGAGGGAATGGCCTCAAGTTGTACCAGGGGAGGTTCAGGTTGGATATTAGGAAGAATTTCTTCTCCAGAAGAGCGGTCAGGCAGTGGCACAGGCTGCCTGGGGGTGGTGGAGTCCCCGTCCCCACAGGTGTTCAAGGAAAGGATAGATGTGGTACTTAGGGACACGGTTTAGTGCACTGGAAGGTCTTGGAGGTCTTTTCCAACCTTAATGATCCTATGATTCACTGCATAGCACTCTAGGAGCAAGGCTCTGAGAAGCTGACATTGATGTTTCGCTCCTCCATTTCACAGTAAAACCCAAATGTCTTGCTGAAGAAAACCCCCTGGAGGATTTCCTTCTAAGGATGATTTACTGTTCCTTTATTTTTGGTACTTTCTTCTCATATTCTAGTTCTCTCCATTATTTTTAAAAACAGAAAAGTCTTGAGAGGTTGAAGGAGCAGCAGGATCTGACAGCAGGGTTTGCTTTCCATGGTTTTCCCTAACCTATCCTTCTCTCTTTTTCCTCCCTCCCTCAAAACAAAATGTTTTTTTCCTTCTTCTTCCTCCAACTTCTCCTAAGCCTTCCTCATTCCCATCTTATTCTAAACTGGGACCACACCAAGACGCTTTACATGATGAGCATTGACTCAGCGTTCAATAGCAAATGTGTTCTAATTTTCTCCCCTTGATTAATTTTGTTAGAGAGGTGATGAACTCCACCTCTGACCTTTCCTCCCCTCCTGTCAGTTGGCTTTCACTGATGCAGGCAGCTTTTAAGCAACTCTGGTAACTCAATCATCCCCGCAGAGCCTTTTTGTAGCTGGGAATAGAACATCTTTTGTCCACAATGGGGAAGTGAGATTAATGACTGTGAGCAGCCCCAGTGATTTCAATATTCATGTTGTGGGTAAACGTGTTAATGCTGATGGAATGACCTGCAGCACCACACTGTAACATTGCTGATAACTCCACCTATGGCTTTGAAACCTATGCTGGGAGAGCCAGACTGTGTGGGAAAGGTAAAACTGCTTTGTTCTGCTTTCATTCCTCTGTTTCTCACCCATAATCTCACCACATTCTGTGGGTGCTGTGTCTGTGCTCAATCCTGCATCATCTCCTGGCACTGGAGGTGTGCTGGACTCCAGACCATCAGTGTTGTAGGCTGAGAAATCAGCTCTCCATGGATTATCTCAGTGTGAGTTACATGCAGACAATATGCTTTTCCCAGCCAAGCCTGCACCAGTGATGCTCAGGGCCTTGATGCTGCACAGTAGGTAATACACAGAGAAGTGTACATTACGCGTGGATTTGCTGAAGTGTTTGCCAGTTTATGAGGATAAAATTAATTAGCAAAGCTCATTAGTTTCAAAGAGAATTTCATTTGGGCTAAATATACACGTTCCTAGGGCTCTTCATGAAAAATACAGAATGATGAATTTGAGACTAATCTTCCATCCCACAGTAATGGGATGGAACATTAGCAAAGTATCGAGATTTAGTCCAGGGACAGATCTTGTTGCTGCACACATCTGGATGAAAAATAGGGGCTGACAAGTTTGGGGACACTATTAGCTGCATCTCTGATGATAATTTAAGGATCAATCATGTGGGTTTATTTTCTATTGCAGGACTGGTGCAAGTCAGACAGCATCTTGCACAGATGCTGAGCATTGCAAGGTCCCAGCAGCGCTGGTGCTGCAGCTGTAGGGCAGGAGTAGGGAGCCCCGCAGCTCCGCCTGCAAGAGAAACTGCTTGTGGTATGGAGGAACAGAAGCCTGATGTTTACAGAATCAAAAACCTCAGTGGGATCAGATTTATCTTCCTCCTTCTGCAGATGCAGCGGTTATTAATAGGAACAGCCAGGGTACTCTGGGGCAGCTGTTGCTGAGATTACGCCTCTGACTTGCGCTGATTTTTCGTACTTGCTTAAGCCCTCAGATTCTCTCCTGACGAGTTCTTCCTACTCATTCAAGCTGACACAAAGCCACCTGGCGTCCACTGGCAGCTGAGAGCTGGGGGACTTGGTGGAGGACGCTCAAAAAGACACTGTGACCTCTCTGTGAAGGATTAATCCCACGCTGGGCTCAGGAAGGAGCTCAGTAAGGAAGGACTGGTTCTTCCCTCCTAACTGTACAAAATCCTGGAATCACAGAAACACAGAATGGCTCATGTTGGAGGGGAGCTCAAAGCCCACCCAGTGCCACCCCCGGCCGTGGGCAGGGCTGCCCCCCACCAGCTCAGGCTGCCCAGGGCCCCATCCCACCTGGCCTGGAGTGCCTGCAGGGATGGGGCACCCACAGCTCTCTGGGCAGCAGTGCCAGTGCCTTTCCCCAGTACAGCACTTCTCTCCAGCAGCAGTGCCCTCTGTGTATTAGCAAGACATTATTATTCGATAATGAAACAGCAAGCCATATTTCCTCATTCTTTGCAGGAATTCTTTTGATGTGGCATTAGTCAAAACAAGGATGAGTAAGTGAGAGAAAAACTCTCCTTGAGGTGGGGGCACAGTCGTGGCATTGGCTGTCTTTAAACACTTGATGCATTTGTTAATCTGAAAATGGAAATGGATTTTTTCAGATGTTTCTCTCTGTTTCTTTAACACCTAAGAAGTCTTACAAATCAGACACCAGCCCTTTCAATCTGTCATCATTCTGATTTAATCAGGACAGCTCTAGAAAAACTACATCCCAATCAAAGAAAAAGAAAGACAGCATGTAGCGTCCTGGTTTTTCTCTATATGTATTCACACATATACATGCAAAGTAAATTAAGTATTATTAAGTAAAGTAAATCAGTAGAAAAGTGAAGAAACCAGTAAGGAAGGCAGTGTAATACTCAATACTGACAAAGTGCTGAACCATCCTGCGCCTGTGTGCAGCCCTGCCTTGTGCCCACCCTGGTGGGACCCACTTTCATTCATCATCAGTGTTTGGAAGTCTGCTCTGTATTACTGACTTGGCACAGACGCAGAGCTTGGATCCTCCAGATCTTGCTTCAGCTCCTTTTATTCAGACAGAAATCAGGCATCAGAACTTGATTCCATTTTTATAAGGACTTAGGTTTCAGATGCTCAGATCCAGCAGCAAGTGTTCTCTTTTCTCCTCCCCAGCCCCACACCCCACACTAAGCCCTACGTGCTGCAGCAGGGAGTAAATAAATGCCTTCACCAAAGATTCCTTACTAGGGAATATTTACTCTCCTAACACTCCCAACAGCTTTGCTGAGCTATGAGGGAAATTCTAGAAAGGCTCTTCAAAGGCAAAGTATAGTTGTAAGGAGATGACACAGCACTGGAAATCACTATTACCGAGGGTTATTTTTAACTTTTTCTGACTCAAGATCTTCATGATTTCTTTAAGGTCCCCTCCAACCTAAGCCATTCCATGATTCTGTTTTATTCTAGCTCTCAAGTATATGTAAAAACAAAAAAGAGAGAAGCTTCTCTCCCTGAAGAAAGATTGCAAATTGAAAATGGAAGAACTAAAAAGCACAGTAAATTTAGTATAAAATGGCATTACTAACCTTAAAGGAAAGTAGCCTTTATGTCTCCTGTGTTTTGAAGCACTTGCTGCTATTAATCATCAGCGCATGTTATGGTACAATACACAGTCCTAGAGAGAGCAGCCTCCCATCTGCTATGTGATGCATGAGCACTTAAAGACGTGGTCTCTGTCTTAGATACTGCACTACAAACAAACAAGCTAGACACACAGAAATGGGGAATTAGGCTTGCTATCCCTTAGCAGCAGCGGTGCTGTGGGGATTGCTCCTGAAATGCAGGGTGTCCTCAGCCCTGTGTCAGGGATGCTGAGGATGATGAGAGTGCAGAGCTGTGCAGAGCAGGGGCTGAGCAACTCCAGGTTTCACAGTGCAGGAGATCAGGATGAGTTTGCGTGAGTCCTCTGCAAGTTCAACAAAACCCTTCCTGATGGAAATCTCTCCATCTGCACTCAGCTGGAAAAAAAAAAAAAAAAAAAACAACAACAAAAACCCCAAATCTGAAAACTACCAGCAGTTCCTCCTGGGACACACAGAACATCTTGAGACAAATTCATTGAGAGGAGATATCTGAGCGGCTTCAACTCCCACAGGGCCAGGAGCCACATTTTGCTGACTTGGAATCACAGAATCATTTGAATTGGAGGAAACCCTCAAAGGCCGCCTGGTGCCGTTCCCTATAGAGTCCATCACCTCCCTTCTTACAGCCTCCTCAGATTCTGACAGACTTGCACTTGGGTTTCCTTCCCATCTGCCTTAGCAGTCATTAGCAGGCTGCAGGTGGGAACCAGCAAACCTCACATTTGGGCATCCAAGAAGGAAAGAAATATGCAAAAAGTATTTTTCAGTAAAGCTTTATGCAGTAGAAGAACTAGAAAATTTAACCCAACCCAATCACCAGACTTTGTAACATGCTAAAAAGATCTGCCAAACACATCTCTTGGCTCTATGGTGCCGAAAATTGTGATCGCCACTCAAATGGGGGATGCAGATTTTCAAGCTTATTTTTTGGGGGGGTTGTCACTCACTTTTTTCTGGAGGTCTCTGTGGTTCAAGATTCAGAAGTGGATTTGTCAAGCTTACATGCCCAACTGAGAAAATTCAACAAACATTTGAGGAATTCCTGAGAATTAGGGCAAGAGGGAGCTCTGAGAGCTTATCTGGTCCCTGGTGCCCCAAGGCAGGATCAGCCTTGCCTGAACCATTCCTGACAAAGTCTGTTACCTAGTGTGATAACAACCCTACCAATCCATCAGACAATTTATTCTCTGAACTATCCTGCAGCTAGAAACCTTTTCCTAACGGCTAACTTGAAACCAAATGCTGCATTTGCACACTGCCCTGTGAAGACAACAGTGATCAGAGAAGTGACAAACTTGGCTTTCATACTGAGCAGTGAGGGGAGAGAAACGGCCACTGGTGGAGGGGTGGGATGGCTAATGGACACATCTGCACGCCACCCACAGGAAGAACAGATGTGCACAAATAAATATTTATGTGCTTGTGTCGCGTTCCATCAAGCCTTGCTTCTTGCTTCCTTTCCGTTTTCTGTCCTTACCCAGCAGCAGATCACATAAAATCTCACAGCTGACGTTGCAGTGAAACTACTCCCTGGCTTTCAGATGCCATCCATGCTTTATCCCCCCATCCTCACTGATATCATGTGGATATGCTGATGAACAGGAGACCTATAGCTGGCAAAGTGACAACAGAGCTCTATCCTCTACCTACTAGCAACTACTCTTCTGCAAGAGTTTCATTATTTTTGGCACCCCAGCTGAGCTACGCTGGCGTCTTTCTTAGGCACTGTAGCAGATTTTATCAAGTATTTAGCAGGAGTGTCATGCACTGATTCATCATTAATCATTTGGCCACTAAATAGAGAAAATATCTTTAAATCCAAAGACAACCAACTCGAGCAGGTCTGTGATGTAGTTCCATCATTCATTAAAGGATCACAAATTGGTGCAGGGAATTGTTAAAATGTTGTATTTAATTACATCGTGTACTGGTCACTTAGTGGTTCCTGTAGTCACAGAAAACAGGTTGCTGACGGAAAGGAATAAATTCAGAAACTGATGACATTAGTCATGTAATTGATTTCCACAGCACCTTATCATCTACACACAAGTAAAAAATAAACTTTAAAAAGCAGCTTAAGTGCTTGGATAGGTTGTGCAGTTCTATACCTTGCTCTGTTTTGTGCTCATGTCAGAAGCAAAACCGTGGAATGTTTCAAGGCTGAATCCCTGTCCACTCCAAGGAAACACTTCAGTACCAGTGGAACACAAATATGCAGCTCATCTGTTCACCACAGCCAAAAGCCTGAGCAGCCCGACCTGTCCCTGTTCTGGGATGCAGGCCCCATCCTTCACATCTGCTGCTGAAGAGGATGGCTGGCAAAGAAGTGGCAGTGAAGTCAACCTCCCAGATCCACACTCCCAAACCACCTTACGACAGCACTCTCTCCTCTTCCATACCAAGGCAATTCCTCCCACCACACCATTCACGTCTTGTGACTGGGGGGACTGCCGGCTCTTAGATTTGTATCACACCATAGAAGGGCTCAGGTTGGAGGGGAGCTCAAAGCCCACCCAGTGCCACCCCTGGTCGTGGGCAGGGCTGCCCCCCACCAGCTCAGGCTGCCCAGGGCCCCATCCCACCTGGCCTGGAGTGCCTGCAGAGATGGGGCACCAGGAGAAAGCAGCCAAGCCCCCAGCCCCGGTTAAGGAGGCAGTGCTGACTCAGAGGATGCAAAGATGGTGTTCAAATCAGTGCTTTGCAGTCCCAATGCTTCCTCTCATTTGCAGCTGCAGAGCAGAGCAAGGCATCCTTCTTGAAAAACAGCAATCACCTCACATGTAACATCTGCCAGCCCTCGGTTCCCCATGAGGCTACGCTGAGCTCCCTGGGGAGCTCCATCGCCTGCTCACCTGCCTCATTCCAGTGGCAATTGCCTTAATCAAACGCCTGCTACTAGGCCAGTTTATTTTAAGCACTTAAAACAAGCTGTCAGAGCCCGGTGACAAACAGGGGTTTGAGGCACAGAAGGCAGAATGCTTTCAGTTCTGAAACAATCACAGCCCACCACGTCTTTCCGTGCTTCCCACCGCAGAGCTCTCAGCACGGTGCAGTTAAGTGCCTTGCCAGCAAAGATTCGAGGGCCTCGATAGCAATTCACTCACATCAATGAAGATCTTGGCACTGACTTGGCAGGCATCAGATCTCCCAGTGACTCCTCCTTCCCGTCCTCCACAGTGTAGTTTCAGAGCTCCTTGAAACTCCATTAAGCTGCACAAGTGGGTTCTCCACTTCTCTCTCTTCTGCCTATGAAGAATAATACTGCTCATCATTTTCACTGCTGTCGTGATCCACTCCGCATTCCCTTTTTTTATTATTATTCCATTTGTTAGTCACATATGGCTCTGCTTGAACTGACAGCACAGTTATGGAGAACACTCTGCAGCAGTAGGCAGCTGTGACAAGATCCCATTGCAGGCTTCCATGTCAGAACCCTCTTGGGTTTAAAAGTGCTGTAGCACTCACTGGGACAACCTCAGACACTCCCAATGATCTGTCAGTCACCGCTGTCAGATCACATGGTGGATCTGGGCAGGCTGATCAATAGGGGACACGGGCAGTGGGCAGTGTTGGTGATGGGGGGATGGTTGGCTTGGATGTTCTCAGAGGTGCTCTCCAACCTGAATGTTGCTGTGGTTAGCTAAGCTCACGAGGAGCACTTGCAGTCCCTGCAGGGAGGCAGCAGCAGGCTGGACACGCTCAGAGCTCCATTTGGGGACCTCCCTTGCAGGGTGACACACGAGCATCCTGCAGCAGCTCCATCTTTTTCTGAGCTGTCAGGATTCTCGGGAACAAAAGCAAAGCATTTTTTTCCTTAAGGATTTTAAATAAAAATATTCCAACCAAACAAAACAACAGAGGTTTAATGAAGTTGAATGTATACATCCAGGAGATATGTTTTCCCAGAGTATAGTGCTTATGCAAAGCAGGGGAAGTTTTTAAAATGAACTTCTCAGGCTAAAAATATCTTCAAAGTTCATGGTAATTTTACATCCACCATTTAAATAACTAGCTTGAGCTCCAGCTGTCCTGGGGACTGATCACAGACAGCTTTTCTCTGCAAGTTATTCCATCAGCTGAGACGTTCTCCAAATCCTCCTGTTCACGTGTCGTCAATTCGCCCTCCTGGCACTTGTGGCTGAATATGGAAAGACATTCAGAGGGGATAAGGAGGAACGGCATCATTTTCACCAGGCTCACCTGCAGTGTTTCCAAAAATCAAAGCCTTTCACATACCATCAGCAGGTTGCAGTGTGTGACTGTACTTCACCAGCACCTGGATTGCTTAGTTAACCTTGGCTTAGGTAGGAAGGCACAATATCAGACAACTCGGACAGAGAATTGAAGGTGTAAATAAGGCATAATGAAACTAATTACGTGAGTAAGGAATCCCCAGACTGAGCAAGCATTCTTGCTGCCTGGCTGCACCAGCAGCTGGCACTGACTGCACCTCTTCCTATGCAGAGCTCTGGTTGAAGGTATCCTCTGGAGACCCAGCACAAGATGAGCAGTTGTTTGCAGAGCAGAGGAAGACAGCTGAAATTAAGATTTGAGGAGGCTTCCACGAGGCACAAGAGGCCTTCATACTGCACGTGGACAGGGTCTGCTTTAGCCAGGCAAAAAAAATCCACTGTGCAGCAGGCTGAATCCTACAATATGGACCAAGCACTCACATGAGTGACCTCTGACTCCAGCAGCCCATGGCAGACTGAGCCCTGACAGCTCTTCAGCAACTGTGGAACATTCACAGCAAAGCAGGCTTCTCCCTTGTCTCATCCAACCTGACACATCCGCTTGGGAGAAATCTGACTAACAGCAGATGGGGAAACCAGAACCTTTGTGTAGAATGGTCATAATCTGCTACTGTAAAAAAAATATCCTAACTTCAGCATAGAAAATGTCATTAAGAGTGTTTTAGCATGGCTACAAAGCACAGGCAAGATTTGAAGTCTCGTAATTCTTCCGTACTGATATTGTTTAAATGTTTAATGCTCACATTAATGATATTCTAATCCATTTGGAATGTGTAAAGTCGCACGCATTTGCATTAATTTTAAGTTGCTGGCCATTTTGTTAAATCTCATTACAAAGATGCCAGAGACAATGGCTTGTTGTCAGACTGGGTGTCTGCTAATTCATGGCACAACACCCGCGCCAGCAATGCTTCAGAAGCAGCCTTCAGTTCAATGACATAAAAGTTCATGAAAGAGGCTGATGTTGCCTTTTTAGCAGGAAACAGCAATCCCATCTTCCCTTTTTGTTTACTTTATAGAACGCTGATGGCTCCCAACTCATTAACTCCAAGTGCTCAGCTGGCAGAACTGTGCAGAGACCTGGATGGAGGTGAGAGCAGAGCTGGGTCTCTGCCTTTCCACCCTGAGGTAAATGGGTAGCAATGCCAGGGAAAAGTGCAGCGCCCATCAGGTGAAATCCCTCAGGTGCATTGCATTCAATTTTTACCTCATTTTCTAAATGGCCAAAGTGTTTCATAGCATCATAGAAAGTTTGGGTGGAAGGGAGCTGAAGGCCGCCTGGTGCCGCTCCCTGCAGCGCACAG
>NW_024884944.1:5970230-5974823 GCF_019232065.1 Centrocercus urophasianus
GCCTCACCGCCCTCACTGCCAAACCTTCTTCCTCAGCTCCACCTCAATCTCCCCTCTGTAGTCTGAAGCCATCTCCCCTTCTCCCATCACACAGACCCACTGCAGAGTCCGTCCCCTCCCTTCTCACAGCCCCTTCAGATGCTGACGGGCCGCTCTCAGCTCTCCTTCTCTTGCCTTCTCTTCTCCGTGCTGCTCAGCCCCAGCTCTCGGCCTGTCCTCGCAGGGAGGGCTTCCATCCCTGCCGCCATTTCTGTGTCCCTCCTCTGGCCGCGCTCCAGCAGCTCCCCGTCTCTCCTGCCCTGAGGACTCCACCTGTGGACGCAGTGCTCCACGTGAGCTGTCACAGCACAGCAGAGGGGCAGGAGCACCTCCCTGCCCTGCTGCCCGCGCTGCTCTGCCTGCAGCCCAGGGTCCGCTGGGCTTTCTGTGCCACCAGGGCACACTGCTGGCTCATGTCCAGCTGCCCCCCACCAGTACCCCCGGTCCTTTTTGGCAGGGCTGTGCTCTATCCTTACGTCCCCCAGTTGCACTGACAGTGGGTGCTGCCATGACCCAGGTGCAGACCTTGCACTTTACTTTGTTGAACTCCTTGACATTCCCCTGGATCCAGAGCTCTCTGATGTCTGAGTCTCTCTGGATGACATCCCATCCCTCAGGAGTGTTGGCCACAACACATGGTTTGGGGTCATTTGCAAACTGGTATGTGTGCTCAGAATTCCACTGTTGATATTGCTGATGAAGATGTTAATGAACACCTGCCCCAGCAATGACCCTTGAGGGACACAACCTGGGGAGAAGGATGTTATGACACAGCCCTGTCCTGCACACCCACAGCTGGAGAAGCCAAGGGAAATGCATGATCTGCTCTGAGACCTGCAGGCTGAACACAGTCTGGGGAAATGCTTGGTGATGTATCTGAGCTGTGACTGCTGACTGCTAAAAGAACAGTACAGTAAACAGTTATATTAAAAAGGAAAAATATGAAGCCATTCTCACCATCAGCCCTCTCATCTGCCCTTTCCCACCCTGCTGCTTATATGTGCTCATTCACAAGGGGTTTCCTTGCAGAAGAATGAGATAGAGAGATGAGGGATGGCGCATAAGCAGTGCTCAATGCCTGTTTTCAGGGACAGGCTTACTCCTCCCCTTCACTTCTCTTTTATTACATACTTGGTAGTGCATTTTATGGAGCTTTAATCTGTTTACCAGGCTGAATGTATGCTAACAAAGACATGTTTAACAGCAGGGTTAATGAAGATTTGCTACCAGGTAATTTAGTATCCAGCATCACGGATGCAATGTGCAATGACTGTCAGTGCCAACAGAGAAAGGGGAGGAGATGAGCTAACAAAACTTCAGAGGAAAAATACATGTTTCCAGCAGCTGAAACAATGGCATCTTCCCTACATTGCTCTGCCTTCACAAGATGGATGTGTGAGCCCCATCCCTGTGTCCTGCCAGGGGAGCTTCTGCCTGGGAGGAGGAACAGAAGCTCCAGGCCAGAAGGACCAGCTGTGTGTGTCCCAGCTGCAGCATCCACAGGAGGGTTTCTCATGTCTACCGAAGCCAGTTAGTTCTATTGGACTGCATTCCAAAGAATCATAGAATCATTAAGGTTGAAAGAGACCACTAAGATCATCTGGTCAACCCAACCCATCCCCTCCATGCCCACTAACCACGGTCCTATTCTGTAACTGCTGAGGGCATTACAAATATGGCTGTGACACAACAAGTACCTCTAAAATGTCCGTGTTAGTCACAAAGAGGTTGGCTCAGTGCACACACAGAGGTTGGCTTAAGCAGTCTCATTCAGACACATTTTTCACCCTCCTCACTTCAGACTTCAAGTTTGTCCCTTTTTTCTCCAGTGCCTCTGGGTCTCTGCTTGAAATGAGATGTCAGTTTAACTCTGTTTTCTCAACTAAATCTGTCTCTTTTTCATGGTCTTTCTATAACTCGATGGCTACATCTTGATTTCTTCTTCTTAGTGGACTGCTTATAGACACACAGTATAATTTAACAGTGCAGCACAGTGGCAGTAA
Source organism: Centrocercus urophasianus (assembly GCF_019232065.1). NCBI lineage: Eukaryota > Metazoa > Chordata > Aves > Galliformes > Phasianidae > Centrocercus > Centrocercus urophasianus. The sequence goes on from NW_024884944.1 coordinate 5,972,273, forward strand.
CTACAGACCTCCAGAGACTGGTGCAGAAAGCAGCAAGCTGTTTTTACAAAATCCTTTGCATTGCAGCTGGAGCTTTTTTCTGGATATACCCCACACCTCTATTCTTGTTAAGGGAATTTGTCTCCTCGGGTAGGCACTTACAAAATGAGGAGGGATATAAAATACCCGAGCTCTGCCTGGTTCTGCTGATGCAGTGATCAAATTTGATGGATGCTATCTAAGCTCTTATCCCTTCAGTTGCTCAGAACCATAGTAACTGCCTTTAGGAAAATGAATGTCTGCTCACTCTTCTCTGCCACCTTCACCTGAAACTCAGTGAAGCCGGGAGGAAAGCTTGTGCTGTCTTATGGTTCCACTCCCACTAGGCTTCCAATCCTACCGCAAGCCAAATGCAAATCAGGAAATCTCACTGTTTTTCGAATAGTGGTTCATAGAGATCTCCCTGCTGAGCCTACTTGTGATAATAAGGGCTGCAACAAAGCGCAGTGCTTTGTGTGCGTGCACACGAATACTTTTTCCTAATTCAAAATCATTTGGATTAGCCAAAAATAACTCAAGGACAAATAATCTTTTCTCTGAGATGGAATGCATAAGGATTGAGAGGTAAATCTGTCCTAACGTGAGTGTGCTGTTCTGGCCCCACGCTGATGGCACAGACCGGATCCAGGCTCAGCCACTGTGACTGCACAGGTCCCAGAATGCCTTCTCAACCCCAGGTGCATTACGGAGGCTTGCTAACGACATTCAGGGTAAAGGCACCTGAGAGGAGCTCTGATTATTATCGTGTCAGCCACAGAACTTTGCTGCTGGGTGGATGTCCCACAAAGAGCTCACTGATGGGCTCTGAGTGTACAAGCAAAGTTAAGTGCAGCTCTAATTCCAGGCTGGCATGGGGCAGCTGGGACAAAGGCTTTCCCACAGCAGTGAGCAAACATCCCTCATCCCCAAACACAACAGGCTGTGCTACATTACGGACCTGTAAGTGCTTTTCTTTTAATAACTGCAAGATGCACGTGGAGCCCCTAAACTTTTTGCAAGTTCAGGAAAAAAAGAATATGCATCCAAAGCAGTTTCTGGTTATTAGATATTTTTATTCTGTGACTTTTAGCTTAAATATTAATGTTTCTTTTTACACATAAAGTGCTTTACATTTCCTGCTCTACTGGAAGACACAAACCTTTTGATTGAATGTACTGGCTTCAGCACAACTATTGTCTAATCAATGTCAGACAGCACGTCTGCGAGACAGCTTGTTTCACCACTGAAAAAATAAACCCCTCCAGCTGAGGTCCTTCAGCTGAGCACCAAACGCTGCAGGCTGAGGTTTTTGCAGCACAGAGCGAAGATCTTCAGTTGACAGAAGTTAATGGATCATTCCCCGGCTTTGCACCAAGCTGCTACAATCTACACTGGTTTGGCCCTTACTTGAAAGGGAGGGAAATTTTTCACTTCTGTTTGGTATCTGGAATGAGGCCATATCTGGAAACCATTGGCTTACTTGGGGACAGCTAAATGCTATCATCCCTTGTGGAAGAAAAGAGCTATTAACTCATTCTTGGGGAAACGGATTATTTTTTTTGTGCTGATTTTCCAGACAGCAATGGTTCTCTATATACAAATCATATCCAGAAGCAATAATGGAAAGAGGAGCTGCTGGCCCTGAATACTTTGTAGATCACATTCCTTGTGCTGATAAAATTAAAAGTGAGATTGTTGAAGTGTAGAGAGAAGTTCTGATTCTTATTCCTAGCCTATATGACCTTCCCTTGGGGAGATTCTGACAGCCAGGAATGAGAACTGAGTCATTATGAGAGGCGTGCTATTAAGACCATCCTTCCCATCTTTAAACTCAGCCTCGCATAGACAGGATTTCTCTTCCCACAGCCCACACATTTCATTACACGTACAAAGGATGTGTGAGACCGACAGCCAGCATTGCTGCTCCCAGCATGCAAGAAGGGGGAGAAGCCAGAATCACTGTGGAAGTCAGCTCCGCTCCATCAGCCTCAGAACCCTGCAGAAGCAATCCTGCTCTCACATTAGATTTGCTTTCAAGAGCTACGGAAAGGAGATTTGGTCTGCAAATGGAATGACTTAGGCTGGAAAGGACTTAAAGATCATCTAGCTCCAAATCCAACCCCCTGCCGTGGGCAGGGCTGCCCCCCACCAGCTCAGGCTGCCCAGGGTCCCATCCCACCTGGCCTGGAGTGCCTGCAGGGATGGGGCACCCACAGCTCTCTGGGCAGCAGCGCCAGAGCCTCACCACCCTCACATCTAACTGATACCTCCCCTCTTGTAGGGAGAAGTCCCTTCCTCAGCCTGCCTTCACAGCAGAGGTGCTCCAGCCCTCTGAGCATCCTCGTGCCCTCCTCTGGACCCGCTCCAGCAGCTCCGCATCCCTCCTGTCCTGGGGGCCCCAGGCCTGGGCACAGCACTGCAGGTGGGGCCTTGCAGGGGCAGAACAGAGGGGCACAACCCCCTCCCCCTCTCCTCTCCTCTCCTCTCCTCTCCTCTCCTCTCCTCTCCTCTCCTCTCCTCTCCTCTCCTCTAT